>NC_044036.1:223346855-223646855 GCF_901765095.1 Microcaecilia unicolor | reverse complement strand
CGTTTTTCAGTCCTCCACCTTTATTTCACTTGCCAGTACCTATCAACTTTCCATCTCCTCCTCTCCCCCTACATCTGCTGTGTCACTCCATCCCTGGCCTCCTATTCCCTACTCTTTCACCCACTCCTCATTAGTACAATTTTTCTTCTCTCACTCCTCCAGATCCCACATGGTTCCACCATGCCAAGTATCTCCCCCTCCCTCTCCCTTCTTACAACTTTGTAGCCCAGCATCTCTCTGTCCCTCCCCTCTCCTCTCCTCCACCACTATGGTCCAGCATTTCCCTGTCCCCTCTCCCTTCTCTTCAACCCCTATGGTTCAGCAATTCCCTTTCTCCTCCCTCCCCTTCCTCCTTGTGGTCCCTATCTCTTCTTTATTTCCCTCTACACCTATGGTCAAGCAACTTTCTGTCCTCTCTCTGCACCTCCACCTTTATGGGCCAGCAATTCTCTGTCCTCTCTTCCTTGCCCTCCACCGCTATGCTGCAGCAACTCCATGTCCTCTCTCTCTCGTTCTTTTTCCACCTTATGGTCCAGCAGCTCCCTGTCTCCCCCCCCCCCCTCTCTCTCCCTTCCTTTCCTATACCTCAAAGTGAAGCTTCAGTGTTCAGCAGAGCAGCAGCTTGGAGAAGAGAGCCTACTCAGGAAATTCAGCCTGGTGCCAAGAGAAGTGGCTACACATATACCAGTGCCATGCACCTTTCCAGGATGTGTAAGTGGCAAACTGCACAGTAAAAATAAAAGCCTGCTAAGCATAGTTTAGCCCCTACACAACCCAGGAAGGAGCACTGCAACAAGGTTTGTGTACCTGCATCTCCTGTGAGTCTAGCATCTCTCTCCATCCCCCTATGGCGGTGATGGCGAACCTATGGCACGCGTGCCAGAGAGGGCACGTAGAGCCCTCTCTGTTGGCACGCGCGCCGCCGGTCACCTCACCCGAGACTTAGCCCTCCCACCCACCCGGCGTCAAGCATTCCTTTCTCCCTCCCTCCCACCCGGCGTCAAGCATCCCTCCCTCCCACCCGGCACCAGCCCGCCCGGCCTCCATCCCTCCCTCCGAACCCGAAGAAATTTAAAAGTCTTGCCTTGTCCGAGTAGGCGGCATCAGCAGTAGCAGCGAAAAGAGTGCTGCTGGTTCGGCGCATCTTCAGCCTTCCGTCTCTCAAGCTCTCTGGTCCCGCCCTCATTTCCTGTTAGGGCGGGACCAGAGAGCTTGAGAGACGGAAGGCTGAAGACGTGCCGAACCAGCAGCATGCTTTTTGCTGCTGATGCTGACGCTGCCTATTCGGACAAGGGAAGACTTTTAAATTTCTTCGGGTTCGGAGGGAGGGAGGGATGGCGGGCTGGTGCCGGGTGGGAGGGAGGAAGGAATGCTTGACGCCGGGTGGGAGGGAGAGAGGGTGCCCTGGTGCACGCCGGTGGGAGGGAGGGAGCGAGGCCTGGTGCTTGGGTGGGAGTGCTGGGTGGGTGGAAGGGAGGCCTGCCTGCCTGGTGCTTGGGTGGGTGGGAGGCCTGCCTGCCTGGTGCTTGGGTGGGTGGGTGGGAGGGAGAGGCCTGTCTGCCTGTCTGGTGCTTGGGTGGATGGGAGGGAGGGAGGCCTGCCTGGTGCTTGGGTGGGTGGGTGGCCTGCCTGGTGCTTGGGTGGGTGGCAGGGAGGCATGCCTGGTGCTTGGGTGGGTGGCCTGGTGCCTGATGCTGGGAGGGAGGGAGGCTTGGTGCTGGGTGGTCTGGTGCTGGGTGGGAGGGAGGCCTGCCTGCCTGCCTGGTGCTTGGGTGGGTGGGAGGGAGGGAGGCCTGCCTGGCGCTTGGGTGGGTGGCCTGGTGCCTGATGCTGGGAGGGAGGGAGGCTTGGTGCTTGGTGGCCTGGTGCTGGGTGGGAGGGAGGCCTGCCTGCCTGCCTGGTGCTGGGTGGGAGGGAGGCCTGCCGTTGGGAGGGCAGGGGGGAGAGGAGGGTGGCTGGACATTGGTGGCTGGAGGGGAGGGCAGGTAGAGAGGAGGGTGGCGGGAGGGGAGGGCAGGGGAGAGAGGAGGGTGGCTGGGCATTTGTGGCTAGAGGGGAGAGGAGGGTTGCTGGACATGGACGGAGGGCAAGAAATGAAGAAGAAAGGAGGAAAGTAAAGAAATAAATGGAAAGGAAGTCCTGGAAATGGAGTTAAGAGAACAGATAGAGAGCAGCAGAATCAGCGACTAGGACCAATATGGATAGAAAAACAAAATCACCAGACAACAAAGGTAGAAAAAATCATTTTATTTTCATTTTAGTATTTGGAATATGTCCAATTTGAGAATTTACATCTGCTGTCTTATTGGGTATACTGGAGCTGTATCAACTTACAGAAATGATTTATAATGAAAGAAAATCATGTTATTTTTTTTTCTCCTATACTAGTATAATATTTTCAATGATGTCTGTTTATATGCGCCATGGCTGGTGTAAGGGGGTGTGGCTATCATAGGGGTGGAGTCATGTGGTGACCCCGCCCATAATGAGTACCGGCACTTCGCGATAAATAATTAGATTTTGGGTTGCTGTTTGGGCACTCGGTCTCTGAAAGGTTCGCCATCACTGCCCTATGGCCTTCCATCTTCTTCCTCTCTCCCTGGTCCCCTCGCCTGCAGTCTGGCATCTCTCCTATCCCCCTACCCCTACAGATCTAGCACCTGTCCCCTTCCTTCCCTCTTTCTCCCCCCCCCCCCCCCCATGAGTTCAGCACATCTCCCTTCTCCCCAATGAGTCCAGGACCTTTCCCTGTTCTTCCCTGAGTCCCCCTGGAGTCCAGAACCTCTCCTTCTGCCCTCATCCCCCCCATGAGTCCAGCAGCTCTTCCTCTCGTTCCCTCAGCCCCCCATGAGTCCAGCAGCTCTTCCTCTCGTTCCCTCAGCCTCTCCTGAGTCCAGCAACTTTCTGTTTATCCCTCAGCACACACCCCCATGTGTCCAGCACCACTTTCCCTTTATCTCTCAGCACTCCTGAATCCAGCACCACTTTCACTTTTTTCCCAGCCCTCCCTTGAGACCAGCACTGCTCCTTTGCTCCTCCTTTTTCCCCTCAACCCCTATCCTGAGTCCAGCACCTTCTTCTTCCCTCAAATCTTCCTCCTCTCCCACCTTCCCAAGTCCAGCACCTCTTTATGTATTTGTGTATCTAAAATGTAACCTTCTACAAAACATGAAGTGAATATGTGATTCCATGAGCCCCAATGAAAGGAGAGTTTAATTGTACTTCCATTTAATTTCAATATATTCCACCAACTTTATAACACCTGGCAGATTACAACAGTTAAGATGAACCCGTCAAGAAACAGGATATCCTCAATGAAATTTCATCTGCAGGCACAGGCAGCTCCTTGTGACTCTGGGCAAGTCACTTAACCCGCCATTGCCCCAGGTACAAATAAGTACCTGTATATAATACGTAAGCCGCATTGAACCTGCTATGAGTGGGAAAGCGCAGGGTACAAATGTAACAAAAATAAAAAAAATAAAATCTGTAGAAAAATTAGCACAAAAATACACAGTTTTTACCTGCTGTTTCTACCAGCTACACTAATTTTTTTAAGCTGTTGTAGTGATACTCAATTTTTATTTCATATAATGGGCTAGATAGGCTCACCCTGTCTTCTGTTTTTACCCAACTTCCTTGGCTGATACCGTCTTCTGTTCTCAATCTAACCTCCTTGTTTCTCCCTTTCCATCCAAACTTGCTTTTCTTTAGCAGCCCCTGCAGCGATAACAGGCTGCCTGTGAGCCAGTGCCAAATACTTCCCTCTGCCACGTCCCACCCTTGCGTACACAGGAAGTTGTGTCAGAGGGGTGGAGCAGAAGGAAGCATCAGTCGCCGGCTCAGGCAGCCTGTAATCGCTGCAGGGCAGCAGCAGGGAGGGGCCGCTACAGAAAGCAGGTTTGAAGAACTGAGGGGGGGGGGGGAAGAGAAAGCGAAAGCAGTGTTCATCTGCTAGGCTCAGGCGGGGAGAGTGTTTGTTTGAGGAAACAAGAGGGACGGTTTTGGTACCATATGGGAAAGGGGAGAGAGAGAAAGAGAGAGGGGAGAAGAAGTGTTAGTCATGCAGCAGAGTTTAAAATAAAATCCATGCAGCAGCAGGCGAGGTAGGTGCTGTTTTCGTTTGAAATCTGATTGGGGGAGCGGCCGCTCCCCTTGTGCCCCCACATAGCTACGTCACTGACTTGACTATCCCCCACCTGTATATATGGTATTGGATTTGCATCACAAGATGTATGAGGAGAGACTTGAGGACCTGAACATGTATACCCTGGAGGAAAGGAAAGACAGGGGTGATTAAAACCTTTCAAATATTTGAACATCTGTATCTTATCTACAAACAATTCTTTTCCAGAGATGGGAAGGTGGTAGAACTAGAGGACATGAACTGAGGTTGCGGGGTGCGGGTGGGGGTCAACTTAGGAATAATGTCAGGAAGTACGTTTTCACGGAGAGGGTGATAGGTACATGGATTGCCCTCCTGCAGGAGGTGGTGGAAATGAAAACGGTAAAGGAATTTTAAAAAATGCATGGGATGAACACAAAGGAATCCTGTATAGAAGGCGTGGAGCCAAACAACCCTAGCAGTGATTAGATGGGAACACCAGTAACTAGAAAGTGAAGCCACTGCTGGGCTGACTTCTATGGTCTGTGCCTTGATCCTGGCTGGACAGATTCAGCTTCCGTAACGAGAAGAAGGCTAATGATGTGCAGACTTCTGCAGTCTGTGCCCTGAAAATGGCAAAGATGCCATGTTTGCAAATTTGCTTTATTCCCAGTTGTTAAGTCCCTCACCTGCTGTGCAGGCCGCACGGCCAGCTTGTGTTCGGTCACGTTCCCGGTAGCGGTGGCCGGCCGTGTTCGGCCCGGTCTCGCTGGCTGGCCATTCTGTTACGGTCCTGATGGCCGGCCATTCCACTTCGGCCCTGAAGCCGGCCACGCGGGCTGTCGGCGTCTTTGGGGCGGAGCTTCCTTCCAGCGCAGGTTCTTCCCCGCACCTGATTGGGCAGGATCGACTGCTTCCTGCTGTCGCTCCACCCCTCTTCATCGGCCACCAATCCGGATTGCTGTTTCCAGCTGACGAAGGTTCGACTGACGAGGGGACTATTTAAGAACCGCAGTCGCCTTCAGTCTTTGCTTCGGCTTCTATTGCTATAGAGGTTCTGGCGCTCGAGATCATGTGTTCTACTGTCTACCTTCCTGTTTACCCTGACTACCGGATTGAACTTGACTACCTGCTGTCTTGCTGCCTGCCTTGACCCTCGGATTGATCTTGACTACCCGCTGTCTTGCTGCCTGCCTTGACCATTGGACTGTCCCTGACTATCCCTGCTTTGCTGCCGGCCAGATCCTTGGAGAGAACTTCTGCGCTGTTCTCAGCTGCTGCCCCAACTTGTGGATTGGACTAGGTTAGTTCCGTCGCTGGCCCAACCCCATTTGTATCCTGAAGCCCTGGTGGCCACCTGCACCTGGGGGCTCAACTCCCAGGGAACGGTGGTCGCTCCCCAGGTGAAGCTAGGGGTTGTCCGGCCGCCTGACCGAGTGCGGCGCTGCTCTGCATCCACCATGCTCAGTCATGGCACAAGAGCTCACTACCCAAGTCTTAACAGTAAGCCGAAGCCATGAGCTCGCCAGACAAGACCGAGCTCTCTGACCTGGCCCAGGTATTACAGCAGCAGCAGGCTCAGTTGAATTACCTGTCCAGCGTTCTCCAGGATGTTTGCGCTCAGCTACCCACGCTCCAGCAACAACGCTCCGCTTCCCCTCTGGCCCCGGGGGCGGAGGCTCCTGCTTCGTGTCTGCGGCTCCCAGAACCACCCCGTTTTGACGGAACCCCCTCAGCATGTTGGGTTTCCTAAACCAGTGTCAGATGCTATTTGAACTCCAACCTGAAGCATTCCCGTCAGAGAAGGTTAAGATCACTTATATAATCTTGTTGCTCTCAAGTCTGGGCGTCCCCATTGTGGGAGCAGCGAGATCCTGTGCTGTCTGATCTGGGGGAGTTTTTGCAGCAGTTCCAAATGGTGTTCGACATACCTGGTCGCCCCTCATCTGCCTCAGGGGAACTATTACGGATCCAGCAGGGTGCTGGGTCAGTCGGGGCCTATGCTGTTCGGTTCCAAATCCTCGCTGCCGAACGGTGGAATCAGGAGGCCTTAACGGCCATCTTTTGGCAGGGTCTGAACAGCAGAATCAAAGATGAACTGGCAGGTTGGGAACTTCCTCCCACCCTGGACGCACTCATTATGGTCTGCACCCGGATTGACGTACGTTTCCAGGAGATGGCCCAGGAGAGGGCCACTCAACGAGCAGACCAGAGATCTATGTTCCGACCGGGGGAACCTAAAGCCTCTGGGGAGGTCCTGGCTAGGACTGAGGACGAACCTATGACGGCAGAAAAAGACCTGCAAGGTCCATCCAGTCTGCCCAACAAGGTAACTCACATGTGCTACTCTTTGTGTATACCTTACCTTGATTTGTATCTGTCTTTTTCGGGGCACAAACCGTATAAGTCTGCCCAGCACTAGCCCCGCCTCCCAACCACCAGCCCCTTGATTTGTATCTGTCTTTTTCAGGTGGGGAGGGGAGGGTGGGGGAGTCCTGGGGGGGATGAAGGGAAGAGGAAATTAGAGGTGGAACAAGGGGAGGGTGTTAGGTGTAAGAAGAAGGGGGGAAGGTCCGGATGGTAAGGGTTGGGAACGAAGGAGGAGGGGGGGGGGGGTTGGAAGTAGAGGGAGTGGAGAAGAGGGGGACAGGAGAGGGAGAGGGATTAAGAGGTGGTCTGATAGGATCAGATCTATACAGGAACAGGTTAAAAGGGGTGATGGGCATGCGGTAAGGGGGGTGGGGGGGCCTTCTTTTGTGAGAGGGGAGATGGTGGTCTGGATGACTCTAAGAAGAAGAAGGGGAGGAAGAAAGGAGGGGGGAGGGGGAAGGGAAGGATAAGGGTTTTAAACTTGGTGTTCGGGATTGGGCGGAGGAAGGAAGGGATTCTGCAGAAGGGGTTCAGGGCGTTGATGCAGAGGGCAGATATGCAGGAAGGAGGTGAGCAGAGGATACCTTCTACTCAATGATGGTAATGGCAGGAATTGTTTTTTTTTGTTTGCCACGTTGAATGTGGCGAGTGTGGCTTCCCAGAGGGCACAATATTTGGCCTTTGATGGCCTCTCTAAGATACAGGCAGACTGTATTCTGCTTCAGGAAACACGGCTACAAACGCTAGAAGCGATTAGGCGGGCATAACGGGCCTGGAGATGGGGACCTTCGGTTTGGGGTTTGGCAGGAAAAAGGTATGGGGGGGTAGGGATCTTATTTAAAACACATAATGTAGATATTCAAAAAGTGATAGGTATAGGGAGGTGTTTGGTGGTAGATGTTTTGTGGCACGGGGTGGCGTTTCGGATTATTAATATTTACAGGCCTCAAAGTAAGAAGGAACGTTCCTCGTTGTTTGGGAAAGTTAAACCTTATCTCTATACAGCACGTCAGGTGGTTTGGGGGGGGGGGGGTTTTAATACTATTTTAAGGAGGCAGGATAGTGGGGGGAAGACAGAGCAGGTGAGGTATGATGGGGTACGTTTGGCCAGGATAATGAAAGGGGCAGGGCTGGTTGATGTACACATAGAACATTCCCCTGAGGTACAGGGTTTCACTTTTTCACGGGGTCAGTGTAAGAGTAGGATAGATAGATTTTTGGTTCCGGAAGGGGCATGCGGGCGGGGCCCCAGATTAGTGGACGTAGACTTCTCGGACAATAAGCTGGTGTTAATTGAGGTAGGGGCTTGGGCGGGGCATAGGCCGGGAAGGGGTTTATGGCGGCTCAACCTTAAATGGGTAACAGATATGAGAATGCAGGAGGAGTATCGGGCCTTCTTGGAGGATCAGCTCTCCATCCAGGGTATTTTAACCCTTTTCGGCACCAGGGATGGATGGCTTCTCGGGCAAATTCTATAAACTAATGCAACCTTTTACAGTGGGCCCGCTGTTCGAATACCACCTAGCGGTAATACAGGGAGGGGGTTTCACAGAACATGAAAACGCAGCGCGAATCGCACTTTTATTGAAACCAGGAAAACCTCCGGAAGTTCCTGAATCGTATCGACCTATTTCACTAATAAATGTCGATATCAAACTTTTGGCCAAGGTGCTAGCTGTTAGGTTGGTAACTCACCTCCCAGCTTTAATTGATGTGGCCCAGGTGGGATTTGTTCCCAATCACCACTCGGTTATTCATGTCCGGAAGACCCTTTTATCTATAGCTCAGTGCAGACACCAGAGGGAGCCTACCATCCTAGTTAGCTTGGATGCAACCAAGGCATTCGATCAAGTAAGATGGGGATTCCTCTTCCAGGTCCTTGATTGGGTTGGCCTGCCCATGAGTTTTATGCAGGCGCTAAAATCTCTCTACCGGGGCATGGTGGCTCACATAGCGGTGAATGGGGGACTCTCAGAGAGCTTCGAGATCGGCAGGGGAACCAGACAGGGATGCCCTCTCTCACCGATACTGTTTGATATGACGTTGGAGCCGTTACTTCAATTATTAAATCACAGTGACGGGATCAAAGGAGTGCAATTGGGAGAGCAGCATGTGAAAGCTCTCGCTTATGCAGATGATATTCTTTTGTCTATTAGATTGTAAGCTCTTTGAGCAGGGACTGTCTCTCTTTGTTAAATTGTACAGCGCTGCGTAACCCTAGTAGCGCTCTAGAAATGTTAAGTAGTAGTAATATTAACAGATCCTCAAAGATCACTTAAGACGGCGCTGGGCGTGATAAGCGAATATGGATCCTTGTCTGGGTTCAAGCTTAATCTCCACAAATCATGTGCGCTGGCGCTTGATGAGGAGACAAGATGTGAATGGAGGGGGAGCTTTCCACTCTGCTGGGAGACATCTAAGATGAAATATTTGGTGGTATACCTCACTAGAGACACGGCCTCCTTATATAAAACAAATGTTATTCTGTTATTAGAAATGACTAAAAGTAAATTAACAATGTGGGAAGGACTACCGCTGACAATATGGGGACGGATAGCCTTGTTCAATATGGTAATAGCCCCAAAATGGTTATATGTGTTTCAGCAGCTTCCTCTCTTTCTTAAGAGAAAAGAGGAGAGAATATTGTCAAAATTAGTGCAGATTTTCCTCTGGCAAGGGAAGAAACCGCGGCTACCTTTAGAGTGTATAGCCACTCCTAGAGATGGGGGGGGGGGGGGGGGCATGGGCCTGCTAAATATCCGATCCCTAACAATAGCATGTGCAATGCGCCATATAAATGATTGGTACAGAGGTCACGTGATGGTTTGAGAGAGGAAGTCGCGTTTATCTTCTCTCTGGGGCTCCCTCTTCATTCCCCGTAAAACGAGCGAAAACCGGACGAAAATAACTACAAAACGTGAGCTTACCTAGCGCATATATATGGATCCCTTTATAACAAAGGAAACCCGGGCTTCAGCGTCGAAATTGGCGAAAAAAACAGCCGAGAAGCACCGAGGGTCGGAAGAATCCAAGATGGCGCCCAGCCCGGTCCCCGATCGCCCTCCACAATTTCACCCGTTGCAGCTTCAACAGATAACAGAAGCGGTGAGAGAGGCTTTGAAACCGGAGCTGACAAAATTATCCGACCAGATTGCGGGTGTAGAATCGCTACTGGGAGAAACAACGAGGAGGACGGGGGAGCTCGAAGTACGAGTTTCGGAGCTGGAGGACTCAAGCACGGGCAGAGGAACACTGCTGCAGGACTTACAGAATTTGTTGCGAGCCCAGGCAAAACATCTAGATGACCTGGAAAACAGGTCTCGCAGGTCTAATCTTCGCCTGATTGGAATCCCAGAATCAGTATCAGATCGAGCTCTGCCCATGCAATTGGAGAGTTGGCTCAAGTCTGAATTTGCTCTCTCTGATAGCAGTGGGCCACTATGCTTGGAGAGAGCACACCGTCTGGGCAGGATAATTGAAGGAGGAAACAGACCGAGAGTAGTCATCATAAAAGTCCACAATTTCTTACATAAAGAAGAAATTCTGAGAGGTGCCAGATCCAAATGGGACTCACTTACATTTGATGGAACAGCAGTAAAAATTTTCCAGGATTACTCTGCTGCCCTACAGGAGCGCAGGAAAGCATTTGGCCCTCTGTGCCGCCATTTGGCAGCGAAAAACCAAAGATTCATGCTATTGTACCCAGCTCAGCTCAGTGTTGGAACAGGGGGGCTGGAAGATGTATCACTCTCCAGAAGACGCCCAGTCCCTCTTACGGGACAATTCCGCATCCTCCCCTGGCCACAATGGCTGAAAGGGGAACACATGAGCAGGTAGCAGGTTGTGATGGTATCAGATCGCAGGCGCGCTGCAGCTGTAACGCAGCTAGAGCAAAGCTTGCACAAAGTTCTACCACAGTTAAATGTTATGAAGTTAACTTGGATCTGTATGTTTGCAGATTTGTTGATTTGTTGTATATTACTGTAATTCTAACGCAGCAAGGATGAGAAGATTGGAAGGAGAAAAGGGGGATGGGGGAGGGGGGCCCCTGCCATTAATTGACCAGAGCTCTCCTAGTAGATGTTGCGAAAGGAGAGGTTAAAGGTGATAAGGGGGGGAGGAATAAGGGGCAGGGGGGGAAGTTTGGGGTGGGGGAGGGTAGAGGAGAGGGGGGAAGGGAAAGTCACAGAACAGAGGGGGATTGAGTGTACGGGGAATGTCCTTGAGATGTCCGGTGATGGAGCGGGGAGACTCGGGTGGAGCTGGGCACTGGAGTCTCCCAAACTCTTAATGCAGCTTGGTAACTATGGAATAACTTCATTCAGGAAGGGGGGGTGCTCGGACTAGATTTATAACATGGAATGTAGGGGGCATTACATCCCCAATTAAGAGGGCAAAGATTTTGCAAGCCTTAAAGAGACACCATGCAGATGTGGCTTGTATCCAAGAGACGAGACTATCTCAAGAGGAGCTACAAAAGTTGAAGTGAACGGGTGGGTGAAGTACACGGTGCAGCGGCCGAAGGAAGGAAGAGTGGGGTTGCAATCTTAATTCGAAAGGGAGTAGTGGCGAAAACACATCTGGTGGGTAGTGACCCAGGGGGGAGATATGTGGTGGTGCGTCTCTGGTTGCACCATGTGGAGTACTTAGTAGTAGCGCTATACGGTCCGAATTTATATGACAGATCCCTTTACGACCATCTAATTCAAGTGTGCCTCCCTCATAGGTCTCTGCCGCTGCTTGTGATGGGGGATTTCAATTTAGTGGCTGACCCTACTCTCGACTGCTCGTCCACTAGAAGGGCAGCCCGGGGAGGCCCGGAGGTGAGGGCTCTATCACAGTTCATTCAAGCACTTGAAGTGGTGGATTCTTGGCGCACTTTACATCCAGAGGAGCGAGAATATACCCACCTATCTAGGGCCCATGGGACTTTCTCTCGCCTAGATTACATTTTGGTGGATCAGAGGGTGTTCCCCTATGTGAGTGAGGTGGAGATAGGCCCGGAAGAGATCTCAGACCACTCCATGGTGTGGTTGGATTTAGAGGATTGTGACCTGGGGATTGGGGGAAGAGGGTGGATATTTCCCACGTACTTAGCATCAGACCCAACATTTAAACAGCACTTGCTAAAGAGCTGGGGGGAATACTCACAATTTAACAAAGAACATAAGGATACTCCCCTACTATTCTGGCAAGCGGCGAAAATAGTTTTGAGGGGGGCAGTGATTGCATTTACTGCACGACGGGAGCACAAGATTAATGGGGCAATTATACATCTAGAACGTAGACTTGGGAAAGCTAGGCGCCGATTTGCAGTGGTTCCATCGAGCTATAATAAGGAGCAGATGAAAATAGCTCAAATAACGTTAAATTCACTTTTACATGAAAGAGCCTTGAGAGCCCTAGCAGTTAGGAAATTTCGATTCCAGAGATATGGGAACAAATCAGGCGCCATGTTAGCAAGGGTAGTTAAGGCCTGGAGTGGCCCTAGAGCGATAGTGGCGGTGAAGGACAGGAAAGGACATATTCAGAATGGGAGGGAAGGAGTAAAACAGGTATTCCAGCAATTCTATAGTGAATTATATAAAAATATATCCCCACCATCATTGGAGTCGGTGACAGATTATTTGCGGAAGGCTAGAATGCTGACACTGAAGGCAGAGGAGGTAGAGGTCCTGAATAGGCCTATCACTGGGAGGGAACTTCAGGATATCATCAGGTCGCTCCCTGCGAATTCAGCTCCAGGCCCAGATGGCTTCTCTAGTGAATTTTATAAAATCTTAAATCCGCACATAGTGGGCCCCCTGCACTCGTATTTTGAGGAGGTAGTAGCTCAGGGACAGTTTCCTGCTTATGCAAATGAGGCACTAATAACACTATTGCTAAAGCCAGGAAAGCCGGAGAATCAGGCTGGTTCTTTCCGGCCTATCTCCTTAATCAATGTAGATATAAAAATCCTAGCCAAACTGCTAGCTAACAGGCTACAGGAGTGCTTACCTAGTCTTATCGGGCAGGAGCAAGTGGGTTTCATCCGCAATAGGCACTCAGGAATTAACGTGCGACGATTACTACTAGCCCAGGCTCACATTCAACGTTCAGGCGGTGAGGCGATGCTGGTCAGCCTGGACGCTGAAAAAGCATTTGATAAAGTAGGCTGGGATTATGTGTTTGCGGTGTTGAGGCATGTGGGTGTGGGGGGTTAGGTCTATGGGGCTATCCAGTCGCTATACTCAAATCCTCGAGCGGCTGTGCTGGTCAATGGATCTAGAACACAATAATTTCCCATTGCGAGGGGAATTAGACAAGGATGCCCCCTCTCTCCGCTCCTTTTTGTGCTATCCATTGAACCATTGATTAAAATATCCAATAGGGAGAGGGGGTGCCAGGGGTGATAGTAAGTGGAGAGAAAGTACAGGTGTTAGCCTTTGCGGATGATCTATTGATAATATCAGAGTCCCCGAGGGTGGCACTGCCAGCACTGCTCGAGGAGGTAGAATGCTTTAGTGCACTGTCAGGGTTCAAAATTAACCGGGAAAAATCACGCATAATGAGGCTACCCGAGCGACTGGATGGCCCCGGCCCGGATGACTTCTCACTGCAGAGGGCAAGGACAGAGAAGAAATACTTGGGTGTATTAATTCCCAACACATTAAGTGGTTTGTATGAGATAAATATCCAAAAATTAATGAAAGATACAGCGAGGAAATTCGAGCAATGGCGGGGTCTTCCTATCTGTCAGGACGTATAACATTGTACAATATGATGATTATCCCCTGCTGGTCATATATGTTCCAAACCTTACCCCTACACCTTACCAACAGGGACGAGAAACGATTGAATGGAATGTTAAGGAAATTTCTGTGGCGAGGGAAAAAGCCGAGATTCCCACTGGAGAGTATGTATGTACCGAAAGAGTATGGTGGGATGGGCCTGCAGAGTGTGAGACATTTGGGGATTGCTTGTGCAATGAGACATGTTACAGACTGGTTCCGCAACTCTGCGGATTTCTCAGCCACCACAATGGAACTGCGGTTGTTTGCACCCACTCACTTTAGTAGTTGCCTGCATGGGAGTAGAGGGGCCTTTCCAATACTACGCATTTCAAACCTTCTGCCGCAAGCACAGAGAGTGTGGAGCTGGATTTGTAGACTACATCAATTTTCGCCAAAAGTTACCCCACTGCTGCCAATCTGCGGGAACCCAGAGTTTCAGCCTGGTTTGATATATAAAATTTTTGAACAATGGAGAGCGCGAGGTATAATCTACCTACACCAGATCTTAACACGAGAAGGAAAGTTGCAATCATTTCAGAAGTTGCAGGATCGAGGTCTGCTCCGCCCTAAAGACTACTTTCATTATTGGCAATTATTGCACTATACGAAGAGTTTGACTTGGGAGGCCTTGGCGGAGGATGTGCAGGAGGAATTACCACTGGCATTCTCGTTGGGATCACAACAAAAAGTTCCATTGAGGTTTCACCTCCGACATATCAAAGACACAGCTGCGGAGCCAGACTTTGGTAAATATGCTGAGGCCTGGAGCAGAGACCTGAAGGTAGACATTTCATCTGGCCTGCTTAAAGAACATGTCTTGGCCCTTTACAGAGTGTTGCCTTTAACAGATCATTGGGAATTACAGTATCGTTTTGTGTTTCGGATGCATATGCCGCCTCGACGGGCGTTTCATGTGGGGGTTTCCCCTGATGGGGCGTGCCCCAAATGCCATTTTGTGGGAGCGACCTTGGGGCACATGTACTGGACTTGCCCTGCAGTGAAGAATTTTTGGATGACTCTACTACAACAGGTTTCAACCTTGTGGAGAACTAGATGGTCTTGTTCTCCGATGCTATTGTTCGGGAAGCCCTGTCTGCGGGTTCCCCGGCCAAGAGGGCTTATTCTTTTTGTACAGCGAGCCATTATGATTGCAAAAAAGACTATTCTAGTGGATTGGTTATCCCCAAGAGGCCCCTCACTCCAGAATTGGCGAATGCGGATGGTGCAACTGTTACGCTTTGAGAGAATGATGATAAAAGATGGAAATCCGATTGAGTTGGATAAATTCTGCTTGAGATGGGGTCCGTTTCTGGACTCTATGCCCCCAAGAGCTAAGAGTTCCCTCTTGAACATATGACTGGCTCATGGAGCCCCGGACATTCATTCCCAGATCTGAATAACGAGGCACAGGGAGGGGAGGGAGGGATTGTGTAGATAATAATGTGCCGGCTTGGGGAGTCCTGGGGGGACATCTGAGTCCAGTCCCCTAGGGACTACCCATCCGGAATCTTGCTTTTAGACATTAAGAGGTAGATGCACTAAACGTTTTTCATCGTTAAATGAGCCCTCAGGGAAGAATTTCCTATCCTTTCCATGCACTTAAGCCTATTTTCCGACGACAGTAGCAGCTAACGAAAACGGAATGGAGATGAGCAATTAGTGTGAAAACCCCATTGAAACGACATGCACTAACCTTTTCCGATTGCCTTTACGCAGGAAAAAGGCAGGAAAACTAACGAGAGGTCTGGACCACTCGTTAGGACAGCTCTGTGCCAGGAAAAATCATTAAGAGAAAAAATAAACAAACTTTGAGCCAATCCCAGCGCATTAGCAGAGCTAAAAGCGCTGTGATTGGTCCAAAGGACGTCAGAAAAACATAAATAAATAAAAATAAAAAAAGGATCGGGAGGGGGCAAGGGCGCTCATCAGGAGCGTCCTGTACGGACGGCCTTGCCCCCCCCCCCCTGCTGCTCCCCACTTTCCGCCGCTCCCCCCACCCCGAAAAAGCAAAATTCAAGCAGCCCCTGCCCCCCTCCCTTCCTCACTACTCTCACCTCAGCTCCGCCTCCCGACATCCTCCGTCCTCTGCCCCGCCCCCTTTTGGGGTCGTCGCCGCCATTCCCCTCCTCCATCGGGCCCCCCTCCCTCTTACCGGGCCCGTGCAGCGCCTCTCTCCTCTGTCCGAAGGCGCTGCACGGGCAAGAAGAAAGCCTGATGCCTGCCTTTGCCCAGCTTCGATGGCGCGTCTTTCTCCTGCTGGGCCCGCCCCTTTCTGACGTCGGTAACCTGATGAGCGCCCTTGCCCCCTCCCGATCCTTTTTTTATTTTTATTTTGATTTGGGAGCCATGTGCTTGTGATTTGACTGTGTTTTGACTGTTTGTGGCATGCGCAGAGCAGCTAACATAACGCTTGGCTGCTCTGCGCATGATTTGGGGGGCCGATTAACGATGTGTATTGTGATTCTTTGATACATTGTACGTTTCAATACCGATCTCAGCATGTGTGACTTTTTTTTTTTGGTGCATTTTTCGTTATTTTAAAATCGTTAGGGACTTTAACGATTTAGATTTTTTTACATTTGGTTGCTGCATCTGCCTCTAAGTCTAGTTATTCAAGGGAGGGGGGGAAAATGCTTAAAAATTGATGATGCTGTTTAGAGAAAGCATAAATGCGAAGTATCTATGTTATGGTTAGAATGTTACTTACCTGTTTGTGTGGACTTCTTTTATATGTCATCAATAAAAATAATTGACGATAAATGATTGGTACAAAAGGACATCCGACTTTTCCTTAACGCTGATAGAAACATCTATTTTTCCGGGTATCCACTTCAGCCATATTCTACATACTGACGGGAAACTACCTTCGCAGGCTTTTTTAAGACATCCACTATTATATTCTTTGAGGGCGTCTTGGAGGTGGATGTGTAGGAAGCATCATTTCTCAGCAGCGGTTTCCCCTTGGATGTCTATTTGTGACAACCTCTCATTCCCGCTGGGTCAGGGGGGCGGAGTGTTTCATCAGTGGGCGAAGAAAGGGATTGTGTATTTGGCACATGTGGTTACAGAGGAGGGACAAATGCGCACCTATGATGAGTTGCAGAATATGTATGGTATCTCCCCGGGGCACTATTTTGAATATTACCAATTGAAGCATTACTTAGCTACATTATCATGGACGGACCTGACAGAGGATGTAGTGGAAGTATTATCGGAGGCATTCTCTATGGGTGCCCAGCAGACCGTTCCGCTGAAGTTTCACCATCAGCAGTTAAAAGATTCATCCCCGGAGATGGATTATAGGCGTCTGGCTCTTCTGTGGTCGCGGGACCTGGAATGTGAGATAACGGTGGACATGTGCAGATCATATTTGAAGTCACTATATACTCAGAGACTTTCGGTACCACAGAGGGAGAGGCTATATAAGTGGTTACTGAGGCTGCATATATCCCCGTATAGGGCATCATTAGCTAAATACACTGATAAAGGGGATTGTCCTAAATGTGGGGGGAATAGGGCCACTCTAGGGCACATGTTCTGGCAGTGCCCAGCTGTTCAACAATTTTGGGGGGAAATTTTGGATAAAGTAGACCGAATGTGGAACTGCACTTTAATACGCGACCCTCTGATATTGTTTCATAGCTATAAATTTACCTCAGAGCCTCCAAAGGGATTTAAGGAGTTTATTAAACTGGTTATGCTCTTTGGACTCACCTCAATTCTGCAGGCCTGGTTGACTTCAGCGAGACCTTCAGCACAGGTCTGGAGGTCGCAGTTAATACATCAGATGAGACTAGACCGGTGTAATATCACCGATTTTGAGAGTGATCCGGGCCGCAAGTTTTGTACATTGTGGGAGCCACTGTGGACTACCCTTCCCACAGCTGGCAGAAGCTATTTGTTGAATTTTTAAGTAGGATGCTGGTCCACAATGGGTGGTGAGTGGGGAGCGGGAAGGAAGGGGGGGGGGGGGATAAGAGGGTGGATGCCACAAGCGCCATAGAGATGAGGGGATAGGATGATGAGAACTGGGCGAATTAAAGTACGCAATATCCTTGTACTAGGTATCTCAGATGCTACACAGCAAAAGGAACTGTGTGGATTATCAAGTGCACCGGTATCTGTGTGTCAGTATGGCTAATACATGTAATTGAACAAGTAACGGGAAGGGAGGGAGGGGGGATAGGGGGGTAGGGAGGAATTACCTCAAATTGGCTAATGATGGTTATCATATGGTTTCATTTTGTGTGTTCTGATGTTTAACATAAGGTACAGGATAGGAACTGAATAGCCTTAATTCTGTTTGTTAAAGGGAGGGGTGGGGTGTTAAGAAATATAAAAATCGATGACAGTAGATGTGCAGTATTTTCGTGTTGTTATTCTGTTGACTGTGATATTGCACCAATATTATGATTACGAACTGGATTGTACTTCTGACCTGTCATCAATAAAACCATTGAAACATAAAACTAATTGGAGAAAATGTTTCTTCACTCAACGTGTAATTAAACTCTGGAATTCGTTGCCAGATAATGTGGTAAAGGCGGTTAGCTTAGCGGAGTTTAAAAAAGGTTTGGACGGCTTCCTAAAAAAAAGTCCATAGACCACTGTTGGAAACAGAATGCTGGGCTTGATAGACCTTTGGTCTTTCCCAGTATGTCAATACTTATGTACTTATGTCCTTGATACGCTAACCGCTGTTACTACATCCTCTGACAATAAGTTCCAGAGCTTAACTATTCGTTGAGTGAAAAAATATTTCCTCCTATTTGTTTTAAAAGTATTTCCATGTAACTACATTGAGTGTTCCCTAGTCTGTACATTTTGAAAGAGTAAAAAATCAATTCACTTTTACACCTCTTAAGATTTTGGAGATCTCAGTCGTATCTCACTTCAGCTTATAACGTGTTGATATATGCCTGATCTATTATGGTAGGGGAATAATATATACCAAGATCAGCTAAGGTGTATTGTATCATTCTCACTTATGAAAAAGAATTGTCATTTCCCCTCATCTTTCACTCACCATTCATATGCACACGAAGAGAGGAAGTAATGTGATCAGAAGTATGTCAGTTTCAAAAGCAGCTAAAGCAGTTTATTGCCCAGTAAATGTATATATTAACACACAATTAGCAATTATATATAACAGTAATATTCTATTATTACTAATATGTGCAGGAAAAACATATACTCACAAACTTTTCACTTTTCCTTTTCTCTCACTGTTCCGTCCCACCAACACAACTCGCATCAGCAAGATTATTCAGTAGCTGAAGGTAAACTTCTGGTCTCTCTCACGCTCCTCACTAAATCAATCCCTCTTTTCTAGTTGTCACAAGTGGAAGGAAAAAAAAAACAGCTGGATGCTGTCAGTCTCTTTCAGATACATGACAGCTTAGCTCTAAGCATACAATGGAAAGTCAGATTATTTGGCAATGTTACCACTGGGTGAAGGCTCAGGTGAGATAGCTTATTTGATTAGAAAGGCTTTTAGACCAACCCACTCCTTTAGGGTTTCTTCCTGGGCCCAAAATCTCCTTTTGTCACTTGCTGGGAAACATTTCAGGACTCTTTAAGAAGACAGCAAACCTCTGCCCTTGAGGCTGGACACTCTTCAATTAATCAGGCTTCCTGCTATCTTAAGGCACCTTCCCTTCCCTCTCTTCTGTAGCTACTTCAGTTCACTTCCATGCAGTGTCTCTGATTATCTCTCCATCCACTCCTCCTCCTCCTCTTTCTCTCTCTCTCTCTGTCAACATCAGTCAGTCTGACCTCTTTTATACTATTTAGCTTGCTAGTTCTGGAATTTTCCCTGCGCAAGCTATGAGAAAAACAACTAGCTCTAACTTCTTTAGTCTTTCCTCATATTAGAGGCATTCCAACCCCTTTATCATTTTGGTCATTCTTCTTTGAATCTTTTCTAATTCTGCTATATCTTTTTTGAGATAGTGACCTCAAGGTGAGGTTGCACCATGGAGCGATACAGCGGCATAGAATTCTCATTCTTATTTACCATCCCTTTCCTAATAATTCCTAGCATCCTGCTTGCTTTTTTGGCCACCACCACACACTAGGTAGCAGATTTCAGTAATGACACAGATCTTTTTCGTAGGTGCTTCAGGGTGGACCCTAGCATCAGGTAACTATAATTCGGATTATTCTTCCCAATGTGCATCACTTTGCATTTGTCCACATTAAATTTCATCTGCCATCTCGATGCCCAGTCTTACAATTTTCAAAGGTCTTACTGCAATTTTTCACAGTCCACATGTGCATAAGTACATATGTATTGCCATACTGGGACAGACTGAAGATTCATCAAGCCCATCATCTTGTTTCCAACACTAGCCAATCCAGGTCGCAAGTACCTGGTAAGATTCCAAATCAGTATAATACATTTTATGCTGCTTATTCTAGAAGTAAGCAGTGGATTTTCCCCAAGTACATTTTAATGGTCTATGGACTTTTCCTTTAGGAAGCCATCCAAACCTTTTTTTTTAAACCCTGATAAGCTAACCGCTTTTACTACATTCTCTGTCAACGAATTTCAGAGAGAACGTTGGAGGAGATGGCCGCCAGTTAAAAGCTGGGAACAGAGAGCTCCAAGAATCCGTTATATCACTGAACCCAGTGAATAGCTGACCCGATCTGACATCGGTCAGAAATCAGATGGAACGGACTGAGGTCCACTAAATCGATCTGCCTGCCCAAAACGGTCTGGAACAGCTAATATTGGCCGTCAATCAAAACTTGGAACAGAAAGCTCCAGGGAACCATTATCCCCCTGAACCCAGTGATCCACTGATCTGGTCGATATTGACCAGCAACGGATTCAATGAACTGTGGCCTACTGAATCGATCTGAGTGCCCGTAATGACCTGAAATAGCCCGAATCGGCTCGAGAGGTGAGAGAAATAGTGGAGGGAAGGAGAAAGGAAGCCTAGAGTGTTCCACGTGCTGCACTCGCGACCGTAAGATGGCCGCCGAATAGACGATCATAGGAGATTAGCGGTGGACCAGCCGTGATTGGACAGGTAGACACTGCGGAGCCTTGGGAGCTAAGTCTCGGTCGCCCAAGCCATGAATATCCTGGGATTACCCTCAAACGAGGCCCACTGTTGTCCAGCTGCAACTACCCCGAAGAAAAGCCGTGACCACCCAAATCACAGCCACATTGCCACCCGGCCTCAGCATCCACCTGAATACGCCTACCTCTAGCGACATCGACCAGCGGCCAACTGCGTCCATCTCCCGAGTCACCGTTTCACTCAACTGATGAGCTATAACCATCATAGCCGAGCCGCCCAACGGAGGCCGTGGTCGAGTCTGAGGCCTGGGCAGACTACAACTGATGCGTCGGACAGCCCTGTCTCGGGTGAATATATCAGAAGAGGTTCCGGGTTCTGCAGCTGCGACAGGACCTGACAAAACTCATCGCACCAGATCTAAACAGGACACGATCCCTGAGTCTCGAGTCCGCATTTGAGCCTACCACGTGGCTAGGGGTATCTGAGGTTCAGTGTGACTGGTGACAGAAAGAAATATGGACATTGAGTACACCACCTTTGTATACCACACCTTTGGCGCTGCTGTGAGTGGACCAGCTGTCCGGACGTCCACTAGAGTGATAAGGCATAACACATCTAACTGCTAATATTGCATCATCTGCAACCTCTACTCCATTCCTGCCTGTATCCTTTGCCCCAGCCTGCATCGTCTGCTCCAACCTGCATCATCTGTTCCTGCCTGCAGCCTCTGCCCCGGCCTGCATCATTTGTTCCTGCCTGCAGCCTCTGCCCCAGCCTGTATCATTTGTTCCTGCCTGCAGCCTCTGCCCCAGCCTGCATCATTTGTTCCTGCCTGCAGCCTCTGCCCCAGCCTGCATCATTTGTTCCTGCCTGCAGCCTCTGCCCCAGCCTGCATCATTTGTTCCTGCCTGCAGCCTCTGCCTACCTGCATCATTTGTTCCTGTCTGCGTCCTCTGCCCCAGCCTGTCGTCTGTTCCTGTCTGTGTCCACTGCCCCAGCCTGCATCGTCTGCTCCAGCCCACATCATCTGTTCCTGTCTGAGTCCTCTGCCCCAGCCTGCATCATCTGTTCCTGCCTGCGTCCTCTGCCCCAGTCTGCGTCCTCTGCCCCAGCCTGCATCATCTGTTCCTGCCTGCGTCCTCTGCCCCAGTCTGCATCCTCTGCTCCAGCCTATCTCCAGTCCTGCAGCCTCGACTCCTTTGTTCCGGCCTTCAGCCTCGGCTCCAGCTGCCTCACCTTGTTTGTGACTGTTAGCTAACACCTGGGACTGCCTGAGTCTATACATATGGCTCCATTTCACATTTTCCTCCTAGTTCTGTCCCTTCCCAATCTACTCCTCCACCCGAAACCATTATGCACTACAGTTATACATTGCCCTTTCGTTCATTATACTACCTCACCATCTCTCTTGTCCTCTTCCTCTCTCTTGTCCTCTTCCTCCCTCCTGCCTTCAACACTTCATCCTATTACTCTCGGCCTCTTCCAAATTTCAATCTCTTCCGCCACCTCAGTCTCTCTGTTTTTCTTCCTTTGAAGTCCACTCCGTCCGCCTATTCAATCCTTTGCCTCTTAGAATAGCAGTTATTTATCGTCCCCCTGATAAATCCCTTTCATCCTTTCTCAGCGACTTTGACGCTTGGCTTTCCTTCTTTCATGATCTTTCCTCCCCCTCCCTCATCCTTGGCGACTTTAACATTCATGTTAATGATCCCTCCAACTCTTACGTCTCTCAGTTCCTCACCTTAACATCCTCCTTCAATCTTCAAGTATGCTCCACTTCCCCTACCCACCAAAATGGTAACTGTCTTGATCTTATTTTCTCCTATAACTGCTCTCCCTCAAATTCCTCTACCTCAAATCTTCCTCTTTCTGACCATCATCTAATATCCTTCACACTTAAACTTCCTCTCGCTCAATCCCGTCCAATCTTAACCAATCTATCTAGGAATCTCCAAGCCATTGACCCTACTACCCTATCCTCCAATGTCTCAAACTTCTTCTCTACCACTACACCATCCAAATCTGTCAATTATGCCATCTCTTCCTACAATAGTATTCTATTCTCTGCCTTAGACACTCTTGCACCTCTCATGCCCCGTCCTATAAGACGTACCAAATCCCAGCCCTGGCTAACCCCTAAAATCCGTTACCTACGTTCCTGTACCCGTTCCGCCGAACGCCTCTGGCTGAAATCTCGTGCCCTTGCTGACTTCTCACACTTTAAATTCATGTTGACCTCCTTCCAATCTGCTCTCTTACATGCCAAACAGGACTACTACATCCAGCTGACTAATTCTCTCGGCTCAAACCCTCGACTTCTCTTCACCACACTAAACTCTCTCCTCAAGGTGCCTCCACCCCCAACTCCCCCCTCACTTTCTCCCCAGACCCTAGCTGAGTTCTTCCACGACAAGGTTCAGAAGATAAACCTCGAATTCTCTACCAAACCACTCTCACCTCTTCCTCCCCTTGTCCATCCCCTTGTCCGTTCCCCTATTTCTTCAACCCCTCAGTCCTTTTCCTCCTTTCCCGAGATCACTGATAAAGAAACATCACATCTTCTCTCCTCCTCAAAACGAACTACCTGTTCCTCTGATTCCATTCCTACCCATCTTCTTAACACCATCTCTCCTACTCTCACCCCTTTTATCTGTCATATCCTCAATCTCTCTCTTTCCACTGCGACCGTTCCTGGTGCCTTCAAACATGCTGTGGTCACACCACTCCTGAAGAAGCCTTCACTTGACCCTACCTGTCCTTCCAACTATTTACCCATCTCCCTCCTCCCCTTCCTTTCCGAGTTACTTGAACGCGCGCGCCGTTCACCGCCGCTGTATTGACTTTCTCTCATCTCATGCTGTTCTTGACCTACTCCAATCTGGCTTTCGTCCTCTTTATTCAACTGAAACTGCACTTACTAAAGTTTCCAACGACCTGTTCCTGACCAAATCCAAAGGTCTCTATTCTATCCTCATCCTTCTCGATCTATCCTCCACTTTTGACACTGTTGATTATAGCCTATTCCTTGATACGCTGTCTTCATTTGGATTCCAGGGCTCTGTTCTTTCCTGGTTCTCCTCCTATCTCTCGCTTTGCACCTTTAGTGTACACTCTGGTGGATCCTCTTCCACTTCTATCCCTCTATCAATCAGTGTACCTCAGGGTTCTGTTCTCAGTCCTCTCCTGTTCTCCATCTATACTTCTTCCCTTGGCTCTCTAATACCATCCCATGGCTTTCAATACCATCTCTATGCTGATGACTCCCAAATCTACCTCTCTACCCCCGAAATCTCAACCAGCATCCAGACCAATGTCTCAGCCTGCCTATCTGATATCGCTGCCTGGATGTCTCAACGACATCTGAAACTTAACATGGCCAAAACCACACTTCTCATCTTTCCCCCTAAACTGGAGTCGCGTCTTCTCTAGTTGGTATGCACTCCTTGTCCAGCATGCCACATGAAACAAGGCATGCAGTGGTGTTTGGCAGCAGCCTGCGATTTTCACGTGCGAGGCATGTTTGAGTGAGGGTGCGGGCTGGTTGGTAGGTAGGGGAGGTCTAGGGACAGATTGGTAGACACCCATGGGGGAGAAAGGTAGTGGAATCTATGGCAGTAATGTTGATGGTAGCTCAGGAGCAGTCCTGGGTTGGCCACGAGGTTAGTGGCATAAGGATCAACGTACACACGTCAGGTGGTTTTGGCCTCCCAGTGTGGGGGTTGCGAGGCTGAGGCAGTTCGAGTAGTGCTGTGTACCTGATGAGGACCACCTGTTCACAGCCTCAGTCCATTGTGGCCGCTCATGCGGCTGATGGCCAATGGCATGGTCACTTTTGAGACATCCACAGCCTGCTTCCTGCTCGGCCTACATCCGTTGGGTACCGCCCACTCCTCTGAACTTGCCGCCAGTACACGGAGGAAAAGGGGAGTCGTTGTCCAGCACAGCAGTTTCTGGGCCATTGTCCCCAGGGTAAGCGGGCCATGTAGTAGAGCCTAAGACAGCCATTTTTTTCCAGTCCCTTTGCAGGACAGCAGGTTAGTTAGTGTGGTGATGTGGCGCACAAAATTATTGATTGGGAGTAGCAGGTGCTCGTCCGGGAGTGGGGAGAATGGCACAGTTTTTTTTTTTTTCTTGATATGGTGCATCAGTGTGCTCATCCAGGAATTGGGAACATTCATCCTCAGGCATTTGGGCCTGGCCGAATGGCAGCGCTGCCGAGCCGGCCTGCTCTCCAGAGATACATGTGAAACGTGGGCAGTGAGTGTGGGCTCTGGGTGGGGTCTTGCTGGGCTGTGCTATGGTTATGTATGTTGTGCGTTCTCCCCGTGGTACGCTCGGGGTGCTGGCGGGCGGCACATTCCTCTGGCTGAGAATCGGCCCTTGTGCCCTAGCGTTGATTGCATTGTGGCCATGTGGATGCCTTAGAGAGGCGGAGACGGTGGGCATGTGTGCAGTGTCGGTTTACACTGACGTTGTCAGGTTTTGTGTTGGCCACCTTGTCTATTTTTGGGTATGAATGGACCATAACCAAAGACTATTGAAGGAACACCCCTCTGTCATTATGTCGCTGTGGCAGCCAACTTGTATGTGGCATGCTGCGTAGCCAATTGATTGGGGAATTTTTGCAGTCTTCTGAGGTGCTTCACAATCACATTGTTTATGAGGAGAAATTTGGGTGGCCTATCTTTGAAAATACATAGCAATATGCATACAAAATTGGAACAAGTATATGCCAAAACTTGTATGGAGACTTTCAGGGGCATTTTTGAAAGAAAAGGGCGTCCCCGTGAAAGAAGGTCGCCCAAATCCAATAATCAAAACTGGGCCGTAAGGGCGTCCTCAACATGAGGACGCCCATCTATGGTCGTCCCCACAGGGGGAGTTAAGGGTGTGTTATGGGCAGCATTACGAGGTAGGCGTCCCCAGCGTATAACGGCTTGCGAAATGGTTTTGCATGGGTCGGAACATGGGCGTCCTTAGTTAGACCTGAAATAAAAGCGACCAGAGTAAGGGGGAAGTCGTCTTTAGACCCATTAGCGATTTTGTGCAGTTGGAGAGTGGCGAGAGCGTTGTTGGGAGAGAAAGCTGAGAGTTTGTTCAGTACCTGTTACCTTTGTCTGTGTGTCGTAGTTGGAATATTTTCACCCTCACCTGCCTCATTTGTGTTTTACCTTTTCTGCTTTCCCTACCCCTTCTAGCCCCCAAACCCAGACACCACTACTACTTCCTCTGTCTCCCCCCATCCCCTCTCCCTATCCCTCTCCATTTACTGTCACCAAGTTCATAATTCATTCCCTTACCTGTTTGTAGTCTCTGTTTGTCTCTTTGTCCTGTGTACTGCTGCAGCGTGTTTGTGAAGACTTTCGTTTGCTGCTTGGAGAGTGAGTGGCTAGAGGGTGTGGCAGGAGAGTTTGTAGTGGGTGTTTGTCGGTGGTGGGAGAGTGAGTGACAGTTTCTGTTTGTTGCTGCTGTGTTTCACCAAGTTGGTAGGGAGAGGTGAGCACTGCATTGCACCTGTAGTGTGGAGAAATGGAGGCACAAAATGCACAGGTGGCTTACATGTTGGAGGAAGAGGGGAGGCACCGCAGGAGGTACGCACGCCCCAGAGTTTTCAGGCCCCGTAGCAGTTTCCTAGACCTCACTGACCTGCAGTGTCTCACAAGGTACCGCTTTGATAGGGCTGCCATTCAGCACCTTTGTGACCAGCTCCAATCCCTCCTACAGGCCGGGACCAGTAGGAACAACCCCATCCCTATGCACCTAAAGATCACTGCTTCTCTCTCTTTTCTGGCCACTGGGAGTTTCCAGTCTGTCCTAGCTGTGAACACAGGTCTCACCCAGGCTTCCATTTCTAACTTCCTCACCCAGTTCCTTGATGCCTTCCTTACCCATACTTCTGAGTACATCACCTTCCCAACCACCCCCCAGGCCCTGCAGAACAACATGGCTGACCTACGCCCTAGCTCACTTCTCCTCGGTCATAGGCGCCATTGACTTCACACAAATTGCACTCAGATCCCCCCCGGGCACGAGAGGCCACTTATAGAAACAGGAAAGTATTCCACTCACTCAATATGCAAGTTGTGTATGATGCCCAGGGGGAGATTCTAGATGTGTGTGCCCGATACCCAGGTTCCACCCCTGATGCCTATATATTGCAGTACTCAGGAATCTTCCGCAGGTTTGAGCGAGGAGAGATCACCGGCGGATGGCTCCTAGGTAACTGCAGCATGGATCTGCCCAAATTATACGTCCTCCAACAGGCAGCCCTCAGCACTGTCTCCCTCCAGCTCACTCCACAAACCAATATTCCCTCCCCCCACCTCCACAAGGTACCCGCTTCAAACAATACACACTCGTCTTTCTCATCCTGCTTCTCCCCAAAGGTGACAGAGGCTACCCACAGCGGAGTTGGCTCATGACCCCCATATTGCACCCACAAACAGGGTCAGAGGAGAACTAGAACAGTAGACATCGGACCACCCGTGGCATCATGGAGTGTACCTTCGGACTACTTAAGAACAGGTTCCGATGTCTGGATCGTTCTGGAGGGGAGCTCCTGTACAGCCCCCAAAAGGTGGCAAAGATATTCCTGGCCTGCTGCATGCTACATAATTTGGCAATGCGCAGAGGACAGGCCTTCCCAGAAGAGCCACAGCCACCACAGCAGCAGGCCCCAGATGAAGAAGATGAGGAGCCCCCTCCACCTCCCGCCCACAGAGCAGAGCAGAATAAACAGCAGCTGGGGGTCAGAGCCAGGCAAAGACTGATCGAGACAAGTTTTCTGTGAGAGTAACTTGACATTTATTTCTATCACTGTGTATTTACATACCAACACCACCCCCACTCCCACCACCATCACCCGCTCTGTGCATAGTCCCCTCCCTCCAGCCCTCTCCCCTGGCCCCGTCCCCTCCTACCCCTCCCACCGTGTTCCTTTGCAGCTGGTGCTGCAGGGGAACTCTGTTGAGAGTCCTCTGAAGATCTCCCACTCTCCTCCTCTGTGTCCACAAGGCAGCCTGCTGCCTCGGCTGCCCTGTGGAAGTCTGTCTACCTTGCACTCTGTGGCTTGCCATGCAACCTGGGCACAGGACCCAGAAGAGGAGCTGGTGTGGCGACTGCTGGACCAGTGGCTGGGGAGGCTGAGGATCTCAAGCTCCTCTTCTTAGCAGGTGGTTGCTGTGCAGTGGTGGAAGTCGACGCCAGTTGTTGCTGCATCAGGGCTGTATTAGGTGCTTTCAGGTCACTGCCTAGGCCCTCGATGCTGTGCTCCAACCATTGGAACTGCTGTACCACTTCATGTTGGGCCTGTACTGCTTCCCGTTGCAGCTCCAATTTCTGGCACCGGTAGTCTTCCATCTGAAGATTCTGGCCCAGCAATTGTGTGGCGAGGTGCAGTAGCTGCCTCCTCTGGCTAGATGGCCTCTGCTGAGGAGGTGCCCCCCCCCTTCTGCATCTTCAGCTTCTTCTTCAGTGCCACCATCAGCAAAGGTTTCGGGTGGTGGAGGGAGAGCCGTCGCTGCTGCTGCCGCTGCTGGGTCCTGTGGTTCCACCCCATGGTCCTGTGTGGTTTCTTGTGCAGGCCCACTAGTTTGCTGCTTTGTGTGCTGGGGCTGGTGGCCACTAGGGCCAGCTTCTTCCTCCGACTTGCTGTCATCACCTGCATAGCAAAAGGGAAGGAAGTGTGTTGGTCAAAATAACCCACTTTTGTTTTTCAGTATTCATATACATAGCCCCACAGGCAAAGACCCAGCAAAGAGATGGTGAGGAATGGGATTGGCAGGCAAACCACAGATGCCATTGTACATGGTACAGAGCTGGAGCCAAGGAGCGCAGTATACTATAGAGAGTGATGTGCAAAAGAGCCACACAGGCTGACATAGAACTGTGTTAGGAGTGCAGAGGACACAGTGGCTACAGCACAGAGATGTGGGAAGGAGATATGCAGAGTTTGGTGATGGGGAAGGCCCCCAAAGCTGTGAAACAGTGGTAACCTACACACACATTGCTGGAAACCCTCCCCCCTGCTACTCCCTATGTCATGGTCTGTAATGAATAGTGATTTGCATTGCATGTGGTGTTCTCCCCCTTTCTGTACTGAGGAGCCACCACACTGTCCTCCACTTGTGTAAAACAGAGTGTAGTACAGCACAACAGATACCCCAGCTTACTAATGGTGAATCTACCTGAGCCCTCAGGCTGTGCTGATGTGTCAAGGGACCCAATGCCATGGATCCCCTCCTGGGGCAAGAGGCCATGAATGATGCGCTTGATGGGGGTCAAGTTAGTGGTGTCATCTGCTGGGGGGTTGGCACCAGCCTTCCTCCTGACATCACGCCTCAGCCGGCGCCACTTTCATTTGCAGTCTTCCATATCCCTGCCACAGTGGAAGACCGCGTTGAGCCGGTCCCTTACTGCCTCCCATTCTCCTTGCTTCATTGTAGCAGCTAGCCTCTGGTCCGTGGGAGCAAAGAGATGCATGTGCCTCCTCTGGATTTCTTGAACCAGCAGTTCAACTTCTGCGTCGGTGAAATTACCCTTGCGGGTGGGTGGCTGCTTTGGTGCCATTGTACCAATGCGATGCAAAGAATTGAAAATACAGAGAAGGGCGCTTAAATACGCTCTCAGGGACGCCCATGTGAGAATGAGATGGGCGTCCTAATTTTGAGTATTGACAAAATCCCTAAACGTCCCCAGCTGCTTCGGCGATTTGGGTGTCCTAATTTCGATTATAGGTAGGGAACTATGGGCGTCCCCAGCTGCTCTGTGCTTTGGGTGTCCTCATTTCGATTAAGGATGATAATGATAAACGTCCGCAGCTGCTCTTCCCATTTGGAAGTTTGCATTCCTTTTATTGGCGCCTCTTTAAAACGGCTTTCTCTGTGCTTGCACTTTAGAGGGCATTTTTTTAATGGGGTGGTATTTCCAAGCGTTTTAGCTTCAGTTATAGTAAGCCTTGTTTTTGCCACTGTATGCTTTTATACACCTGTTTGTTTTGGGGTTTTTTTTTGTGATGTCATCTGCTGGGGGGTTGGTGCCAGCCTTCCTCCTGACATCACCGCCATTTTTGTTTGCAGTCTTCCACATCCCTGCCACAGTGGAAGAAGGTCACTTACTGCCTCCCTTTTTCTGTGCTTCGTTGTAGCAGCCAGCCTCTGGCCTGTTGGAGCAAAGAGATGCATGTGCCTCCTCTGTATTTCCTGAACTAGCAGTTCAATTTCAGGGTCGCTGAAATTACCCTTGCTGGTAGGTGGTTGCTTTGGTGCCATTGTACCATAAGTTCAAGGTAAGCTCATATCTCTCAGCCACCTCTTCCCTTTCTGCTATTTAGGTGCTAAACAAACACTTCTTGCATCTTGCAGGACAGCTGGTTCAAGCAATATACTGCACTCTGAGAGTCATGATTGTTTCTACTCAATTCACTGTACAGATGTCTTGTTCTCTATTGGACACACTCAGTTGTGGCTGCCTGTGGGGTGGGGGAGGGGGAGAGACCCTGAGAATGGATGTGTGCATCCCTCATGGTCAAGGGCTTCCCATTCTCTCTATGTTCTCTCCATTCAAATCTTACCTCTATTTTCAACAGGTTTGCGTGTGGTTGCTGTGCAGTGGTGGAAGGAGACACCACTTGTTGCTGCATCAGGGCTGCACTGTGTGCTTTCAGGTCACTCTGTAGGCCCTCGATACTGTGGTCCAGCCGTTGGAGCTGCTGTACCGCACCCCAGTAGGTTCCATCCTTCTTTATGTGGTGAACCCCAGTCCCCTTTTATGAAGTGCCCACCCATTCTAAAGGTTGTTGGGGGTGGGGAGGGGGGGAAGCATATATGCACTGAATGTCTTTTCCACATTCAACACAGTCCTACAATCCTCCATAGTTATGGAACAACAACATTTCTAAATTCTATCCTGCAAACTATTTTCAAGGTGGCCACAGGTGCATGCCTACCACGGCCTTGAGCCCTTAAGTCATGGTGAGGGAGAGGGGTTCTGGTCACAGTTCCTATTCTAAATTACCTGCAGGTGGCACCAACCTATATAATTCCCCTAGCCTGTGCCCTTCTGTACTTGATGTATTATATTGCAATTGTGATGAAGTAAATATCCATCTAATGCTTTTACCCTTGTTTTCCCCTTTCTCCTCAGCACTATATACCATTGCTGATACCTTCAATGTGAAAAGATGACCCAGCTGTTTGTAGCTCCTTCCTGGCCCTCACCAGTGTGGTTTGGTTGTGGGTAAGGTTGTCTGGTGATCAGAGAGCAAACATTGTCTATGCACTACCTATGGTTATCTCCAAGTTTCTACTTGGCAGATCACTAGTGCTAGACAACATACCTATTATTTACACAACTGTGCTGTGGGGCTCTATGGTAAAGGGAGGAGAGGCTGGGTGGGCATTTGTGTTCTTCAACAGAAATGCCCACCCAGCCTCCCCCCCCCCCCTACCATACAGCCATGCAGTTTGGAAGAAACAGGTGGCCTTCTATATGGCCACACTTATGACACACATGTACCAAAGATTCTTTGTCAACAGTTCACCTGTCATGCCACCCAAATTGCTGCCTCCTCTCACATCAACCCCAGCATTTGATAATACCACATATGTATTGCACAAAGTACAGACACAGACCCTGGTAGTTGAAAAAAATGTAACGTATTATATATTAACAAAAACAACTATATACAATTCAATGTGGCCTGTGTTCTCCCTCCATGACCCTTCTAACCAGTTCTATCAGCAACAGCAGAAGATGGCTGTGAGTATCTTGACGCAGCTGTACTGAGCGCCGCAGTGCTGCCACCTCCAGCAGCAACTGGTTTACTGCAGCAACCAGTTGCTGCTGGAGTTGCAGTACTGCTGCACTGTTGTCCATTGGGGCTGCTGGTGGTGTTGCTGGGGCTGGTGGGTGCTGCTCCTCCTCCTCCCCCCCCCTCCAGAGGAGGCATATCAGCCCCATTGGTCGGACGCCACCTCCCATTCCCCACCTTCCTCAACCTCCTCCTCTTCCTGCTGCTGCACAGCCTCCTCCTGCTGCTGCTCCTCTGCCTCTGATGCTGCGGCTGCCACCTCCTCCTGCTGCTGCTGCACAGCCTCCTCCTGCTCCTCCTCTGCCTCTGGTGCTGCAGCTGCCACCTCCTCCTCCTGCCACCACTGCCGCCCTGTGTATGTAACAGGATTGTCTTTGAGATCAGCACATCCAACATGGCTTGCATAGTGCAGGAGCTGGCTGGCCTGAGGCGGGGAATGGGGAAAGGTGTGGTGAGCCCTGGGCTATACCCATGGGGTGTGAGATGCATGAGTTGACATGACAGGGAACCCTGGAAGCATTATGATTTGTGACTATGGTTGGCTGACCGTTTTTATTTCTTTTTGGAGGGGTGGGGGGGAAAGCACATAACTTTAATATGAGACTATGACATCCACTAGGAGTAGGACCTCAGGCAGGAATACCATGAAACAGTATCCACCCCAGAAAGGGGAATACAGAAGTGAGGCATGTCATCTCATTCATCTCAGAGGAGGTTAGTTGGAAGTTGCAGCCACACTCATGGGAGGGTAGCTGCAACCTCAGGCCTTGATCTGGAACAGAGGTGTTATGACTTACTAGTTGCATATTAGCCACATGGAAACTGATATTGTACAGGACATTCTCCGAAGACAAGCAGGCTGATATTCTCACAAGTGGGTGACGTCACTTCGGCCCCGGAGGATTTTAAAGCAAAATCTAAAAATCTGTTTAATGGCGTTCCGTCGTGCGAGCAATCGCACCGCGCATGTGCGCACACATCTTCCCGTTCGCCATGCGGACATGCCCCTCAGTTCTTCTTTTTCTGCGTCTGAGGAGACACGGAGTTCGTTAGTGCTTCGTGTTTTCTTCAGGTCCTCGGAGTTAAATCTCTTTTTTATTTTACCCTTTTGGGTGTTCTTTATTTTTTCTCATGGCAGGCTCATTGTGGCTTACATATACAGGTACTTTTTGTACCTGGGGCAAGGAAAGATTAAGTAATTGCCAGAGTCACAAGGGGCTGTGCCTGAAATGAATCAAAACTTATAGGTATTTCTTTTTTTCTTTTTTCTTATTAAAGAAGAGTGTGCTGGTAAATTGTTGTTCTGTGGGCTCTCTCTCGCCAGCAAAGTAAAAGAGAATTCAGGAGGCCAAGCCTACGTTTTAGGATCCATTTGTTAAAGTCCCAAAATTCTTAAAAACTTAACAAATGGCTCTCGAGAGCTGTGAGAGCCTGCTCCAACACACCACTGACTTTAAACCTTGTACCCGCTGCAACCGGATGCATCGAGTGAGTGTCCACCCGCCTCGACGCCTCCTGCTTTGCAGGTCATTCGGGTGCATCGGCGGACATGTCTTGGGCCGGATCATCTCCCTGAGAAGTGCAAGTAGTGTCTCAAAATGACGAGACGTATGCTACTTGCCAGGGATGCTCAAAGGAGATCAATTTTTGAGTCCGATAGAGACCAATGCACGATGGGTACAGTGATGCATCGAGTGGGTCTCCACCTGCCTCGGCGCCTCCTGCTTTGGAGGTCATTCGGGCGCATTGGCGGACGTCGGTACCATTGGTGCCCAGAGCTTTGCTCCCTCTGTTATGGAGGTATCCTGGCATCGGACGTCGATACCATCGGTACCAGGTATCATGGGTACCATCGGTACCAGATGTCATGGGTACCATCGGTACCAGGTATCATCGGTACCGGGTATCATGGGTACCATCGGTACCAGGTATCATCGGTACCATGGGTACCATCGGTACCAGATATCATGACTATCATCGATACCAGGTACCATCAGTACCATGGGTATCATTGGTACCGGGTATCATGGGTACCATCGGTACCGGGTATCATGGGTACCGTCGGTGCCATGGGTACTATCGGTACCATCGGTCCCATCTCTGTTATGGACACGCAAGTCATCTGGCAGTCTGGTATCGATTCCCCAGCATTTCCAGATTCTGCCCTCGGCTTCGGTACCATGGGTACCATCGGGTGCCATTGGTGCTAGCGCCTCCTGCGGCATCTAGCTTTTCACCTGGGATTAGATCTCCTTCACCGATGCTGCCTCCGGTATTGGTGTTCGCAACCTACTGGGTCGATACTCCTTCACTGGAGTCGTCTGGAGAATCAACTTCTCGACCCCGTCATAGATGTTACCGCGCCTCCATGTCGGACGGGTTTGCATCTGAGCTGCTCTGTTTGAGTTGTTAGCTCAATTCAATGATGGCTCATCTGATGAACATGAAGGTCATGGGGTTTTCTCTGCTGAGAATTCTCTAGATCTTCTATCTGTCTCAACACATTACAGTGGAGATTGTGAATCAGCCCAAGGCCCCAGATGCTCGAGGTCCTGGACTATCCATCCTCACCTAAGTCTTCTACCACATGATACAAGAAGACTGAATCCCAGTATCGGATCCATGGGGAACCCAGTTTCATTAGGCCTCAGTTACCTCATGATTCTGCGGTGGTGGATTCTGCTCTCAGAACAGATAGGAGTTCTAAAAACTTGCCCCCGGGGCCAGAGCATACATCCTTAGCCTCTTTTGGGAGAACTGCGTACCAGGCTGGCATGATCGCGTCCAAAGTCAAGTCCTGCCAGATCTTTACGAGCATTCCCACCGGAGGAGGGGACTCAGCAGAAAATTGTAGATATTCTGTGCATACACTTCCTCATCTCGGAAGTTCTTTAAAGGGAAGAGAAGTTTTCCTTGTGCCTTAAGGGATCCTACGTATACTCCTGCTTCTCGACAGCTGGTTCAGGCTGTGCCACAGCATGCTCGTTCTAGTCAACGGCGTGCACCTAATCAGGCCCCTGCAGCTACTCCGCAAAAACCAGGGATGGGTTTTTGACTGGCTCCAATTCAGCATAGCCACCATTAAAAAAAAAAAAAAAATGTCCGTACCGGCCAATCTGCCTGTCGAGGGGAGGTTTAAATTTTCTCCATCAAAGGTAGCTTCTTGTAACCTCCAACCGGTGGGTTCTTCAAATAGTCCGGTTAGGATACATTCTCAATCTGGAATCAAACCCTCCACATTGCTCATTGGGAGCTTAATCCTTTAGCTTCCATCACAAGTGGGTACTTGCAGACGAACTCTCCGCCTTTCTCAGCGCCAATGCAGTCGAGCCCGTTCCACCAGGGCAAGAAGGGTTGAGATTCTATTCCAGGTGCTTCCTTGTGGGTTGCGTCCCATCAATATATATAAAAGGCAATTGTCGTACTCACTCGCAAATGCGCAGTAGAGACCTCTGCCCCGCCCCAATACGTGATGACGGGGGCGGAACAGAGAGGGTCTGTACTGCGCACTTGTGAGGGAGGGACACTGCCATTGCTAACGCTCCCCCCACCCGGAGTCACCGCCGCCACCACTCACCTTCCACCCGTCGGTCCCTCGCTCCGCTACTGAAACAGCGAGGGTCCGGGAACGCAGCACTGAGCTCTGCTGAGCTGCAGTCGGCCTTCCTTCTTCTTCTCTGCCTGTGTCTCGCCCTCGACGACGTTACGTCACACGAGGGCGGAACACAGGCAGAGAAGAAGAAGGAAGGCCGACGTCGGCTGCTCAGCAGAGCTCAGTGCTGCGTTCCCGGACCTTCGCTGTTTCAATAGCGGAGGGGCCCGGCCGGGTGGAAGGTGGGTGGCAACGGCGACGGCTCCGGGGGGGGGGGGGGGATTAGGAGGGGAGGGGCAGCAGCGAACTTGCCGGCGCGGGGGGGGGGCCTTTCAACCCCCCCCCCTTCCTATAATAGCCCGTTTTTACGGGCTCAAAGGCTAGTCATAGATATAAGGGGCCTAAACAGATATTTGGTTCAGGATGCTTTCCCTGGGCATCCTTCTTCCCATACTTCAGGAAAACGATTGGCTATGCTCTCTGGACTTACAGGATACTTATACCCAGTTTGCGTCCAGAGTATGTTTTCCTAGTGCCTGGCTGTTGTTGCAGTGTCTTTTCATGGACTGGGAGTGCATGTGTTCCCTTATCCCGATGATTGCCCGTCTCAACAGATTACAGCTCAGTAAATATTGAGACTTCTAGGCACATGGCTTCCACAGTTCAAGTAACTCCTATGGCACATTTACACATGACATCCGCTCAGTTCATCCTAGCTTCCCAGTGGTATCAAGTTCAGGGTATCTAGAGGATGTGACCCAACTGTTCACCAGTTTTCGGAATTCCCTTCAGAGGTGGTCAATTATCTCCATTTTGATTCTGGGGCGTCCCGTCCAACTTCTTCAGCCACAAAAGCTGCTGACGAAGGTTGCATCCCTCCTGGGGTCGGCTATCCAACCAAATTATTCTAATTCAACCAAACAATCGGGTTGCAATGTACTCGATAACAAAGGGGTACTGGATCTTGCCCTCTGAGTCAGGATGCCATGCAGATGTAGCGTTGGGCTCGCCAACGCGGCATGTTTTCTCCAAGCCACTTATCTAGTTGGCGTAAACAGCAGTCTGGCCGACAGGCTGAGCAGGATAATGCTACAGTCATGGTTGTTGAGCATGGCTGTAGCTCGAATGATCTTCCGGGAGTGAGACACCCCCTCAGTGGATCTTTTTGCCACTTAGTCCAATCACAAAGTCCCTCAGTTCTGTTCCAGGCTGCAGGTTCACGACAGGCTAGCATCGGATGCCTTTCTCCTTCATTGGGGGACAGGCTTTCTGTATGCGTATCCTCCCATACCTTTGGTGGAAAAGACTTTGCTGATTCTCAAGCAAGATTGTGGAGCCATGATTCTGATCGCTCCCTTCTAGCCGCGTCAGATATGGTTCCCTCTTCTTCTGGAGTTGGAATGTTTTCCAGCTCTCATTACGCAGAACGAGGGGGCACTTCTACATCCCAGCCTCCAATCTCTGGCTCACACGGTCTGGATGTTGAGAGTGTGAATTTCGTTGAGTCTTCCAGAGAGTGTCTCCCGAGTCTTGCTTCCAGAAAAGATTCCACGAAGAGGTGTTATTCTTTTTCATGGAAGAGGTTTGCCGTCTGGTGTGACAGCAAGGCCCTAGATCCTGCCTCTTGTCTTTTACAGACCTTGCTTGAGTTCTTTCTACACCTGTCTGAGTCTGGTCTCAAGACCAACTCTGTCAGTGTTCATCTTTGTGCAATAAGTGCTTATCATCAACGTGTAGAAGGTCAGCCTTTAGCTGTCCACTTCATGAGAGGTTTACTTCTCCCCCAATATTGAGAGAATTCCTTGTATGTGTCTAGGCGGGGCTATTTCTGTTGGGCTTAGCACCCCCAATAATTTTGAAAGTTGGCTCTTATGCTTCGGTCAAAGCCCCTATCAATCCTTCTCCAGTATCTTGGGGTCTCAATGTCGTTTTCATCCAGCTGCTGAAAGCTCAATTCGGGCCACTGGATTCCTGCCATCTGAAGTATTGGACCTGGAAGGTCACTTTCCTTGGTGGCTGTTCCTTCAACTCGTAAGGTCGGTGAGCTTCAGACTCTAGTAGCTCAAGCGCCTTACCTTACTTTTCATCTTAACAGAGTAGTTCGCATGCAGCCAAAGTTCTTACTGGCGGTGGTATCGGAGTACCATCTGATCCAGTCAATTGTCTTGCCAACATTCTTTCTCCCTCATCTTACAAGTCCTGGCAAAAGCAAGCTGCGCACTTTTACGTGGAGCGGACGAGCCCCCTCAGACAGTCCGCCCAGTTGTTTATTTCTTTTAATGCCAATAGAGAGGAGTTGCTGTCGGAAACCGCACCATTTCTTCTTGGCTAGCAGATTGCATTTCCTTCGGTGGCTCATAATAATGCAAAAGAGTAGTTACTTACCTGTAACAGGTGTTATCCGAAGACAGCAGGCTGCATATTCTCACAAACCCTCCCACCTCCCCTTTTGGAGTTGTCTCCTTTATCTTTTGGATTTAACTGAGGGGCGTGTCCGCACAGCGAGCGGGAAGATGTGTGCACACATGCGCGGTGCGATTGCTCGTGCGACGGAACGCCGTTAAAGAGATTTTTAGATTTTACTTTAAAATCCTCCGGGGCCGACGTGACGTCACCCACTTGTGAGAATATGCAGCCTGCTGTCTTCGGAGAACACCTGTTACAGGTAAGTAACTACTCTTTTGCATTATTAAATAAATACATTTACAAATGAGTACAGGCGCCCTGTTTACAATACTTACGTTGAGCCCTGAGGCGCTGTCACATGCTCCTGATTAGGTTGGGGCTGTCCCGCCATATGCGGGACTCCAGGTCCTGCCGAATGCCAAAACGTCTGCAAGATACAAGTTTGTACACCAGGAGTCAGGGGGTGGCCCTTCTTGCTTTCACAACACAAATTCATTTGGCAGCCAAATTGTAGAGACACACAGCACTGCTAATTGGGGGGGGGGGGGGGGGGGGGGGGGAACATTACATTGGTACAGGTGATCTAATTGAGGTGGACATGAGGACAGAGAGTACCATTTGTGTGCAGTATTGTAAGGCTGTGGGAATGTTTTTCCTTTCTAGTACCTTTCTAGATTCTGTTAATGAATGTGCATGTGCACATATCACTGATTACCCTTGAATGCAGACTACAGTTAGTGCTTACATTGCTGAGGGAGCTGTTAAATATGATGCTACAGGAGGGGGGGACCTGATAGCCCAGGACCAGTGAGGGGGGGTGAAAAAAGCAGTTACCTTTGCAACCTCTCTCTTATATGTGTCCATGCTCGAATAACCAAAAAAACAAAAAGGCACACAACTGCTTACAAAACAGTAGATAAAAAACAACAAAGCAATGGAATCAAATGCATTTATTTGGAATAATACCCGACGTGGCCATGTTTCGCCCTCAGGCTGCGTCAAGGGTACAAACTATAAAAACAAAACACAAATGTAAAAACATATATAACCATTTAACAATGTCATAAGCATGATTCAACTAATAAAAAGCAATTATTTAAGATGCAATTATTTAAAAAAGATTCAATATATATAAAACAATCCTTCAAAAGTTCTAAAAAAACAATGTCATAAGCATGATTCAACTAATAAAAAGCAATTATTTAAGATGCAATTATTTAAAAAAGATTCAATATATATAAAACAATCCTTCAAAAGTTCTAAAAAAACATGTATGGCCCTACATGATATCATCTATAAAACAAATATTTATAATTATCATTAAAATCATACATCATGTAAAATTTTTAATCTACAATTACATCACATTTATACCTCTCAATAAAAAAAATGTTAAGATCATACAGTTAGAATCAAAACAATTCAATGAAGAGGGGAAGAAATTTCTTTATACATACCTATCAAAAGTGTATATAAGTATATCATATACACTAGTAGTGAGATGAGAACAGTTATTCCAAAAATCTAGTTCTACACAGATATAAAAATAAAAAATAAAAGTATCATCAGATAAGATGCATATCTAAATGTACACTAAGAGGCATATTTTCAAAGCACTTAGCCTTCCAAAGTTCCATAGGTTTCTATGGAACTTTGGAAGGCTAAGTGCTTTGAAAATATGCCTCTAAGTATACTAGACAGACTACCAAATAAGTGTCCTGATTTTTGCACTAGGCACATAAACTCATTTAAAATAAAATAAATTACTAGCTTCTGTGAGACCCATGACTCATATAGCATCATCATGAGGTTAAAGGTCATCTCTAAGCACATTACAATTATCTTAAAGGGCCAGATAAATATTTTTCATTTGAGAGCCAAATTACAAAATAAACAGTACTAAATTGTAAAATGTTCATACAAATTACAAAACTGATGATCTAAATTAATAAAAGCATATCTAAACAAATGGATACAAACACAAAACTCTTTAAGAATAAATAACCTGTCCACATTACTACTAGAGGCAAGAAAAGTTCACTGAATAAAAAACTTCTCACAAAAATATAACAGCAGAGAAAGCACTGCAAGCACTCAATCTTAAAAACAACATCTAGTACATCTCCATCAAATCACAGCTAGACTCCCTATATATTCCAAAGATGTGCAAGATGAACAGAAATAAAGCAAACACTTACCCCCTTTTCTGCTACTTCCAACTGAATTGATATGCATTAGGATTGTTAGCTTCTATGAGACCCATGACTCATATAGCATCATCATGAGGTTAAAGGTCATCTCTAAGCACAGTGCAATTATCTTAAAGGGCCAGATAAATATTTTACATTTGAGAGCCAGATTGCAAAATAAACAATGCTTAATTATAAAATGTTCATAAAAATTACAAAACTGATGACCTAAATTAATAAAAGCTTATCTAAACAAATGGATACAAACACAAAACTGTGAGAAACACGTCCTTGTTACTGAACTTTATACTTCTCAGTGTTCCTTATATTTTCCCCTTACCTGTATATCCGCAACTACATGCACCGTACTTCCGGAACAACCAGGTACATCAAAGAAGTCCAAAGTATAGTAATAAGGACGTCTTTCTTGTAGAACCGCAGAAGGACTCCTTTTGCAGTATTTTTCCTAATACTTTGTGCGTCCCTGATTTGGGTGTTTTCAACTGCGATAATGGAATGTCTAAGGGCGTCCTTTTTACTATACTTTGGGCGTCCCTGATTTGAGCGTTTTCAACTGTGATAATGGAATGTCTAAGGACGTCCATACTATTTTTCCATTATACCTACCTGATTTTGGCCGACTTTGTGAGGGCGTCCTCATTCATACTTGGACGACCTTTCGAAAATGCCCCTCCACGTGTACTGTTATCAAGCACCCAGGAGGAATTAATTTTGTATTACTGCTACCAGCCTGAAATTATTTCACCTTCCTCTATTACTTAGTAACTAGAGAGTTCGGGCTTGCGGCAGTCATTCTGTGGGGAGAAGAATTGTCACCCGATAGCTGCAAGCATCAGATTATCTAACACTTGAGTGAACATAGTAGCTGTTCTATAGTACATGGTGGGATCTTGTGTCCTTGGCCAAGGTCACTAGTAGCTAATTTTCCTTTTGTCTAGTATTCTTTTGAGACCAATGAATAAGTTTACAGTAGTAACGCACAGGGAAGACAGGCAGTGAAATAATGGAATTTGAATTAGTACCTTTCCTCTAGTGGCTTTAGATTCTGTATTGTCTTGATGGACATGCCTCTTATAAGGAAAGAAAGCCACAAACTTTGGTTGGCCTGCTGTTTTACGACTTGAGGCTTAGACAAGAGCCAGCACTATAAGTTTTAGTCCTGCAGCAATCAGACAATAGCCTTACGGAGTGGTGAGTGGGGTAGTTTCTTGATGGGCATGTGGACAAGCTGTTTAGTTTCATCTAGGCAGAGTTGACTTGTGGGTAAACACTTGACAGCGTGTATACGGAGGCTCTTGATGGGCATCATGCATGTGTGGACACTTGGACAGGTAGTGGGAGAAAGCAGATTTTTTCTTTTTCCATAAACCAGTTTGCAGTTCTGCCTGCTCTTCGAGAATTTGTTCATAGAGGACTGGTTTTAGACAATCAGAAGTTTTAAATACGTTCAGCAGGACGGCGGTTTCTGTTTGGCATTCATATAAATATATTCATTGCTGTCTGTATAATTTTGGGATATGGATACATATTGTAGTTATTATGTTAAGTGACAGGGGAGCTTAACAGCCCAAATGACACAGAATTCTTCATGGGGCTACTGCTCCTCACCCCCTTTATGCCCATTCTACACCACTCAGTATTTTGGTGACATATTCATATGCCCCCCCCCCCCCCCCCACCCACCCACCCAGCATTCCTTTTCCAGGCTGAGGAGAATTACGCTCTTTGGCTCTTCCTCACCTGGGAGGAGTTTTCACTCTCCCCTTTTTTTTTTTTTTTTGCCAGTTTGATCACGCTTCTTAGTAACTTTTTTCTAATTCTATTACATCCTTTTGAAAGTCGACAATCAGCATTGAACGCAATATTCAAGGTGAGGTTGAGGTCGCACCATGAAGTGCTGCAGGGGCATATTATTAGTCTTGGGCTTACTTGTTTCGCTTTCCTAATGATTCCTAGCTGCTGGTTTGGTTTAAGCTGCTGTTACACACTGGACAGAGGTTTGCAACGTATAGTATACAATGACACCCAGTTCATTTTTTGAGTGCTGACTCCTAGGGTAGACCCTAGCTTCAGATAACTATGATTTGTATTACTTTGCCCACAGTGAATTTCATTTGCCTTTTTTGGATGCCCAGTCTCCAAATACACTAAGATCTTCAAGCAACTTCTCACAATCCTTACAAACAGCACAGCACCTACAGGGGCATGGAATTGAGGACTTTGGGACAAGTCGATCTGGGGTTCTTATTTTGGAGTAGGGGGTGCAAGTTCTTGTTTCATCCATTGCTACATGATATCACTTTAATTTGTTCCTTGCGTTACTTGTTGTTCACTGCTTCCCTATGGTTTATTCACAAACTTTAAATGTACTTTTGCAGCTAGTCTACAGTACAGTTCCTGGCCAACAAGTTCAGACATGATCATGACCAAGACAGCTGCGTGAATGTCTATTCTCATAAGTTCAATACTGATTGCACTGAGGGTACACTAGGAGTACTCTAGCAAGGTGTTTTTAGTGGGGCAAATGATACACAAACCCTACATATTAATTGAGAAGTCACATGGGGTAAGACAGAAGTATTTAGGTTGATTTTGGATCCTAAATACAGACAGTCCCAAGGTGGGAATCCCTTGACACATCCCCTTTATGACAGGGCTGTGCTTCATTTTATACACTACTGATAATAGTAGTGATTTAACACTGGCCTTTTTTTATACATGCTTGAGACAACGTGTGCTTGTAGGGCAGGGCCATTTGTCTTTTGTGCAGAATGGAGGCTACTTGGTGTTTTCCTTCTCATTGGTAAAGTTTGTGCTTCTTGTAGGTGTCAGCTCTGACATTAAGGTTGGCAAGGTCTCTCAGGAAACAAACTACTGAGGTACTCTTTTGCCGTTTTAGCACCAGGTTCGCTACTTTACTTCCGGGATTCTTGGCAGGGGGAATCCCAGAAGTAAAGTAGCGAAGCTGGCGCTAAAACGGCAAAAGGGGGAGGTCCTTGATACAGCTTGACAGCGAAACATGCATGTCGGACATCTTTGAGCCCCCATTCCGAAAAAGTTACACAGATAAGTGTTTAAATAATATAAGTAATAAGTAATGTAAAGCCGATGAAGAAAGGAGGTGCCTAAGATGTTGCCACAGAAATAATGACTGGGCAATAAACACCGCTGAGGCAAGTTGGAAAAATAAGTGATGAATAGTTAAAGAAGATTTTGTGTGTGAGAAAATTATAATAAAAGTGTTGGAGGAAACATTTATCTAGGATCCAATAAATTGATGGTTAATAGAAGGCTCCTAGCAAGTTTGATAAATAAGTGCCTACTAGATCCTGTTTAGAGTATGCAGTGAAGCTTGACCAACCATTCTGGAAGTCTCCCTGCACGTAAACCAGCAGGCTGATGCATGGTTTATAATAGGCGGGAGCTTTTATTGAAATTCTACCCACAGATTTCCTCTCATCTCAGCATGTTCCCTTCCCACAATAGCATTGCAAATATTACATACTAGTTACAGCAGCATCACAAATATTATGGATGAGGTTACACAGAATGGCCAGAGCTACAGGTGCATTGTCACAACCCCGGTAGACTACAGATAGGATAGGGCCAAGTTGCTATCCACAGGTTAGCTAGCAGTCACACATCATTGTTGATTGCTGCTCCTGCCAGTAAACAACAATTTGCTTTCCAATCACAAGTTCAGCTTTCACAACTCCTGCTTCAATTTTCATAGCCACATTGAGAGCTGCCTTGTCAAACTGGGCATGGACAATATATACACCAATCTCTGTATACTGCCATTGGACATGTTCACTCCCCACTATGGTTGGTTGGACTCTGATGTTTCAAATCTGAGATTTGCTCACCACCTAGAAGTTTTAAGGGTTGTAGCCACAAGGGGAGGGTTCAAGCCATTCTTATGGTTGCGTTTGCTAATGCATGGAGAGAGAACCCTTATTACCTGGTAGCAACTAGTGAGATACGCTGGTCCTTACTTTGGGACTAACTGAGCTCAAGAGGGGCCGCAGTATTGGCTAGAGCAGGTAGGAGACCACAACAAGCCAGGATTCACTGTCGTGGTCTGTGGTGGAAGGCCTGATAGAACACACAGCAGCATGTTTAGACTAAATCAAGCTGAATCATGAAGTTGGTTTGCCAAATTGATTGCAGTGATATGATGATGTAAAGACACAGGGCAGTCCTCCTCATCTACGGAGGGAGGCCAGTGCCACGGCGGGACCTACCCCAGACTTGCAAGGAATGGAGGGTCTGAAGAAATCAAGAAAAGAGTCAATGGGAATGGAGGGAGGTGCTTTTACAGCAACCCCTGATGAAAGAAATGATGGTAGTACATGGGCACTTATATGGTTTCTGCCCAGATAGGGCAGAAAATGTACTTTGTGAGTAAGGTGACAATTTGGTGAAGCTGTGTGACTCGATAGGCTAGGTCTCCTGCCCAGGAATGCTAGGATTCAAGTATGGTAATTGCTGTATATTGTTAATTGCATGAATGTATGTATTAATATGAGATTGTAAATGTGCTTAACTGACGTATGTAGTGCCATGCTGTGGCCATAATAAGTCCACTCTTCTTCTCAGATGCTTTATCATATGTTGGTGAGTTTAGAGTGTCAGGTGTGAGTTGAAGGAATGGGCCAAGGTGCCGCCTGCCCAGTTTGTCTGTCTACTATGGCTTTGTCTTCCCTGGAGGAGTAGCCTAGTGGTTAGTGCAGTGGACTTTGATCCTAGGGAACTGAGTTTGATTCCCACTGCAGCTCCTTGTGACTCTGGGCAAGTCACTTAACCCTCCATTGCCCCTGGTACAAAATAAGTATCTGAATATATGTAAACCGCTTTGAATGTAGTTGCAAAAACCTCAGAAAGGCCGTATATCAAGTCCCATTTCCCTTTCCCTTTTACCTCTCGGTCATCCGAACTAGGCTGTACTGTGCCTTCTAGAGACTGTTAATGCTGTGGCAGAAAATTTAGGTTTTAAAACTATGGGGGAAAGGTTATGGAGACTAGCTAATAAAGTTTGCTGCTTTTTTTTTTTTTAATTATGTGTTTATCAATATCCTACAATTCCTCTTTTAAACCCAATCTAAGTTACCAAGCACAGAATAAAATAATGTCACTTACCCACAGAAATGTCCTCTTCTCTCATAACTTCTCAGAAAGAAAGTTAAATGGATCCTTTCCTTTCTATATAGATTGGATTCTAAGGAGACTGTTTCAAACTGTCCCAAGCTTTCTTAAATTCAGATACAGTTTTCATCTCCACCACCTTCACCGGGAGGCTGTTCCAAGAATTCACCTCAGGTTACTTCTGAGTCTATTCCCTTTCACTTTCATCCTATGCCCCCTTATTCCAGAGCTTTCTTTCAATTGAGAGACTCTTGTGCATTTATGCCATGTAGGTATTTAAATTTCTCTATCATATCTCCTGTCTCTTGCCTTTCTTCCATAGTATATATACATATTAAGATTTTTGTCCCCATATGCTTTATGATGAAGACCACTGAGCATTTTACTCTGCCTTCTGGACCAATTCCATCCTGTTTATCTTTTTGAATGTTTGATCTCCAGAATTGTATGCAATATTCTACATGAGATCTCACCTAAGTCCAGTGGCGTACGAAGGGCGGGGCGGTCCGCCCCGGGTGTCAGCAGGTGGGGGGGGGGGGGGGTGCTCCGCCGGCACCCCAGTCCCCACCTGCCTACCAGCTCCGTGGATAGACGACCCTCTTCTCCTGCCACTCGGCACCTGACCCAGCCTTTAAAAAAAATCTGAAGTGGCGGCGAAGCACAGCACCTCGCGTCTGTCTGCTCTGTGTGTAAAGGAAGCAAATCGCCTCGTCAGCTGGCCTTCCCTCACTGTGTCCCGCCCTCGCAGAAATAGGAAGTTACATCAGAGGGTGGGACACAGTGAGGGAAGGCTGGCCGACGAGGCAATTTGCTTCCTTTACATGCAGAGCAGACAGACGCGAGGTGCTGCGCTGCACCGCCACTTCACAGATTTTTTTTAAAAGGCTGGATCAAGTGCCGGGTGGCAGGAGAAGAGGGTCGTCTGTCCACGGAGCTGGTAGGCAGGTGGGGACTGGGTCGGGGAGGGGGGCTCAGATGGGAGGGGACTGGGTCAGGGAGGGGGGGATCAAATGGGAGAAGGGGACTGGGTCGGGGAGGGGGGCTCAGATGGGAGAAGGGGCCTGGAACTGGGGTCTGAGAAGGGGGCAGGAGGGAGAATGGGGCCATGCCTGGGGCAGGTGGGAGAATGGGTCTGGGGCTGAAAAGGGGGGCCCTAATGCAAGGCATGTGGATGAACGGGACTGGAACTGGGGGCTGAAAAGGGGCAGGGGCTGAAACTGTGGGGATCGGGGACCGAAAAGGGGACAGGGAGAAGTGGCTGGGGCTGAAGCTCGGCACTGGTGGGAGAAAAGGGCTGGGGCTGAACCTGGGGACTGATGGGATAGTGGGGCTGAAACTGGTGGCTGAAAAGGGGGTAGGTGGGAGATGTGGGCTGGGGCTAGAACCTAGGGGCAGGTGGGATAATGCGGCTAAAACTTGGGGCCGAAAAGAGGGGGCAGAGAGAGAGAGGACAGATCCTGGATGGAAGGGGGAGTGAGAGGGCGGGGAGACCCTGGATGGATGGGAGGAGAGGGAGGACAAATGGTAAATTGAAGGGGCAGAGAGAAAGGGCAGACAGTGGATGGAAGGGAGAGAGAGAGAGTGCAGACGGGCAGATGGTGGATGGAAGGGGCAAAGATAGAGTGCAGACGGGCAGATGGTGAATGGAAGGGGCAGAGATAGAGGGCAGATGGTGGATGGAAGGAGCAGAGATAGGGCAGATGTGGATGGAAGGGAGAGAGAGAGGGCAGACATTGGATGGAGGGGACAGCAGAGAAAGAGAGCAAAAACAGATGCTGAATGGAAGGAAGACAGTGAAAAGAAGATGCGGAAAGCAGAAACCAGAGACAACAAACTGTAAATAAAATATATATTTTTATTTTTTTGCTTTAGGATAAAGTAGTATTGTAGATGTGTTAATAAATGTTTATAAATAGAACATGTAAATAAGGTAATCTTTTTATTGGAGTAATTTTAATACATTTTGACTAACTTTCAGAGACCAAAACCCCCTTCCTCAGGTCAGGATTGGATGCATATTACAGCACTATACTGTATTGACCTGAGGAAGGAGGTTTTGGCCTCTGAAAGCTAAATGTATTAGTCCAATAAAATGGTATTGTTTTATTTTCTATATTTGTTTTATTTCTATTTATTTATTTATTTTGCTGCACTTATATCCCACATTTTCCCACCTATTTGCAGGCTCAATGTGGCTTACAATATAATAAAATAACAATCACATTGATGGGATAAGGAAATCAGAATATAGATAACAAATAAGGTGCATGTTAATTTGTAAAGTGGTCATTGGTATTTGTTAGTTTTTTCAAATTTACATTTTTTTGTTTCTGTGGTGTTGCATTGTATGCAGAATCTAGCATCTTGGGGTTTCAGTTTAATTTTTGTCTAAATAGAAAGTTTATGATTACTTATTCTATAGTGGATTAGTGTGTTTCTGTGTTTGTGAAAAAGACATGGCTTTCAGTTGGCATTGACTGTACAGGATCGACGATCTGTACTATTCTGTCTGGTTTCATTTTACAATAGGTATATTGATGTTCTAGTGCTCACTGTAGTGTTTAAGATGCTTTCCTTTCCCTTGTGTGACTCATAGAAATTACTGCTTATAGTATGCTAGAATTGCTCTATAGGTCCTGAGTGTTTTATATTCTCGGTATGCCTAGTACTGGATTTTGGAGGGGGGTGTTAAAAAATGACCGGTCCCAGGTGTCAGCTACCCTAGGTACGCCACTGCCTGAGTCAATATACAGGGACATAATCACCTCCTTTTTCTTACTGACATTCCTCTCCCTATGCACCCAAGCAACCTTCTAGCTTTTGCCATCGCCTTTTCTACCTGTTTGACCACCTTAAGATCATTACATATGATCACACCCAAGTCCTGTCCCTCTTTTGTGCACAAAATTCTTTAACCCCTAATTAGTACCATTCCCTTGGGTTTTTGCTGCCCAAATGCATGACCCTGAATTGTTTAGCATTAAATCTTAGCTGCCAAATTCCGGACCATTTTTCAAGCTTCGCTAGGTCATTCCTCACGTTGCTCACACCATCAGGGGTGTCCACCTTATTGGAGATTTTGGTGTCAACTCCAAAGAGGCAAACTTTACCATACAGCCCTTCAGCAATATCGCTTATAAAAATGTTAAAGAACCAGCCCAAGAACTGAACTTTGTGGCACACCATTTCTTAGTGAACTCCATTTACCACTATTGCCTTCCACTCAACCAGTTCCTAATTATAGAGCACATACCGAGGCATTCAGTTCATTTTTAAAAGGTTTTAGTAAACTTTAAATAAAGTGAAACACCGCTTGTACATTCACCATTATTGCATGGGTCTAGATTATGCTTGATGGTGCCGGGTTTGTATGCGGGACTTGTTTGTATACAGTACAGTGTGGTACTATAGTCCTTGATGCCTAGTTTTTTGGTTGTTTTTTTTAAATCAGTGGTCTCCCGCCTGCCCTGGAGTTGTCTTACAAAAGTTGCCAAAAAAGCACGCACACAACAAGGTTTTTCAGTGGCCTTCTGCCTGCCTCTGTAGTGTGCATACTTCTTTGGCGATGTTTGGAAGTCAACTCCAGAGGCATATTCGCTTACACGCACACTGATGGTACATGATTCCAACGTCTTTGCCTCCTGTCTACCACGTACTATCAGTGCTCCATTGTATGTCACGTCATAGCTCTCCCTCAGTCCAATTCTCTTGTCACCCAGTCAAAGAAATTAATCAGATTTGTCTGACAAGACCTGCCATTAGTGAAACCATGTTGCCTTGGGTCCTGTAATCCATTGTATTCCCAAAACTTTACTATTCTCTGTTTTAAAAGTGATTCAATTAATTTACATACCACAGAAGTCGGACTTTCTTGCCTGTAGTTCCACCCCTTTTCTTACTTCTGCTTTCATGGAGAGGGACCACATCTGCTCTTTTCCAGTCCTCCGGGATCACTTGCAACTTAAGTCTTGAAAAGGTCAGCTAGCCGAGCCACTAGAACTTCCCTAAGTTCCTTTACTACCCTCAGATATATGCCATCTGGTCCCAACGCTTTGTCCACTTTTCATTTAGCTAGCTCTTCATGAACATAGTTCTCTGAAAATCATTCAGGGACTGCCACACTTCCATTCGTATTTGTATTTGTCTTTTGCTGTCCTGCTCCCAGCCCTTCAGCTGTGAACACAGAACAGAAATATTTGTTAAGCAATTCCACCTTTATTTATTTATTTATTTATTTATTTATTTATTTATTTATTTATTTATTTATTTATTTATTGCATTTGTATCCCACATTTTCCCACCTATTTGCGGGTTCAGTGTGGCTTACAATACATTGTATTGGTGGAAATACAATTTGTTACAACTCGATTATGGGTTACATTGTGAGGAGTTAGGTTAGGACAAAGTCAAAGTATCATTAAGGGAATAAACAAGGAAAAGAATGGTGGAACAGTGGAAGAACAATGGATGCTAATAAGGCAACAGAGCAATAGCAAGAGAACATTCGGGTATAACATTTTATCTGTAAATTGAGGTTTAAATGTGATAAAATTACTGGGGATGAGAATATAGAAGAGAGTGTATTGATGCATTGCTAACTGTGTGTGTGTAATTCATTTGTTTTGATCCTTTCAATAGATTTTTTCAAAGAGATGAGTCTTTAATAGTTTGCGGAAGTCGGTTAGTTCGTAGATCGTTTTCAGGTTGCGTGGTAGTTTATTCCAGAATTGCGTGCTCATGTAGGAAAAGGTTGATGCGTGCAGCACTTTGTATTTTATGCCTTTGCAGTTTGGGAAGTGGAGGTTGAGGAAGGTTCGGGATGATCTTTTGGCGTTTCTGGGTGGTAGGTCTATTAAGTCAGACATGTAGGCTGGGGCTTCACCATGGATGATTTTGTGGACTAGTGTGCATACTTTGAAGGTGATGCGTTCCTTGAGTGGGAGCCAGTGTAGCTTCTCTCGTAAGGGTTTCGCACTTTCGTATTTTGGTTTCCCGAAGATGAGTCTGGCTGCTGTGTTTTGGGCTGTTTGAAGTTTTCTCAGTATTTGTTCTTTACATCCTGCGTATAGTGAGTTGCAGTAATCCAGATGGCTGAGTACGAGTGATTGCACTAGGCTGCAGAAGACGGATCTTGGGAAGAATGGTCTTATTCATAAGTACATAAGTACATAAGTAGTGCCATACTGGGAAAGACCAAAGGTCCATCTAGCCCAGCATCCTGTCACCGACAGTGGCCAATCCAGGTCAAGGGCACCTGGCACGCTCCCCAAACGTAAAAACATTCCAGACAAGTTATACCTAAAAATGCGGAATTTTTCCAAGTCCATTTAATAGCGGTCTATGGACTTGTCCTTTAGGAATCTATCTAACCCCTTTTTAAACTCCGTCAAGCTAACCGCCCGTACCACGTTCTCCGGCAACGAATTCCAGAGTCTAATTACACGTTGGGTGAAGAAAAATTTTCTCCGATTTGTTTTAAATTTACCACACTGTAGCTTCAACTCATGCCCTCTAGTCCTAGTATTTTTGGATAGCGTGAACAGTCGCTTCACATCCACCCGATCCATTCCACTCATTATTTTATACACTTCTATCATATCTCCCCTCAGCCGTCTCTTCTCCAAGCTGAAAAGCCAGTTTCCACATGCAGTAGAACATCTTTTTGGTTGTGTTGTTTGCGTGAGTTTCAAGTGTAAGGTGGCGGTCGATAGTGACTCAGCTTCCACGTATTCCTCCCTTTCAACTGTGAGTCTCACAGTGCCAGTTTTGCACTTCCTTCTATCTGTTAGGTTCTCAGGTTCAAAACACGCAGGTACAGACTCTGGAGTAATCGTGAACCCTTGGGCTGCTGACGAGGAGCGGCAGCAGCAGGCAAAACCCACCAACCAACACTGGGCTAGAACACACCGGACTGGTACGCACTGGACTGGAATGCACCGGACTGGTACGCACTGAACTGGAACACACTGGACAGGAACACATGGGACTGGACCTAGGCTTCACCTACACTTAGCCGCCGTTCCCCGGGGGTTGAGCCCCTGGGTGCAGGCAGCCGGCAGGACTTGGAGGGAAACCGGTACTGTAACTAGCAGGCTGGAACACCAGGAATCAGGATTCAGAAGTGCCCACAGGCACCTAGACAAAAGCAAGGCAGACAGGAGGGAAAGGAAGCCAAAAGCAGACAGGATTCAGAAGTGCCACCAGGCACCCAGACAAGAGCAAGGCAGACGTGCTAACTGCACCAGGAATACAGGGTTCTCAGACAGGAGTGAAAGGGAGCCAAAAGCAGACAGGATTCAGAAGTTCCACCAGGCACCCAGACAAGAGCAAGGCAGAAGTGCTAACTGCACCAGGAATACAGGGTTCTCAGACAGGAGGGAAAGGGAGCCAAAAGCAGACATGATTCAGAAGTGCCACCAGGCACCCGGACAAGAGCAAGGCAGAAGTGCAAACTGTACCAGAAATACAGGGTTCTCAGGAGGGAAAGGGAGCCAACAGGACTGGAATCAGGATAGGATTCAAGGCAAGCAAGACAAGGCAGAAGTGCTAACAGCACCAGGAATACAGGGTTCTCAGACAGGAGGGAAAGGGAGCCAAAAGCAGACAGGATTCAGAAATGCCACCAGGCACCCAGACAAGAGCAAGGCAGAAGTGCTAACTGCACCAGGAATACAGGGTTCTCAGACAGGAGGGAAAGGGAGCCAACAGGACTGGAATCAGGATAGGATTCAAGGCAAGCAAGACAAGGCAGAAGTGCTAACAGCACCAAACACTAACCTGGACCTTTGGCGTTTGCAAAGGCCCTGAATGGAAGAACACCACTTCCTTGTCAAGGGTCTGACTGATGATGTCACAGCTACAGGACTCAGGCAGAAAGCATACTGAAGCACAGAGAGGCTCAACACACACAGGTGCAGTATAGTGGAGTAATTAGAGCCACACTTGGAAGCAGCCAGCACACAGAGACAGAGCTAACTCAGGCAACACACACAGGTGCAGTATAGTGGAGTAATTAGAGCCACGCTGGAAGCAGTCAGCACACAGAGCAGAGACAAAGCTAACTCAGGAAGAACAGACAGAAACCAGCTAAGAAGCTGACCACCAGAAATAAGGTAAGTTTGAGAGGGGTCACAACCACAATTGTAACACTATCACTGTTAAAAAAAAAAAAAAAGTCTTCCCCCCCCCCCCCCCATCCCATTTTATCATATTGGCTAATTTTTCTTCCATTTGCATATTTGCTTTCTTGACTACTCTACTAGCTTCTTTTAGCTTTTCCAAATGTTGCCTGTCTTCCACTTCCTGCTATCTGTTGTAGTTTGAGGGATAATCTCTTTTTCCTTACCTTTTCCTTTCCTATTTACTTTCCTTACAAAAAGGTTTACAGCCCACTGTTTTTCTACTATTTCCAGATGTTCCCATCCTGTTAACTCCTTGAGGTAATCCCCTAACTGAACAAAGTTAGTTTTCAGCAAGCCTAGAACCTTCACTTTTGACTGAACCCTCTCTACACCCATCTTAATATACTATCTGGTGATCACTGTATACCAGACTGTAAGATCAGAAACACCATTTGTAAGCACGAAGACCAGTATGGCTCCATCCTATATGGGTTCCATTACCACCAACTGCTGGAATAGTTCTCTCTCTAGAGAATCCAAGATTTCCACACTTCTAGCAGACCTGCAATAGGGATACCACAATCAAGTGGAAGTGGAGGAGTGGCCTAGTGGTTAGAGTGGTGGACTTTGGTCTTGGGGAACTGGGTTCGATTCCCACTGCAGGCACAGGCAGCTCCTTGTGACTCTGGGCAAGTCACTTAACCCTCCATTGCCCCAGGTACAAATAAGTACCTAAGCCGCATTGAGCCTGCCATGAGTGGGAAAGCGCGGGGTACAAATAAAAAAAAAAAATATCTGACATATTACCTGTTAGTACTTCTTCTGCTTTCACAGCTATATCTTGAATGTCTTTAATTAAATCTCTGTCAGTGTTTTCAGTCTGTGAAGGAGGCATGTATATCACACCAGTATAAATACATTTCTAATACCTCTTTCCAGATTGACCCAGAGTGCCTCTTCTTACCTGTAGGTCCTGTAGTTATGTGGCTTTAAAATATCTTTAACATATAATGCCATTCCCCCTCCCTTTCTTTCTATCCTGTCTTTCCTGAACAGATTAAACTTTTCTTCCTCCAGAAATGATACTGGTTTGAGGACTTATTTATTTATTTATTTTTCTTTTCCAAACTGTAATGTCCTCACTGTACGTTTCCTGCCTTTCATTTTTCCACAAATAACTTTGTTAATGTCATGCAAGATCCCAAAAAAGTACAAAACATTTTATACTGCTTATCCCAGAAATAGTGGATTTTCCCCGTCCAATTTAATAACGGTCTATGGACTTTTATTTTATGAAGCCGTCCAAACCTTTTTAAAACTCCGCTAAGCTAACCACCTTTACCACATTCTCTGGCAATGAATTCCAGAGTTTAATTACACATTGAGTGAAGAAAACGTTTCTCCAATTCATTTTAAATTTACTACATTGTAGCTTCATCGCATGCCCCCTAGTCCTAGTATTTTTGGAAAGCGTAAACAGATGCTTCACATCTACCCGTTCCACTCCACTCATTATGTTATAGACCTCTATCATATCTCCTCTCAGCTGCCTTTTCTCTAAGCTGAAGAGCCCTAGCTGCTTTAGCCTTTCTTCATAGGGGAAGTCATCCCATCCCCTTTATCATTTTCGTCGCCCTTCTCTGTACCTTTTCTAACTCCACTATATCTTTTTTGAGATGCGGCGACCAGAATTGAACACAATATTCGAGGTGCAGTTGCACCATGGAGTGATACAAAGGCATTATAACATTGTTTGTGTTGATTGTGTTGCATTATAATTAAGTGATGCACTTCAGTTTATGACAGAAGTTAGTAATTCAGGTGAAAATTGCACTAAAATCAATGCTGATGGTTAATGGGGCCCCACTGTATTTCACTGTTAAGTACTGCCTCCATTATGTAAGTCTCATTACATTTGGGACTACCTGTTCTTTTTCAAGAACTGTAATTAAATTAACACATGAATAATAAAATATTACATTTGGTGATCGTCTAGGGTTATGTAGGAAGAATTACTCATTGATTGCTCATGCTGTACTTATTCTGCGATACAGAAAGGACTTCTGTTGCAAATCACGTCAATTAAGCATCATAACCATTCATATAAAGCATAAGAGGGGATGGGAGGGGATGTAAAAATAGCAGCTTGCATCAAGAAACTTTTATTTCTGAGGCTAGCCTTACAACTTAACAAATTGAGTACAACCACTATTACTAAAGAGGCTAAACTGTGGTTGTTGAAAGAAAGATTCTTCTTTGACATTGTAGTGCAAAAGGCAGAGTAGATAGAGTTCATCTATTGCATCAGTACATGCATTTCTGCTGGGCCCACTTTGAAAACATGTCATGTGTGGTGGCATATGCTGGATCACCAGATGGGTGGCATATGCTGGATCACAAGATATTGAGCAGCGCTTAGTGTACAGGTGGCTTTCTTACATTGGAAGTTTTGGGCTATGACACTGTTTATTTACATACTAGCCGTTGAGCCCGTAAAAACGGGCTGGTATTGGGGTTTTCGGAGGTCGACGCTGGCTGCCCCCCCCCCCCCGCGAGGTCGCTGCTACTGTTCCCCCCCACCCCCGGAGTCGCCGCCGCCGCCACCCCTCCACCCGGCCCAGGCCCTCTCTTCGCTACTGAACTTACATCCATTCGCCGGAACGCAGCACGCACATCAGCTGAGCTGCCGCCGGCCTTCCTTCTGTGCCTGTGTCCCGCCCTCGTGTGACGTAACGTCAGCGAGGGCGGGACACAAGCAGGGAAGGAAGGCCGACGGCAGCTCAGTGTGCGTGCTGCGTTCTGGCGAATGGATGTAAGTTCAGTAGCAAAGAGAGGGCCCGGGCCGGGTGGAGGGGTGGCGGCGGCGACTCCGGGTGGGGGGAGTGGTAGCGGCGACTTCGGGGGGGGGGGGGAGCGGTAGTGACCTCGGCGGCTTCGTGCAGTTTCCCTCTCTGTCCCGCCCCCGTCATCACGTATTGATGCGGGGGGGCGGGACAGAGAGGGAAGTCTCTACTGCGCATTTGCGAGTGAGTACGGTCACTCGCCGTTTATATGTTTGATGTGCACATTCTTACAGCTCATCAGTTGTGCAGATGCCTTTGTGCCATTTTCAGTGCATATGTGCATTATTCTGTTGCATTACCTAACCACTTTCTTCCACTGCATTGATTGTATAAGCACATTTTGCTGCATTCATTGCAGAAATAAAGAGCACTGTAGGTAAGGCATTTTAAATTATCCATTACTGACTTCTTTGTTTTTGTCTCTTAGGAATTCTTGGCACTAAAGAACCCAGACATGTCAATATTGATGCAAATACTACTATGATGCCAACATTTTCAAGTCCTCTTTCAAACAATACTGTGATATCTACAACTTTACAAATTACTAATATATTTTCAATAAGCTCCTCTGATAACAGCACTTCAGCGTTAGCGGATGTATCATGGACTCAATTTAATATAATTATTTTGACAGTGATCATTATTGTTGTGATATTACTGATGGGATTTGTGGGTGCTGTGTATATGTACCGTGAATATCAAAGCAGAAAGCTTAATGCGCCATTTTGGACTATTGAGCTTAAGGAGGACAACATTAGTTTTAGCAGCTACCATGACAGCATCCCAAATGCAGATGTTTCAGGTTTACTGGAAGATGATGGGAATGAACTAGCACCAAATGGACAGCTATCACTGACATCACCCGTACACAACTACAAAGCTTAAGAAAAGTCATACCACTCTTCCAACATCAGATGGAACAGTTACAAAAGGCATATTGTGTGCTATGCTGGGATTCCAGAGAAGAGTTTTTGGTTGTAGAGAAGCTAAGATGATGCAAAGTGTAACACATTAAAAATAGGTAAGATCTGAACATGATTCAGTGTTTAAAATGTGGTGCAGTGAGGGGTGAGAGACTGTTACTGATATAATGGTGGCCCCTATTTAGGGGTAGCAGTACACTTTTGGGTTTGAGGAGGTGAACCAAACAAACCTGCCCCTTCTGTCCTTCATGTCTTAGTTGCTGATAGCTGTATGAGGCAAAACTTGGATTGAGCCTAGCCCCTGTGGCCCAACCCATTCCACTGCCTATGCCTATGTCAACCAGAGAAGCTAAGGGTTTCTGGTACTAGTTTCTTTCACACTACCTACCCTAAATAGTCACCTAGGCGTGATCTGGCGAAGGATGGAGTGGCAAAAAACATTTAAGGTACACACTAGGTGGCAAATAGGCTTTTAATGTGAATTCATTGTAACCTATAACATTGTACAGAAAAGTGCTTTGACATTATGTAAATAAGAGGTTGTTGAGGATTACACCATAAGTTAAAATGTTGATTTAAGTTGAAAGACCAGAGAAGGAATTAAAGGCATGGTCATGACTCAAATGATCCCTTATTTCAAGAGCATAAGCACATTAACTGAAAATAGCAGTGAAATGAATTTTGTACTTCTGATAAAACAGAAGTAGCATACAGAAAGTGGTAGTTACAACTCCAACCACCTTACCGGGCAGACTAGATGGCAGTTTTAATCTTCATATGCCATCTGCTACAGTACTTTCAAAAGTCTTCACACATTCTGCTGTCTAAAAAAAAAAATACAATTCATAATATATTAAAATAGGTGCTTGTTTCATTGATCTATGTAACATGTTTTGCACTTTCAACATGGAAGAACAAATATAGAAATATTCACAAAATAAGAATTATACAATCAAGACTTAAGTTTTCACATTTTGTCAATACGAAGCCCTTCTTCCAACAATAAAAGCCATGAGTCATTCAGGGTACCAGCAGCATAAATACTGCTTAAGTAGTCCCTACAGAATGGGAGGCCAGCAACACCAGCAAGGGACAGAGGCAGAGCACAGCAAACATTGCACTTTAAATTGATGTCTCCTGACACCTTTCATCAATTAAAAATTACCGAACAGAACTTCCCACAAGTTGGAGGAATACTATAGTGCCACATCTCCTGCAACTAGGATCAAGTCTCTTGATAAGAGCTTTGTTGTGACTTTTATTGCAGGACTTGGCCCCAGTAGCATATGATTATATTTCAAATTGGGTAATTTTAATTGTTAAAGTGCAGTGTTTGCTTGGTTCACCTTCTGCTAAAGTTAAAGCTTTTGAGGCGTGGAGGAGGATTAGTGTGCTCCACTGCCGCCGCCACCATCACCATTCCCATCTCTAGCTATGGGGGAACACTAGGAAAGGTTTGCTTGGGCACCCAGCATTAGAATTTGTGCTGCTGGAATCTACTAACTTTACACAGCGGGGTGGTATTGGTGACTGTTTATACTGCAGGCTTGTTTATTTTATGATCAGTACGAAGCATTTTCCAACAGAGAAAGGGCTTTTTTTTTAAATAAAATGTAACTGATAAATAAAAAGCATTGCAAAGTTGTTAGTGTGACATTCTGTGTGTGTTTTGCCACATTTACTGTTTAGCATTGAGACCAAAAGGAATTCCACTTTAATCTCATCAGACCACAGAACCTTCACCCACAGTCATGCAGTATTGGTTTGCAAATGATAAGTATAATTTCTTGTGGCTTTTCTCTAGCAGTACCTTCCTTCTTGCCACCCTCTCATATAGGCTGTATAATCTTGAAATTGAACAGTCATGTTCCCAAATCTCAGCCAGAGATCTGTGTAGTTCTTAAATTAATCTTAGGCCCCATGGTGACCTTCCTCAGCGATTTCCTTAACCCATAGCTACTGATTTTCAAGAAATGGTTCTCAGCCCAGTCCTTGGGAAATACCTAGCCATGTTTCCAGATTACCCACGATGAATATGCATGAGAGATTTGCATACAATGAAGGTAGTGCGTGAAAATTTATCTCGTGCATATTAATTATGGACATCCTAAAAACCTAATTGGCTGGGTGTGTCCCCAGTACCTGTATGAGACTTGCAAGTATCTGGCATTCTCCGAGAACAAGCAGGGCCGCTTGTTCTCATATGTGGGTCGACGTCCGCATTGGCCTGGGAATCGGCAATTTTGCAAGCAAAAAATTTAAAAAGTTTGCCAGAACCTTCTGGCGCACGCACCGCGCATTCGCGGACAACTTCCCACTCAGTTATTTTTTCTCTGCGGTGAGGTGCGGTCAAGTTTTTCCCCACTCCTCTCAGGCCCAGGAAAGAGATCCTTCATTTTTAAGACTTTTTGCCATATTTCTTTTTTCTTGTTAAAATTTATAGTTTAAAAAAAAAAAACTTTACCTGTAGTTTCTTTATTTTATTTTTGCCCCTTTTAAAGTTTCCTTTCTTTTTCGACACAGCCGGGTTGTGCCCTTTTTTCTTTTAACAGGCACAATCGCATCATCGTTCTCCTTCGACACACGGTGCCGGGATCTCTGGGGCGTCGAGAGATTTGGCACCCGAGAAGCATCGCTCCCCCTCTATTCAGGAGGTGCCGATGCGTCGGTCTAACAGCCCCGACAGATTCTACTACTGGCTCCTTTACTGACCCTGCGGCTTTGTCAGACGGCGACTCTCGATGAGCACATCAAGGCCCTGCTTCCAGAGCTTCTGGAAGGGTTACTGCGCCAATCTGCTTCGGTGTTGGGGGTGCTTGTGCCTTCCGTACCATCTGCTACAGCGGTATCTGGCCCTTCGCCTGTGGTGAGGTCCCCAACCTCAATGCCGCCTGCCACCCAGGTCAACTCCCCTTTGACGTCGGTGGAGGAAGCTTCACCGGCGTCCAGGCGGCCATCGACTTCTCGGCACTGCCATCGAGGACGTCATTCCTTGCGTCGAGGCAGGCTCAGTTTCGGACTGCTCTGAGAGATGTCCGATACTGAAGATGAGTGTTCGTGGGAGGAAGAGGAGGATCCCAGGTACTTTTCTTCTGATCTTATGGGATTCCTTCTGAACCTTCCCCTCCACCAGAAAGGAGACTTTCTCCACCGGAGAGTCTATCCTTTACCTCCTTTGTCTGGGAAAAGGCTGCGGCTATTCCCTTCCCTATGGAGGTTGAGGATGAGCCCAGGGCTGAGATGCTCGAGGTCCTGAATTATCCTTCTCCACCTAGAGAGGCTGCAATGGCTCCTTTGCATAATGTACTGAAGGAAGTCCTTATGCGAAACTGGTTGTTCCCTCTATCTAACCCCGTGATCCCAAAAAGAACTGAATCCCAATATTGGATCCACGGGGAACCTGGATTGATGAAGTCTCAGCTACCTCACAATTCCATGGTGGTGGACTCTGCTCTCAAAAGAGCCAAGAGCACTGGGGACTATGCCTCGGCGCCCCCAGGCAGAGAATCTAGAACCTTGGACTCTTTTGGGAGGAAGGCGTATCAGGCCGCTATGCTCGCTGGCAAAATCCAGACATACCAGCTCTTCACGAGCATCCACTTGCGGAACTCGGTGAAGCAACTGTCTAGCTTGGTTGATGCGCTCCCTCCGGAGCAGGCCGAGCCTTTTCACCAAGTGGTCAGGCAGCAGAAGGCGTGTCGAAAATTTGCTGCCAGGGGTACGATCGACTCTTTTGATGTAACATCCAGGATCGCTGCCCGAGGTATAGTGATGCGCAGACTCTCATGGCTGAGTGTTTCTGACCTGGATCATTCGGTCCAGCAGCGGATGGCGGATGTTCCTTGCCAGGGGGATAACCTTTTTGGTGAGAAAGTAGAGGATCTGGTTGACCAGCTCAAAAAGCACAATAATGCTATGGATTCTCTCTCCCGCCGGGCGTCTTCTGCTACTACCTCCTCATCTAGAAAGTTTTTTGGAGGGAAGAGGAGTGCTCCCTATTCCTATGCTAGGCGTAGGTACACTCTTGCTTCTCGGCAGCCTGTCTAGGCTCAGCCCCAGCGCGCTCGTTCTCATCAACAGCGTGCGCCTAAGACCTCTGCGGCTCCCCAGCAAAAGTATGGGACGAGCTTTTGACTGGCTCTAGTTCAGCATAGCCTCAGAAAAAGTGTCTATGCCGGACGACTTGCCGGTCGGGGGGAGGTTGATATTTTTTCACCAAAGGTGGCCTCTTATAACCTCCAACTGGTGGGTTCTTCAAATAGTCCGGTCAGGGTACACCCTCAATCTGGAATACAAACCTCCAAATTGTCCACTGGGAGCTGATTCTTACAGTTCCCAGCACAAACAGGTACTTGCAGCGAAACTCTTCGCCCTTCTACAGACCCAAGCGGTCGAACCCATTCCACCAGGGGAACAAGGGCTGGGATTCTATTCCAGGTACTTCTTTGTGCAAAAGAAAACGGGGGATGCATCCCATCCTAGACCTAAGAGCCCTGAACAAATTTCTAGTCCGAGAAAATTTCAGGATGGTTTCCATGGGCATCCTTCTTCCCATGATTCAGGAAAATGATTGGCTATGCTCTCTGGACTTAAAAGATGCTTACACCCACATGTCGATACTTCCAGCTCACAGAAAGCATTTTCGATTTCGGCTGGGAACACAGCACTTTCAGTACCATGTACTGCCTTTTGGCCTGGTGTCTGCGCACAGAGTGTTTACCAAATGCCTAGCTGTAGTCGCAGCATCGCTACGCAGATTGGGACTGCATGTGTTTCCTTATCTCGACAATTGGCTGGTGAAGAGCACCTCAAAGGAGGGTGCTCTGGAGTCCATGTGAATGACTATTCGGGTACTAGAGTTACTGGGGTTTGTCATAAATTATCCCAAGTCCCATCTCACCCCAGTCCAAAAATTGGAATCATAGGAGCCCTGTTGAACACTCAGACAGGTCGAGCTTATCTTCCCGAGGCAAGGGCAGACAACCTTCTGTCCCTGGTGTCCATGGTTCAAGCGTCTCAGCAGGTCACGGCTCGGCAGATGTTGAGACTTCTGGGGTACATGGCCTCCACAGTTCATGTAACAGCCATGGCACATTTACATATGAGATCAGCTCAATGGACCCTAGCTTCCAAGTGGTTTCAAGCTGCAGGGGATCTAGAGGATGTAGTCCAACTGTCCACCAGCTTTCAGAATTCTCCGAGGACAAGCAGGCTGTTTGTTCTCACAACTGGGTGATGTCCACGGCAGCCCCCTCCAACCGGAAGAGTTTCAGAGCAAACTCAAAACGTCTCACGGGAGGTCCCATGCACGGGGCACGCCCACCGCGCATGCGCGGCCGTCTTCCCGCCCATTCACGACCACTCCCGCTCAGTTCTTTGTTTTCCGTGGCTGGAGAGAGACTGCATTGCGTCCCTCTCCTCTCAGCCCTCGGAAACTGGTTTCGTCGATTTTATCGCTTTTTCTTTGTTTCGTGGCGCCGTTCGTGCTTTTTCTTTCTTTTTCTTTAAAAGTTTTTTTTTAAAAACTCTGTTTCCCGTAGTTTTTAGTTTTTGGCCACCTTAAGTTTCCTTTCGCCACCATAACAGCCCTTTTGGCCGTGCGTCCGCGTTTTCCCTTTTTGCGGCCCTTTTCGCCGCCACCATCGACGATTTTGACCTCGCCACCGTGATATTTCCGTTGATGACATCGAGGATTCCCAGCGGCTTCAAAAAGTGTGGTCGATGCGGCCGGGCAATCTCGCTTTCCGACACCCACGCTTGGTGCCTTCAGTGCCTCGGGCCTGAGCATAATCCCAAAGCATGTAAATTGTGTCTTAGCTTAAAAAAGCGGACACGAGGGAGATCACGCAAGACATGAGCTGAACAGCAGCGAATTGCTGGAGCTCCGAGACCCATGCCCGACAATCGACGATTTCTCGCAAACCCAGACCTAATATTGAAAAGGAAAGTAACCCCGCATATGGATAGATACCTGAGGAACACATCTGGGGCGATGGCACAAAGAACATCAAAGAAAGAGAAGACAGAGAAAACGAAGACGGACAGCCCCGAACAAATCAAAATGGCGGAGGCGGACGCAATACAACCCGGAGGATTTTCAGAAGCGCAACTCCTACAGCTCACGGCGGCAGTGGCAAGGGCTTGGGATCCCAAATGGGCGGAGATGGAGCAAAAGTTAGAGACCCTAGCCGCGCAGTCAGATGGTATAGGGACGAGAGTGGGAGATTTGGAGACCCGTGTGGCGGCCCTCGAAGATGACAGCAGAGGCTACAGCCCTGAGATAGCAAACCTCACAAAGCAGCTAAAAGAGAGCCACGAAAAATTGGAGGAGTTGGAAAATCGTTCCAGAAGGAACAACATAAGAATTGTTGGATTAACAGAGAAGGTTCCGGAACGGAACTTAGCGTGTTGGCTCGAAGACTGGCTTGCAAAAGAACTGGCGCTCACAGATGCCATTGGCCCACTAATAATTGAAAGAGCACACAGAGTTGGGCGGAAGTCAGAAGATAATACAAGACCGAGAGTGATAGTGGCCAGAATCTTCAATTATCGACACAAGATGGAGATCCTGCAGGGCTTTCGTATACGTTGAGATTCATTAAAGCACGAGGGGACTAAAGTTTTAATTTTTCAAGATTTTTCAACTGAAGTGCAACAACAGAGGCGCCAATTTCACCCGATATGTGCAGCCCTAGCAAAAAAAGATATACGGTTCTCACTGAGGTTTCCAGCCACGTTGAGGATCCTAATCGGAGGCCAATGGAAATCATTCAAGGAAGTAGCAGCGGCATCAGCGGCAGTGCGAGAAGCTGGACTAATCAATGCTGAGTGAGGTAAAACCTGGCTTGGGGATGTGAGACTAAAAGTAAGTGCTCTAAATATGGGATACAAGGGCATGGACTCATGGGCGCAAGTGATCTCCACATTCCATCTTCAAGATACAGAAGATGGAGCCAGGGAATCTAAGGGGGGAAAAGGGAAGGGAAGGGAGGGAGATAGGGGAGATAGGAATATGCCTTCACTCATCACAACAAGAAAGTAATAGACAGAGCAACAGAATAGAGAAAAGAGAACTGTATATAAAAACCCCTCAGGGCAAGCAACATGCCAGTTAAAATAATAACATGGAATATAGGAGGGGTCAGCTCCCCAATCAAGCGGGCAAAAATACTAACTGCCCTAAAAAGACAGCAAGCAGACATAGCATGTCTCCAAGAGACCCACCTCAGTGACATGGAACACAAAAAACTGAAAAGGCTATGGGTGGGGGAAGTTTTTGCGGTGCCTGCCCGAGGGAAAAAGGGAGGGATAGCAATACTTTTTCGTAAGGGATTAACATATAGGGCGACCCTACTGACCACTGGGAAAGATGGGAGATACATCATAATAAAAGTATGGCTGCCAGGCCTGGAAATCAGGTTAGTGGCCTTATATGGCCCAAACAACTACGAGCCGAATTTCCTAAGGACCTTAATAAGTAAATGCAACACAGAAGGAAAGGAGAAGCTGGTAGTGGTAGGAGATTTTAATCTGGTACTAGATCCCCAGATAGACTGCTCAAACAGATCCTCGACACACCAGTTGGGGAAAAGGGCTAAAGAGATGGCCTTATTTGCACGGGAACTCAATTTAATCGACATATGGAGAACGTTTCACCCCTTAGACAAAGAATACACACACCGTTCAAGAGCACATGGCTCGCAATCCCGCCTAGATTACATACTAGTAGAACGAACGGCCTTTCCACAGATGGTAAAAGCAGAAATAGGCCCAGAAGAAATATCGGACCATGCTTTTGTGTGGGTGGAAATTGAGACACACACAGGCAATGAAAGGGGGAGGGGATGGAGATTTCCAACACACTTATATGCAGACCCAAAATTTGCAAAATACCTCGCAGGCAGATGGGAAGATTACACAAAGAACAATATTGCACACGCACAAGCGCAGCCTACTCTATTCTGGACGGCCTCCAAAGCCGTCCTTAGAGGGGACATTATTGCATATAGCAGCAAGCAGAACAAACGTAGAACAGCAGGAATTATGAGGCTAGAAGAAAAACTAAAAAAAGCACAGAGAGAACATGCATGAAGGCCGACAAAAGATACCCTGGATACTTTAAAATCAACACAAATAACACTCAATTCGTTATTGCATGAGAAAGAGAGTAGGTCAGCACTGTTCTTTAAATACAAATTGCACAAGTTTGGCAACAAAACAGGGAGATTACTGGCAAACATAATCAAAAACCAAGGAGGCCCCAGAGCAGTGACCACATTAAGAGACAAGTCAGATAAAATGACTACTGACCATAAACAGATAGGTCAAATTTTTACAGAATACTTCACCACGCTATACAAGAGCCAAGAGAGTGTGCAAGGGGAGGAACTTTTAAACTATCTGCAAAATTCTAGGCTCCCAAAAATGCAAGACCAGCAAATAGAAGACCTAAATTTGCCTTTGACCTTAAAAGAATTGCAAAAGGCAATCAGGACACAGAAGCTGCGCTCAGCCCCAGGTCCGGACGGACTCCCAGGGGAATACTACAAATTACTGCCTACTGAAGCCTTGACACACTTATTAGAGTACTTTGAAGAGGTGATTCACGAAGGCCGCTTCCCAGATTTTGCTAACACGGCCCTAATAACACTAATTCCAAAAACAGGAAAATCACCAGAGAGACCAGGGTCGTATAGACCAATATCATTATTAAATGTCGAAATAAAACTACTGGCAAAAATCATGGCAGAACGCCTGGCGACATGTTTGCCTGATATTGTTGGGCCGGAGCAGGTTGGGTTTATCAGAAACCGGAGGGCGGGCCACAATGTGAGGAAACTACTGCTAGCGATGGCAGCATGTAAAACTGGAGATATCCCAGCCTGGGTAGTAAGTCTGGACGCTGAAAAAGCGTTTGATCAAGTAAGTTGGGCATACCTATTTCAGGTTTTAGCAACGGTGGGCATAACAGGGTGGTTCGCCAAAGCAATAAAAACTCTATACACAGACCCCAGAGCCAGTGTGATTGTCAATGGACAGAGGGAGAAAGAATTTCCCATACAAAGAGGCACCAGGCAGGGATGCCCCCTATCACCACTGCTGTTCGTGCTAGCACTGGAACCACTACTGAAACAATTAATGCAAGACAAAGAAATACAGGGAATAGAGGTGACAGGTCAACAGCTGAAAATTTATGCATACGCAGATGACCTGCTGCTATCGCTAACCAACCCCAAGCGTTCTTTAGAAGCGGTACTGAACAGGATAGAGAGGTTTGGAGAGTATTCAGGGTTTAGGCTAAATTATGCTAAATCACACATTTTACCAGTCAATGCAGGAGTAGTGGGAACTTGGAGAGGCCCGCAACACCTTACGTGGACTCAAGGACCAATCACATATCTAGGAATTAAATTACCTGCAGATCTGGGACAGCTCTATAAAGAGAACGTTAGGAGGTTACTAAAAGAGACTGAGGAGAGGTTGGCTATGTGGAGATCACTGCCTATAACACTCTTAGGACGGATTGCCCTGTACAACATGACTATAGTACCTAAATGGCTGTATGTATTCCAAACTATCCCACTCTACCTAAAGAAAAAAGACGAAAAGACCTTGGACAAGGCATTGCAGAAATTCCTCTGGCAGGGGAGAAGGGCACGTTTGCCTATATCCACATTAATAACCCCAGTGGAATATGGAGGACTGGGACTACTGAGTATACGACATATGACAGTGGCTTGTGGAATGCGTCACATTAACGACTGGTTCCGAGGCACAGAGGATTTTTCCAATACAAGTTTGGAGTTACAAGTGGCACCAGAGCACCATTTCACAAATCATCTTCACGTGGGAGGTGGTCCAATACCTGAAGTATTAAAGTACTCATGGATAATGCCGTCAGCCAAAGCTACATGGCACTGGATATGCCGGTTACATAAGTTCTCAGCAAGAGTGACTCCATTTAGATCCATATGTGGAAATAGAGGTTTTGCACCTGGCAACATGTACGCGGTGTTCCACAGGTGGAAAAGTAAAGGAATGATATACCTAATGCAGGTGCTCAATCGGGAGGGCAAGATAAAGCCGTTTGCGGAACTGCAGAAAGAATTTGGTCTTGCAGTAACAGATGAATTTCATTATAAGCAGCTCAAACATTATGTGAATACCTTGCCATGGGAGTGGTTAGCAGAAGACGCCCAGGAGGAACTGGCATCTGCCTTTTCGATGGAAGCACAGCAAAAAGTCCCACTCGCTTTTCATCATCGGCATATCCGTGATACTGCAGAGGAACTGGATTATAAAGGATTGGCAGAGCAATGGAGTAAAGATCTACCGATCATGATACAAGCTTCACAGTTACAAACACACATCCTATCCATCAGACAACTATCTAAAGTAGCAAACCATTGGGAATTACAGTATAAATTTGCATTGAGACTATATATAGCTCCTCGAAGAGCATTCCATATGGGTGTGTCTCCATGGGGCTCATGCCCGAAATGTGGAAAAGAAGGAGCGACACTAGGACACATGTTCTGGGCCTGCCGGAGCGTTCTGACATTCTGGAGGAGCATTACAACGTATGTCTCACAGTTATGGAACACGACTTGGAGGTGTGAGGTGACCTTGCTGTTTGGACAACCGAGGTTGAGCACACCTAGCCCAGGGGGGGCTCAAAGAATTTGTACTTAAATCGACCATTGTAGCTAAACAAGTCATTTTGTCAGAATGGATCTCAACTAAAACACCCACAAGACAACAATGGAGAAGCAAGCTATTGCACTTGCTGAGAGTAGAACGGCAGGGAATCCATGACCTAGACTCAGAAACAGGAAAGAAATTTCAAAAATGTTGGACTCCCTTTTGGTTGACACTAACCCCAGCAGCCCGAAGTCATCTTTTGAACATTTGAACAGTTAAAGACAATTAAGAGGACATATCTGTTACAGGAGAAGTAGAATAGATCAGATCAGAATGTTGTTGATGTGAAGGTTTAATGAGGAAGTCATTGAAAAGAAAGGAAAAGGGGGGGAAGGCAAAGGGAGGGGGGAAAAGGGGGGGGGAAAGGGGGGGGGAAAGAAAATGGCAATACTGTTAAATAATGTTAAAAAGGGGGAAAAACGGCTTGGAAAAAAGGAAATGTACATACTATGGTTGTATTCCCAGACACGAATTGTAAAATCGGAGATGTTGTTAAACTTTGAATGATTTGCCAATTTGAATAAAAAAGATTGAAATATATAAAAAAGCGGACACAGGTGGCAAGACAAGCTCAGCGGGATCGTCTTTTTAGAGCTTGGCCCGGCTCTTCGACGTCGACAGTATCGGCACCGGAGGTGTCTACTTCGACAGCATTGGCACCGGAGGCATCGACCTCAAGAAAGCAGGTACTGAGCAGTTGACTGGGCCTCCACCTGTCTTGACAGTTCCTGCTGTGCAGGCCCATCGGGACTGACCCTTTTCGGACCCGACCCCGAGGAGGCGTGTGGATTCCACGTCCTCCTTGTCGGTACCATGGAGCGCCGATGACGTGCATCAAAGAAACAAGCTAAGAAGCATGGTCATCGGTCGCCCCCTTCTCACGGTACCGGGAGCTCCGGGGCGTCGAAGGATTCAACCCCTGAGAAGCGTTGATGCCGGGAGGACCGCTCCCCCTCCATCCAGGAGGTGTCGGTCAGTCCGGTACCGTCTCCTGGTCCCGTGCAGATTCTATCTCTGACTCCTGCACCGGCCCCTCAGCCTTTCCCAACAGAGACTCTGGACAAGCGCCTCCGGGCCATTCTTCCAGGTATCCTGGAAGGGCTGCTGCGCCAGTCTCTCCCGGTGCAGGGGGTGCTTGCGCCCTCGGCACTGTCAGTGGAAGCGCCGGCTGGCTCTGGCCCTGTGATGCGATCGTCGACACCGGTACTGCTTGCGGCATCGGTGTCGTCCGCCACTCAGGTGGACTCGACGTCGATGGAGGAAGCTTCGTCCCCACCGGTGCGGGAGTCCACCTCTCATTATCGAGGACTGGGATCCTCTGAGTCGAGACGGGCCTGGTTCTGGACTGAAGTCAGGGAGCTCATGTCCGACACCGAGGAGGAGGTCTCGTGGGGGGGAGGAGGAGGACCCCTAGGTATTTCTCTTCCGAGGAGTCCTGTGGTCTTCCCTCTGACTCCACTCCTTCACCAGAAAGGAAGCTTTCGCCACCGGAGAGCCTTTCCTTTGCCTCCTTTATTAGGGTTATGTCTGTGAGCACAACTGGAGCATTCGGCATGCACTCTCATCGCCCCATAATCCCCAATAATACTCAGAAACCACTTCTTCGACAAAATTTGGAATTTATTAAGGCCGCAGCCAGGCACTTAAAACTCTATTATACATAATGCAAATTTAACATGTTACCGTAATACATAACTTCTTATAACTTCTTATAACTTGCCAAATTCAAACCCTGGGGTACACAGCTTTACTTCATAATGCGCCCCAATCCGCTGCCGGTGGTGCCGTCTAAGCACACCCACCGCCAACCTGTGCTTTCTTATAGCACCCGATGACTATGGTGTATCCCGTTTAAGGATATGCCCCAGATAAGTTCTTGGCCTCCTGGCCGTCCAAGCCAGGAGACAAGCCATATCCCCACTGAATTAACTGTAAACCTGCCCCAACTTTAGGCATAACATTATACTTCATATTGCACGTAACATTAGGGCAATTATTCACCAATAACATAACAGTCTACTGCGCTCACTTGCTGTGTACCCGCCAGAGTCCCTGGATAATCACCGCCACGCACCGCTCCAGCTGCGACAACCTCCTCCAACGGGAGGGTGGGCCGGGTCAGCTCCTCTCACCAACCTCTTTCTACCTGCTGACGAATCCCTACGTCAGCAACACTACTTTATATCCTCCCACTTCCCCTCCCACCCTTCCTTACTTTAACCCTTTCCTTACTCTCTAGCCTCAAAAACCCCTTCTCCCTACCTTCTACCTTAACCCTCGCTAGCTCTCAGCTCAGTTGTGATCGGCCTCTCCCTAACGGGCCGGCCTCTTTCTCAACTGGAGCATTCAGCATGCACTCTCATCGCCCCATAATCCCCAATAATACTCAGAAACCACTTGTTCGACAAAATTTGGAATTTATTAAGGCCGCAGCCAGGCACTTAAAACTCTATTATACATAATGCAAATTTAACATGTTACCGTAATACATAACTTCTTATAACTTCTTATAACTTGCCAAATTCAAACCCTGGGGTACACAGCTTTACTTCATAATGCGCCCCAATCCGCTGCCGGTGGTGCCGTCTAAGCACACCCACCGCCAACCTGTGCTTTCTTATAGCACCCGATGACTATGGTGTATCCCGTTTAAGGATACGCCCCAGATAAGTTCTTGGCCTCCTGGCCGTCCAAGCCAGGAGACAAGCCATATCCCCACTGAATTAACTGTAAACCTGCCCCAACTTTAGACATAACATTGTACTTCATATTGCACTTAACATTAGGGCAATTATTCACCAATAACATAACAGTCTTCTGCACTCACTTGCTGTGTACCCGCCAGAGTCCCTGGATAATCACCGCCACTGCTCAAGGTAACGAATCCTCGTTTGCCGTGAGCTCCCCCCCAAACCCACCTGGCTGCAGCCCAACCCAATTAAGGGGCCCGTACACTATTAGCAAGTATGGAACCCAGTCATGGCTTCAATATAATCCTGCAAATCAGAATTCAGGATGTCAAGCCCGATATCCGATAAATGAACCCCATCCGGTCTGTATAAACCCTCACACGATTCCATAATAAGGCTATGGGTAATAACATGACCCTTCAAACTGGGCATAAACTTGGCCATCCACTTATTAAGTTTTATTCTGGTCCGCTCCACTGCAGCATGACGCCGCTCACCCCTCCATACCCTACGGGGGAGAATAGCAGACCACACCAGGCGTAACTGGGGACATATACTCGCCAACTATAACAGATCCCGCTGCATGGTCTTCAAAAGGAGGATCCCGTTAACCTGAGCCAAATCATTCCCTCCCAGATGCAAGATCAGAATATGCAGAGCAGCTTGTGACTGGAACCGCAATAACAGGGTGGGCAGAAGCTGCGCCCATCGCATGCATCTCAAGCCCAACCATGTAATAGATACCTGCCCAGAATAAAACCCCAAGTTCTCCCCTGTTGGTCGTACCACAGCCCTCTTATGAGCCCAATATAAAAAGGAGTGGCCGCAGATCCAAATCCTTCGCCTGCCCACCAGGCCACTTGTAATAGGCGAAGTAAATATTAATGAACAGTGAATAGTGACAGGACAGAGAAGACAAGCAGTAACAAGATAAATTTGTGGGGTAGCTGACATCAAACAAAACTTAACAGGTGGACAACCCAGCACCACGGGGTCGAATGTAGGTCTTGTACACTTTGGACTTCCAGCGACCCACATTCATGATCTGCCGCTCAGGCAAACCTTGAGCAGCCGCAGCAGTGGCCGCCCCTATTCTAAAGGAATGTGAACTGAAACATTGCAGCAGCATACCCGCCCTCTGCACACACAAAGATAGAACCCGTGTGAACTGAAAACGGGTGAGGGGGGCTCCATTTGCATGAACAAGCAACCAGGTACCACCCGGGGGTCGAAGTGCCAAATAGGCCCTCAACGTGCATACCGGGCAGGTGCTGTCATCTCCCTGCTGTTGCAAAGGGAAACGTACCCCCCGGGACATCTGATCCGTCTTGGACTTTCTAATGACCAACTGTAGAGATGACCCGTACTACTACTACTATTTAGCATTTCTATAGCGCTACAACGCATACACAGCGCTGCACAAACATAGAAGAAAGACAGTCCCTGCTCAAAGAGCTTACAATCCAATAGACAAAAAAATAAATAAAGTAAGCAAATCAAATCAATTAATGTGAACGGGAAGGAAGAGAGGAGGGTAGGTGGAGGCGAGTGGTTACAAGTGGTTACGAGTCAAAAGCAATGTTAAAGAGGTGGGCTTTCAGTCTAGATTTAAAGGTGGCCAATGATGGGGCAAGACGTAGGGGCTCAGGAAGTTTATTCCAGGCGTAGGGTGCAGCGAGACAGAAGGCGCGAAGTCTGGAGTTGGCAGTAGTGGAGAAGGGAACAGATCAGAAGGATTTATCCATGGAGCGGACTGCACGGGAAGGGGTGTAGGGAAGGACAAGTGTGGAGAGATACTGGGGAGCAGCAGAGTGAGTACATTTATAAGTTAGTAGAAGAAGTTTCAACAGGATGCGAAAACGGATAGGGAGCCTGTGAAGGGTCTTGAGGAGAGGGGTAGTATGAGTAAAGCGACCCTGGCAGAAGATGAGACGGGCAGCAGAGTTTTGAACCGATTGGAGAGGGGAGAGGTGACTAAGTGGGAGGCCAGCAAGAAGCAGATTGCAGTAGTCTAAACGAGAGGTGACAAGGGTGTGGATGAGGGTTTTGGTAGAGTGCTCGGAAAGAAAGGGGCGGATTTTACGGATGTTGTAAAGAAAGAAACGACAGGTCTTGGCAATCTGCTGGATATGAGCAGAGAAGGAGAGAGAAGAGTCAAAGATGACCCAAAGGTTTCGAGCTGAGGAGACAGGTAGAATGAGAGAGCCATCAACAGAAATAGAAAATGGGGGGAGCGGGGAGATGGGTTTGGGGGGGAAAATGAGAAGCTCGGTTTTGGTCATATTTAATTTCAGGTGGCATTGAGACATCCAGACAGCAATGTCAGACAAGCACGCTGAAACTTTGGTTTGGATGCAAGGTGAGATATCAGGGGTAGAAAGGTAGATTTGGGAGTCATCAGCATAGAGATGGTAGGAAAAGCCATGGGATGAGATTAATGAACCAAGGGAAGAAGTGTAGATAGAAAAGAGGAGGGGACCAAGAACAGAACCCTGAGGTACGCCGACAGGCAGAGGGATAGAAGTAGAAGAGGATCCACCAAAGTGAACACTAAAGGTGCGGAGGGAGAGGTAGGAAGAGAACCAGGAAAGGACAGAGCCCTGGAATCCAAGTGAGGACAGGGTATCGAGAAGTATGCTGTGATCGACAGTGTCAAAAGCAGCGGAAAGATCAAGAAGAATGAGGATGGAATATTGACCTCTGGATTTAGCCAGTAATAGGTCATTGGAGACTTTAGTAAGCACAGTTTCGGTTGAGTGGAGAGGGCGAAAACCAGATTGTAGTGGGTCAAGAATAGCATGTGAGGAGAGAAAATCAAGGCAGCGGCGGTGAACAGCACGCTCAAGTAATTTGGAGAGAAAAGGAAGGAGGGAGATGGGTCGGTAATTAGAGGGACAAGTAGGGTCGAGTGAAGGCTTCTTAAGGAGAGGTGTGACCACAGCATGTTTAAAGGCAGCAGGGACAGTCGCAGTGGAAAGTGAGAGGTTGAGAATGTGACAGATAAAAGGAATAAGAGTAGGAGAGATGGCATTAAGAAGGTGGGTGGGAATGGGATCAGAGGAACAGGTGGTACATTTTGAGGAAGAAAGGAGAAGTGTAGTTTCCTCAATAGTAACTTCAGGAAAGGAGGAAAGGGAATGAGGGGAAGGAGAGAGAGGGGAACGGACTAGTGGAGGGAGAGGTGGCGAGGTAGAGAATTCAAGGTTTATCTTTTGAACCTTGTTGTGAAAGAATTCAGCAAGGGTCTGAGGAGATAATGAAGGGGGAGTTGGGGGAGGGGGCACCTTGAGGAGAGAGTTCAATGTGGTGAAGAGAAGTCGAGGATTAGAGCCAAGAGAGTTGGTCAGTTGGATATAATAATCCTGTTTGGCACGTAAAAGAGCAGATTGGAAGGAGGTCAGCATGAACTTAAAGTGTAAGAAATCAGCAAGGGCCCGAGATTTCCGCCAGAGGCGTTCGGCGGAGCGGGTACAGGAACGTAGGTAGCGGATATTAGAAGTCAGCCAAGGTTGGGGTTTTGTACGCCTTACAGGGCGGGTCATCAAAGGTGCAAGAGTGTCTAAGGCAGAGGATAGAGTATTCTTGTAAGAATTAACAGCCTCGTTGACAGATGTGGATGGTGCCACAGTAGAGAGGAGGTTTGAAACATGGGAAGATAGAGATGAAGGGTCAATATCCTGAAGATTCCTAGATAAATTAGATAAGATAGGACGGGTCTGGGAGGGAGGAGATTTAAGTGTGAAAATTATAAGATGGTGATCAGAGGAGGGAAGATCAGAGGCAAGGAAACTAGAGGGTGAACAGTTGGAGGAGAAGATGAGATTAAGACAGTGACCATTTTGATGAGTGGGGGAGGTAGAGCATAGTTGGAGATTAAAGGAGGACGTTAAAGCGAGTAACTTGGAAATATAAGAGTTGGAAGGATCATTAGCAGGAATATTAAAGTCACCAAGGATGAGAGAGGGGGAGGAAGGATCATGGAAGAAGGCAAGCCAGGCGTCAAAGTCACTGAGAAAGGATGAAAGGGACTTATCAGGGGGACGATAAATGACCGCTATTCGAAGAGGCAGAGGAGAGAAAAGGTGGATAGAGTGGACTTCAAAGGAGGAAAAACAGTGAGATTGAGGTGGAAGAAGGGGTTGAAATCTGGAGGAGGGAGAGAGAAGTAGTCCAACACCGCCCCCACGGGGAGTATGTGAAAATAGATAACCGCCATGGCACAGGGCTGCAACTGAAGCAGAGTCATCAGGGCAGAGCCAGGTTTCTGTTATGGCGAGCAGATGGAGGTGACGCGAGATAAAGAGGTCCTGGATATAGGCGAGTTTGTTACAGATAGAGCGGGCATTCCATAGGGCGCAACAGAAGGGCAGAGAAGAGGAGGGGAGTAGAGAAATAGAGATGAGGTTAGAGAGGTCGCAGTGAGATCTGTAGAGTTAGGATAATAGTTGGTGAGGGGGGCCAGGATTGGGATTGATGTCACCGGCTGAGAGTAAGAGGAGTAAAAGAGAGCGGAGGAGAGTAGGAGAGGTGTGGCCACGAAGGCGTCGAAGGCGAGAGGTATTTAGGTGGAATGGGGAAGGCAAAATGGACGGAAGAAAGAGGCGGAGATTAAAAGCCAAGAGGGAGGAAGAGGGTAGGAGAGAAGGTGAGATGATGAAGTCGATGGATGGGCAGTGAGTTCCTGTAGCGGAGAGAGGTAGGGGGTGAGGGAAAAGATTAGGAAGGGACAGAGCTAGGAAGAGAATGTGAATAGGGGCCATAAATGACTGAGGTACTTTAGCAACTGGGAAGAAGATTAGATGTAAAGAGAAAAATGCCCCACCTAGAGCGGAGGCCTTGCGTGGATCGGAGTGGACCTGGGTGTCACCCCGGAGAAGGCTGTAAGGTTATGCAGATGAGCTGCAAGTCCTCCATAGCACATGAAAGGCAGCCGGTGGTATAGCTGGGCACCTCTCAGCTGAGGAAAGGCTTACCAGGGGTTAGGCCGAAACCAGCATTCCTCCCCCTGAGGGTCGCCTGATCCTAGCCAAAAAGCACCTGGAAACTCTGTGCACTTGGAGCGAAGGCCCTGGGAAGATCGGGGTGAAACTGGAGTCACCCCGGATACAGCTGTGAGGAAATGCAGAAGGGCTGCAAGTCCTCCACAGCACCTGGTGGGAGCGCTGGGCACCTAGAGCGGAGGCCCTGAGTGGATCAGAGTGGACCTGGGTGTCACCCCGGAGAAGGCTGTAAGGATATGCAGATGAGCTGCAAGTCCTCCACAGCACCTGAAAGGCAGCCGGTGGTAGAGCTGGGCACCTCTCAGCTGAGGAAAGGCTTACCAGGGGTTAGGCCGAAGCCAGCATTCCTCCCCCTGAGGGTCGCCTGACCCGTACAAGGTGACATCCCCCAGCAGCAAACCCATCACTGGTGGGGCCAAAGATGACTTGGCTACTAGGTCACTCACTCTAAGCGCACCATGAAAAGCCAAGGAAAATGCAGAATGAAAGAGGCACACTTCATATGGGCTAGCACATACATGCCATGCTGCACTGAACAGCTGAAGCAACTCACTCTGTGTAATGGGTTGCCTCCAGTCACCCCTCTGGCTCTCCTCCCTACTCCAACCCCGTAGCAGCCTAGTCACTACAAACTGTCGGGTCGTATTCTCTACTCCCAGGGCCTTGGAAAAGAAGCTAATACTAGCCAGGGTAACCACCACCCGTGCCTTACTAACCCCGTACGCTCGGGAGAAAAGTATAAACTGAACAATGGCATCCACCCTAAATACTTCCTCAATGCCAAGGTCACGCATGATGTTAAGGAAAGAAGTGATGGCCGCCAGATATCTCCTCCGCGTGGACTCAGCAAGAGATTGGAGCAGCAGGTCCCACACCTCTACGGGCCAAATCGCCATACGCTGTCCGGTACTGAAGTCGCTGTGGGGTCGGCCATAGGCGCGCGCACTCTGAACTCTGAGAACTGAAAACGCGACAAAGCATCGGCTAAAACATTTTCTCTGCCCGGCACATGTTGAGCTCTAATCACAACATTCAAACATAAACACTGCAAAACAATTTCCCTAAGCAAGTTAACAGTGCGTACAGTATGAGCAGAGAGTCTGTTGATAGCCTCCACTACCGCCATATTGTCAGAATGGAATATTACAGTCTTATTCGCTAAGGCCTGGCCCCAGATGTGAAAAGTCGCCATGATGGGGAATAACTCTAAAAAGGTAATATCCCTTGTGGTACCCGACTCAACCCACGACCGAGGCCAGTGAGCCGCGCACCACGCTCCCCGAAAGTAGATACCAAATCCCGCCCCTCCCGCAGCATCAGTAAACAGGTGGAGGGCGGACGCAGTTGTAGGGGCATCATGCCAAAACGATATCCCATTAAACCGTGTCAAAAAAGTCTCCCAAATCACCAGGTCGTCCTTAATCTCCTTAGTGACCCGTATATGATAATGTGCCTTCAGCACCCCTTTAGTCGCCATTGCCAGTTTCCGTGCAAAAACACGGCCCATGGGAATAACCCGAGTCGCATAACATAAAAGCCCCAGCAGTTCCTGAAATTGTTTCAGCGTGGCCTTGCGAAGCTGCCGCAACTGTCGCACCGCCGCCAACAATTTCATGATCTTCTCCTCAGGAAGCCGCGAATGCTGACCCCCCACATCGAGCTCGATTCCTAAAAAAGTCAACACTCGCGAAGGGCCCACGGTTTTATCAGCCGCCAATGGAATGCCAAAGTGCCCCACCACTTCCGAAAAAGTCCGCAACATCTGTGCACAATGCTGAGCATCTTGTCCAATGCACAAAAAATCATCCAGGTAATGGACAAGAGCCCCACCAGTGGCAATCTGTTCCACCACCCAGTGCACAAAAGTACTGAACTGCTCAAAGTAGGCACAGGAAATGGAGCATCCCATTGGCATGCACCGATCAAAATATAGATTGCCCTCAAAACTGAAACCCAATAGATGAAAAGAATCCGGACGTATGGGCAGCAGGCGAAAAGCCGACTCAATGTCTGCCTTAGCTAAATGTGCTTCCGGTCCGTGGTCCCTAATGATACGGATGGCCTGATCCAAAGACTGCACTGAACAGTCTTCCGGGTCAATAAAGTCATTCAGCGACCGTCCCAAAGGGTAAGAAAGGTTGTGAATTAGCCGATATTTACCCGGGTCCTTCTTGGGAATGATCCCAATGGGGGAAATAATCATTACAGGATAAGGAGATGAAGGAAAAGGGCCCATCACCCTACCTAGGCGCAGTTCCTTACCTATTTTTTCTGAAACCACCTGATAAGTTGCAATGGATTTGGAGTTCCTAGGACTAACAATAGATTGAAGTAAAGGCCCTCTATACGGAATGGAGTACCCACACTGAAATCCCCGCACGATCGCAGCCGCGCTCACCCTATCCGGGTAACGCGCCAGCCAAGGTGACATCGCGTCAAGTTTAATGGGAGACGGGGCCAGCTCCATCAGCAAACTGAGCCGACTGGAAAGACTGGCCTCTTTTATCCTTTGCCGCTCTACACTGCAGGGCCGAATGTCCACCGCCGCAGTTGGCACAGGAGTGACAAAATTTACATGGGTGCCAGGTACACTGTCCCCCGTTAAACAGTCGACAAACCCCTTTTCCCCCTTGCCAATTGGACAACTTCCGCCCTCCCCCTGTCTGGAGAAAGGACTGCCCTGCTTGGCTAAAAGATTGGCCTGACTGTAGAAAGGACTGCCCAGGTCTATGTCCCGTTGTGTCCCAAAAACTATACCCCTTCTCTTGGGAAAATGGCCTATTAGCTACCATCTCAACCAGCCATAAGTCCACGACCCTATGCTGCCAAGAAATGGAAGGGTCATCGCCATGCTCTTACGGAACCTAATATCATAATTGAGCCAGGCCCAGCCTCCATAACGCCTATGGGCTTTCATGATTGAGTCCATATATCTAATATGGGCTCATGGAGGGATCGCGCTCCACCACAACTGACATAAAGATATGAAACGCGGATATCCAATTCGTAAGGGACCTGAATATCCGAGGTTTCCTATCTCCCCCAAAAAGCATAGTAAGTTTGTCTTGCACCGTACTACTGTCCTCTTCCGTCTCCCTTAAAAGGAGGGAAAAGATATCAATGTATTCCCTCTTCCAAATCTTCTCCTTCATGGTCCTAGATACACATCTGGACAATGTAAACACTTCACATACTACATCACTTCGCGGGTTAACTACCCCTGCCCCAGTACCTGTCCCCGCTACCGCCGTTGACCCCTGAGGTACCATGAACGAGGAGTCCCCAGAGGTCGAGGCAACCCGTCCATCGGAAGCGGTCTCCCGGACAACCGGGGGCCCCAATTGCCCCGGGCCGGGCCTCAAACTCTGTCAATACCTTCCGAATGACCTCTTCCATGGACGGGCCTGAGATGAACTGTGAAGGTGCAGCCCCAGGGGACTTACCCGCACTAGACAGAGCCTCTGGCCCGATAGGCACCACTGCTGGCACCTCAGATGGCACAGGTCCTCCGGGTTGACCTTGCTGTGCCACCGACAGCACCCCTGGCCCCATCGGAACCACCTCAGGAACTGCTCTTCCGGGCTGACCCTGTGAGGCCACCGATACAGGAGCTGCCGACGGTCCCACTCCCATAGTCTGCAGTTGCTGAGTCACAGATGCGGAGCTCCATCATAAGAGCGTCCATCTCTGACGACGATTTCCCCGTCACTGGCGCTGATGACGTCCTGGCCGTCCGCGTCTGCGTAGAGCTGCGAGTGGACCTCGAAGTCACCGGGACCGCCACGGATTTGACCCGAGCTCCTAGTTTCGCTGGACGCTTCGAAGGCATACCTGTAAACACAATACTAACATAGAGAGCAATGAGTACCAGCAGGCATAGCATGAAAATGGCAGACATTAATTCCCCGGATCAAAATCCCTTTGACTATTGCCCCACTGAAACGACCGTACATTCACCCCTTCACATCTCCTGTACCTGTTTCATGCGTCTGGTAGTGTTATAAAATGATAAAAAGAAGAGCAAGGGTAGCTCAAGAAAATTGAAAACGTCAGCAGCTGAACTCCATCAACAACCCAACCAAAAAGAAAAATTTTCAATGTACCAACTAGGATCCATTCACTATGCAAGTCTGCCATCTGCAGGCAGAAGGCGAAATTGCAACCTACAATAACAGCGAAGAAAGATTGCCTCAGTAGCAGACGTCATCGCTATCCCCTAGCACACGTGATCGCTCCGCCCCCCCCCCCACACGTCACCATGCACGCCGACGCCACAAGAAAAAGGCGCGTAGGAATTCCCGCTCAATGCCCAAATGGCGCGAACCCAAACGGCCCGCTTCGAAGCCATGTGCGCTGGAATTCATGAAACCATGCAACTGGGAAGGGTTAAAGGAGTCTTCTGTGGGCCGGACAAAAATGCCATCACACTCGGGACGGCGGGGACGAAGGCTGCAAAAAACGCCAGCATAGGGCCATCTCACACGCACCATCCCCCTACCCAGCACGCTCCCGTGTCTCTCGATTGGGCACTGCCAAATTAAATAAAATACGCCGGCTAGTTCTCTGTTCCCGGAGGGCTCAGCTACTGTGCATCCCCCTGTATCCCAACATGAAACGCCAGGATCTCTCAAACTCCCTCCCCCTCCCAGGCTTCGTCGAAGGTGCATTTTGACTTGCCTCGTTTTGTTTTTTTTTGTTTGTTTTTTTAAAGAATCACAAAAGCCTCCAATTACCTGCACTGCCCAACAAACAGAGTGCTTCTAAACAACAGCTGTTAGGAACAAAAGCACTGCCTGCCACTAGAAGAAAAAAACCAGCTCTCTTCAAACTGCAGTCAGGTACCAGGTCTCAGCTCCTCTCACCAACCTCTTTCTAGCTGCTGACCAATCCCTACGTCAGCAACACTACTTTATATCCTCCCACTTCCCCTCCCACCCTTCCTTACTTTAACCCTTTCCTTACTCTCTAGCCTCAAAAACCCCTTCTCCCTACCTTCTACCTTAACCCTCGCTAGCTCTCAGCTCAGTTGTGATCGGCCTCTTTCTTTCCCTTCCCCGTGGTTACTGTGGATGAGCCGAGGACTGAGATGCTCGAGGTCCTCGACTATCCATCACCACCTAGAGAGTTTTCCACGGTACCGTTACACAATGTCCTAAAGGAGACACTGCTTCAGAACTGGCTGAGGCCCTTATCTAACCTCACCATCCCCAAGAAAGCCGTCCCAGTATACGATCCACAGTGACCTAGAGTTGATGAGGACTCAGTTGCCACACGATTCTGCGGTGGTGGATTCTGCTCTCAAGATTGCCAAGAGTTCGAGGGATACCGCCTCGGCGCCCCCGGTGCGCGAGTCTCGCACTCTGGACTCTTTTGGGAGGAAGGCCTATCATTCCTCCATGCTCATGACCAAGATATCCAGTCTTAACAGCTCTACACAAGCATCCACATGCAGAACAATGTGCGGCAACTGGCGGTCCTGGTTGACAAGCTTCCTCTGGAGCAGTCCAGGCCTTTTCAGGAGGTAGGCAGCTGAAGGCGTGTCGCAAATTCCTGTCCAGGGGTATTTATGACACTTGTGATGTTGCATCCAGATCCGCTGCCCAAGGTATAGTGATGCGCAGACTCTCATGGCTGCGCGCCTCTGACCTGGACAATCGGACCCAGCAGCGGCTGGCGGATGTTCCTTTCCGGGAGGATAACATCTTTGGTGAGAAAGTCGAGCAGTTGGTTGAACAGCTTCACCAGCGGGAAACCGCCCTCGACAACCTCTCCCACCGGGCGCCTTCTGCATCTACCTCATCAGGTAGACGGTTTTTCAAGGGAAAGAAGACTGCTTCTTATGCTTACCCTAAGCGTAGGTACAATCCTCCTTGCCGACAGCCTGCCCAGGCTCAACCCCAGCACGCTCGTTCCCGTCAACAGTGTGTGACCAAGCAGGCCCCTGCGGCTCCCCAGCAAAAGCAAGGGACGGGCTTTTGACTGGATCCGGGAGAGTATAGCCACCGTAAAAGTGCCCATGCCGGACGATCTGCCGGTCGGGGGGGGGGGGGGGGGGGGGGAGGTTAAAATTTTTTCACCAAAGGTGGCCTCTCGTAACCTCCAAATAGTGCGGTGCGGGTACGCCCTCAGTTTGATCTCCACTCTGACAAATTGTCCACCGGGAGCTCAGTCTTTCAGCTGCCACCACAGACAGGTACTTGCAGAGGAACTCTCCGCCCTTCTCAGCACCAATGCTGTACAGCCCGTACCACCCGGGCAAGAAGGGCTGGGATTCTATTCCAGGTACTTCCTTGTGGAAAAGAAAACAGGGGGGATGCGTCCCATCCTAGACCTGAGGGGCCTGAACAAATATCTGGTCCAAGAAAAGTTCAGGATTCTTCCCCTGATTCAGAAAAATGACTGGCTATGCTCCCTGGATTTAAAGGATGCTTATACTCACATCCTGATACTGCCAGCTCACAGACAGTATCTGTGATTCCATCTGGGAACACAGCATTTTCAGTATTGTGTGCTGCCCTTTGGGCTCGCCTCTGCGCCATGGGTGTTCACAAAATGCCTCGTGGTGGTTGCGGCGTCGCTGCGCAAGCTGGGGGTGCATGTGTTCCCTTATCTCGACGATTGGCCAGTGAAGAGCACCTTGGAGGCAGGAGCTCTTCAGTCCATGCAGGCGACTATTCAACTTCTGGAGCTACTGGGGTTTGTGATAAATTACCCAAAGTCCCACCTCCGCCCAGCTCAGCCACTCGAATTCATAGGACCTGTGCTGAATTCACAGACTGCTCATGCCTACCTCCGCGAGGCCATCTTCTGTCCCTTGCCTCCTGGGTACGAGCATCCCAGCAGATCACAGCTCGGCAGATGTTGAGACTCCTGGGCCATATGGCATCTACAGTCCACGTGACTCCCATGGCTCGTCTTCACATGAGATCAGCTCAATGGACCCTAGCTTCTCCGAGGACAAGCAGGCTGCTTGTTCTCACATATGGGTGGCATCCGACGGCAGCCCCAGGAACGGAATCTTCCTAGCAACAAAATTTGCAGAGCCCTCGCACGCACGTGCGCACTCCGCGCATCCGTGACTGTCTTCCTGCCCGCTGCGCGAACGTGCCTCAGTCTCTTTTTTTCCGCGGTCAGGGTTGCTGTTTTTTCGCTGCTCTGCACCCCAGAAAAAGCCCTCACAGCTTCTTTTTTGCTGTTCGTCTGCTCCGTTTACTCTTCGGGGTTTTCCTCGTCGAGTTTCTCTCTCTTTCTAGTTTTCAAACAAAAAAAAAAAAGACACTTATAATTTTCCTTTATTTCTTAGTGTTCTACCTCTTAAGTTTCCTTTCGTTTTCGTGCGCGGCCTTTATGGCCGCCCGTACAGGTTTTCCCCTTGTTTTGGTGCCTTGTTTTCCCCATCATCGCGAGTTTTGATTCTGCCGCCGCGATTTTTCCACTCATGTCATCGAGGCCTGCCAGCTGCTTCAAGAAGTGCACGCGGTGCAACCGGACAATCTCGCTCACTGATCCGCACATTTCGTGTCTTCAGTGTCTTGGGGCTGGTCATCGCCCCAACGCCTGTACTTTGTGTCTTCACCTCAAGAAGAGGACCCAGGCGTTGAGATTGGCTCAGTGGAACTTGCTGTTCGGAGCCCCGTCCGTTTCATCGAGGTCGGCATCGGTACCAAGATCATTGACGGCAGTGTCGATGTCGGCATCGGACAGTGCATCGACGTCGGAAGCGCAGGTGATGGCTGTCCATAGGGCCTCCCATGCTGGTAGCAGTGAGCCATCAAGTGGGTCTCCACCTGCCTCGAGGGCTCCTGCGGTTCAGAGCCATCGGGACCGTTCTCTTTCGGACCCAACCCCGAGGAGCTGTATGGATTCTACGTCCTCATCGGTGCCGTGCTTCGAGCAAAGGCGAAGAAGCACCGCCCTCGGTCGCCTTCCCGCCACGTACCGAGAGCTCCGGGGGCGTCAAAAGATTTGTCACCAGCTAAGCGTCGACGCCGGGAGGACCGCTCCCCCTCCATCCAGGAGGTGTCGATGCGCTTCTCTCCGGACAGCCCGGTACCGCCTCCCCCCCCCCCCCCCGGGCAGATTCTGACATCATCTCCTGCACTGCCCCGTCAGCTTCTCTCGACAGATGCTCTTGACGAGCACCTCCGAGCCATCCTTCCTGGGATTATGGAAGGGCTGCTGTGATCGTCAGCTTCGGTACTGGGGGTGCTTGTGCTGCCGGTGCCGATGGTGGATGCGGTGGCTGGCTCTCCACCCGTGGTGAGGTCTCTGACGCCGGCTTCGAATGTTTCGGTGCTGGAGCGGCATGCAGCGTCTGCTTCGGCGACACCAGAGTTGACTCCCCGGCGTCGTCGATGGAGGGAGCTTCATCACTGCCGATGCGGGAGTCTTCTTCTCGACACCGCCATCGAGGGCGTAGTGCCTCGGCGTCGAGACGGGCTCGGATTTGGTCTGCAGTCAGGGAGCTGGTGTCCGATACTGAGGGGGAGGACTCGTGGGAAGCAGAGGAGGACCCCAGATATTTCTCTAACAAGGAGTCTTGTGGTCTTCCCTCTGATCCCACTCCTTCACTAGAGAGGAAGCTTTCTCTTCCTGAGAGCTTGACCTTCTCCTCTTTTGTCCGGGAAATTTCTACGGCCATTCCCTTCCCGGTGGTTACTGAGGATGAGCCCAGGGCTGAGATTTTCGAGGTTCTGAACTATCCTTCGCCACCTAAGGAATCGTCCACTGTTCCGCTGCATAATGTCCTGAAACAGACATTGCTGACGAACTGGGCGAAACCATTATCTAATCCCTCCATTCCCAAAAAGATTGATTCCCAGTATAGGATTCACGGGGACCCGGAGTTGATGAAGACCCAGTTGCCTCATGACTCTGGCGTTGTGGATTCTGCTCTCAAGAGAGCCAGGAGTTCTCGGGATAACGCCTCGGCGCCCCCGGGGCGGGAGTCAAGAACTCTGGATTCTTTTGGGAGGAAGGCCTATCATTCTGTTATGCTCGTGTCCAAGATTCAGTTGTACCAGCTCTACACGAGCATCCACTTGCGGAACAGTGTGCGGCAGCTGGCGGACTTGGTTGAGAAGCTCCCGTCAGAGCAGGCCAAGCCTTTTCAGGAGGTGGTCAGGCAGCTGAAGTCGAGTAGGAAATTCCTGTCCAGGGGTGCCTACGACACTTTTGATGTTGCGTCCTGAGCCGCTGCTCAAGGGATAGTGATGCGCAGACTCTCATGGCTGCGTGCCTCTGACCTGGAGAATCGAGTCCAGCAACGGATTGCGAATGCTCCTTGCCGGGGGGATAACATTTTCGGTGAGAAGGTTGAACAAGAGGTCGAACAGCTCCACCAGCGGGACACCGCCTTTTACAAACTCTCCCACCAGACGCCTTCAGCATCTACCTCATCAGGTAGACGTTTTTATGGGGGAAGGAGGGATGTTCCCTATGCTTCTAATAGGCGTAGGTACAATCCACCTTCTTGCCAGCCTGCTCAGGCTAAGCCCCAGCGCGCTCGTTCACATCAACAGCGTGCGCCTCAACAGGCCCCTGCAGCTCCCCAGCAAAAGCAAGGGACAGGCTTTTGACGGGCTCCAAGCGAGCATAGTCGCAATAAAAGTGTCCTTGCCGGACGATCTACCGGTCGGGGGGAGGTTAACATTTTTTCACCAAAGGTGGCCTCTTGTAACCTCCGATCGGTGGGTTCTTCAAATAGTCAGGCTAGGATACTCCCTCAATTTGATATCCACACCTCCAAATTGCCCACCGGGAGCTCAGTCATTCAGCTTCCAGCACAAGCTGGTACTTGCAGAGGAACTCTCCGCTCTTCTCAGCGCCAATGCGGTCGAGCCCGTGCCACCGGGGCAGGAAGGGCTGGGATTCTATTTCAGGTACTTTCTTGTGCAAAAGAAAACATGGGGGATGCGTCCCATCCTAGACCTAAGGGCCCTGAACAAATATCTGGTCCGGGAAAAATTCAGGATGCTTTCCCTGGGCACCCTTCTTCCCATGATTCAGGAAAACAATTGGCTATGCTCTCTGGACTTAAAGAATGCTTATACTTGCATCCCGATACTACCAGCTCACCGGCAGTATCTTCGATTTCGTCTGGGGACACAGCATTTTCAGTATTGTGTATTGCCCTTTGGTCTCGCCTCTGTGCCCAGAGTATTTACAAAATGCCTGGCAGTTGTAGCGGCGTCGCTGCGCAGATTGGGAGTGCATGTGTTCCCTTATCTCGACGATTGGCTGGTGAAGAACACCTTGCAGGCAGGAGCTCTATAGTCCATGCAGATGACTATTCAACTCCTGGAGCTACTAGGGTTTGTGATAAATTATCCAAAGTCCCACCTTCTTCCAGTTCAAGGACTAGAATTCATAGGAGCTCTGCTGGACTCCCAGACTGCTCATGCCTACCTCCCCGAGGCGAGGGCAGACAACCTTCTGGCTCTTGTTTCCTGGGTCCGAGCGTCTCAGCAGATCACAGCTCGGCTGATGTTGAGATTGCTCGGCCACATGGCCTCCACAGTCCATGTGACTCCCATGGCCCGTCTTCACATGAGATCAGCTCAATGGACCCTAGCTTCCCAGTGGTTTCAAGCTGCCGGGGATCTAGAGAACACGATCCAGCTGTCCACGGGGTTTCTCAAATCCCTACATTGGTGGACAATTCAATCCAATTTGACCTTGGGACGTCCCTTTCTAATTCCTCAGCCACAAAAAGTGCTGACAACGGACACGTCTCTCTTCGGGTGGGGAGCCCAGGTCGATTGTCTTCACACTCAAGGATGTTGGTTCCTCCAGGAAACCGGTTTTCAGATCAATCTCCTGGAGTTGCGAGCGGTCTGGAACGCTCTGAAGGCTTTCAGAGATCGGCTGTCTCATCAAATTATTCAAATCCAGACAGACAGGTTGCCATGTATTACATCAACAAGCAGGGGGGCACCAGATCTCACCCCCTGTGTCAGGAAGCCGTCCAGATGAGGCTTTGGGCTCGCCGTCACAGCATGTTTCTCCAAGCCACGTATCTGGCAGATGTAAACAACAGTCTGGCCGACAGGCTGAGCAAAATAATGCAACCTCACGAATGGTCTCTCAACTCGAGAGCGGTACATCAGATCTTTCAAGCGTGGGGCACCCCCTTGGTCGATCTCTTTGCTGCTCAGACCAATCACAAGGTTCCTCAGTTCTGTTCCAGACTTCAGGCCCAAGACAGGCTAGCATCGGATGCCTTTCTCCTTTATTGGGGGAAGGGTCTCCTGTATGCGTATCCTCCCATACCTTTGGTGGGGAAGACTTTGCTGAAACTCAAGCAGGATCGCGGGACCATGATTCTGATTGCGCCCTTCTGGCCGCGTCAGATCTGGTTCCCTCTTCTTCTGGAGTTGTCCTCCGAAGAACCATTGAGATTGGAGTGTTTTTCAACTCTCATAACTCAGAACGAGGGGGCGCTTGTGCATCCCAACTTCCAGTCTCTGGCTCTCATGGGCTGGATGTTGAGAGTATAGACTTTGCCTCCTTGGGTCTGTCAGAGGGTGTCTCCCGAGTCTCTCTTGCTTCCAGGAAAGATTCCACTAAAAAGAGTTACTCTTTTAAATGGAAGAGTTTTGTCGTCTGGTGTGACAGCAAGGCCTTAGACCCTCGCTCTTGTCCTACACAGACCCTGCTTGAATACCTTCTGCACTTGTCTGAGTCTGGTCTTAAGACCAACTCCATAAGAGTTCATCTTAGTGCAATTAGTGCTTATCATTATCATGTAGAAGGTAAGCCTATCTCTGGACAGCCTTTAGTTGTTTGCTTCATGAGAGGTTTGCTTTTGTCAAAGCCCCCTGTCAAACCTCCACCAGTGTTATGGGATCTCAATGTCGTTCTCACCCAGCTGATGAAACCTCCTTTTGAGCCACTGAATTCCTGCTATCTGAAGTACTTGACCTGGAAGGTAATTTTCTTGGTGGCTGTTCCTTCAGCTCGTAGAGTCAGTGAGATCCAAGCCTTGGTAGCCCATGCTCCATATACTAAATTTCATCATAACAGAGTACTCCTCGGCACTCACCCTAAGTTCTTGCCCAAGGTGGTGTCGGAGTTCCATCTGAACCAGTCAATTGTCTTGCCAACATTCTTTCCCCGTCCTCATACCCGCCCTGCTGAACGTCAGTTGCACACACTGGACTACAAGCAAGCATTGGCCTTCTATCTGGAGCGGACAAGCCCATTCAGACAGTCCACCCAAATGTTTGTTTCTTTTGATCCCAACAGAAGGGGAGTAGCTGTCGGGAAATGCACCATTTCAAATTGGCTATCAGATTGCATATCCTTCACTTACGTCCAAGCTGGGCTGACTCTTGAGGGTCATGTCATGGCTCATAGTGTAAGAGCCATGGCGACATCAGTGGCCCACTTGAAATCAGCCACTATTGAAGAGATTTGCAAGGCTGCGACGTGGTCATCTATCCACACATTCACATCTCATTACTGCCTTCAGCAGGATACCCGACGCAACAATCGTTTTGGGCAGTCGGTGCTGCAGAATCTGTTTGGGGTTTAGAATCCAACTTCACCCCCCTAGGCCCATTTTTTGTTCTGTTCCAGGCTGCACTCTGTTAGTTGTTATTTTCAGGTCAATCTATGTTCTGTCCTCACTGTTGTGAGGCCCAATTGACCCTGTTTGTTGTTTTGAGTGAGCCTGGGGGCTAGGGATACCCATATGTGAGAACAAGTAGCCTGCTTGTCCTTGGAGAAAGCGAAGTTACTTAGCTGTAGCAGGTATTCTCCGAGGACAGCAGGCCGATTGTTCTCACCAACCCGCCCACCTCCCTTTTGGAGTTTTCTCTTTCCTTCCCTTTGCTTGTAATTTCACTGAGACATGTTCGCGCTGCGGGCGGGAAGACGGTCGCGCATGCGCGGAGTGTGCACGTGCGCGTGAGGGCTCTGCAAACATGTTGCTAGGAAGATTCCGTTCCTGGGGCTGCCGTCGGATGTCACCCATATGTGAGAACAATCAGCCTGCTGTCCTCGGAGAATACCTGCTACAGGTAAGTAACTTTGCTTTCACAGTGGTATCAGGCTACGGGGAACCTAGAGGATGCAATCCAACTGCCCACCAGTTTCCGCAGTTAACTCCACTGGTGGACAATTCGGTCCAATCTGACTTTGGGACGTCCATTCCAAATTCCTCAGCCGCAAAAAGTGCTGACGACTGATGCATCTCTCCTGGGGTGGGGAGCCCATGTCGATGGGCTTCACACTCAAGGACTGTGGTCCCTCCAGGAATCAGGTCTGCAGATCAACCTCCTGGAGTTGAGAGCGGTCTGGAATGCACTCAAGGGTTTCAGAGATGGCTGTCCTTTCAGTTATCCAAGTTCCGACAGACAATCAGGTTGCGATGTACTACATCAACAAGCAGGGGGGCACCAGATCTCACCCCTTGTGTCAGGAAGCCGTCTGGATGGGCTCGCCAGCACAGCATGCTCTTCCAGGCCACTTACCTGGCAGGTGTAAACAACAGTCTGGCCGACAGCTTGAGCAGAATTATGCAACCACACGAGTGGTCGCTCAGTTCAAGTGTGGTATGCAAGATCTTCTGGGAGTGGGGCACCCCCTCGGTGGATCTTTTCGCCACGCAGACCAACCACAAGCTGCCTCAATTCTGTTCCAGGCTACAGGCCCACGACAGGCTAGCTTTGGATGCCTTCCTCCTGCATTGGGGACCGGCCTTCTGTACGTGTATCCTCCCATACCTTTGATGGGTAAGACTTTGCTGAAATTCAAGCAAGACCGCGGCACCATGATTTTGATCGCGCCTTTTTGGCCCCGTCAGATCTGGTTCCCTCTTCTTCTGGAGTTGTCTTCCAAAGAACCGTCGAGTTTGGAGTGTTTTCCAACCCTCATCACTCAGAATGAGGGGGCGCTTCTACATCCCAACCTCCAGTCTCTGGCCCTCACAGCCTGGATGTTGAGGGCGTAGATTTTGCCGCCTTGGGTCTTTCTGAGGGTGTCTCCTGAGTCTTGCTTGCTTCCAGAAAAGATTCCACTAAGAAGAGTTACTTTTTCAAGTGGAGGAGGTTTGCCGTCTGGTGTGAAAGCAAGGCCTTAGATCCTCGCTCTTGTCCTACACAGACCCTGCTTAAATACCTTCTACACTGATCGGAGTCTGGTCTCAAAACCAACTCAGTAAGGAACCATCTTAGTGCAATTAGTGCTTACCATTTCTGTGTAGAGGGTAAGCCTATCTCTGGACAGCCTTTAGTTGTTCGCTTCCTTCAAGGTTTGCTTTTGTCAAAGCCCCCTGTCAAACCTCCTACAGAGTCATGGGATCTCAACGTCGTCCTCACCCAGCTGATGAAACCTCCTTTTGAGCCACTGGATTCTTGCCATCTGTACTTGACCTGGAAGGTCATTTTCTTGGTGGCGGTTACTTCAGCTTGTAGAGTCAGTAAGCTTCAGGCCTTGGTAGCGCATACACCTTATATCAAGTTCCATCACAACAAAGTAGTCCTCCGCACGCATCCTAAGTTCCTGCCGAAGGTAGTGTCGGAGTTCCATCTGGACCAATCAGTTGTTTTACCAACATTCTTTCCCCTTCCTCATACTCGCCCTGGCGAAAAGCAGTTTGCACACCTTGGACTGCAAGAGAGCATTGGCCTTTTACGTGGAGTGGACAAAGCCCTTTAGACAGTCCTCCCAGTTGTTTGTTTCTTTTGATCTCAACAGGAGAGGAGGGGAGTCGCCATTGGAAAATGCACAATCTCCATTTGGCTAGTAGATTGCATATCCTTCACTTATGCCCAATCTGGGCTGTCTTTGGAGGACCATAATGTTAGAGCCATGGCTGCATCAGTGGCTCACTTAAATTCAGCCGCTATTGAGGAGATTTGCAAGGCTGCAACGTGGTCATCTGTCCGCACATTCACATCTCACTACTGCCTTTAGCAGGATACCCGACTTGACAGTCGGTGCTGCAGAATCTGTTCGGGGTTTAGAATCCAACTCCACCCCCCAGACCCATTTTTGTTCTGTTCCAGGCTGCACTCTCAGTTAGTAGTTTATGGTTTCAGGTCAATCTGTGTTATGTCCTCGCCGTTGCGAGGTTCAATTGACCAGTGTTCATTTTTTTGAGTGAGCCTGGTTGCTAGGGATACCCCACATGTGAGAACAAGCAGCCTGCTTTTCCTCGGAGAAAGCGAAGATACATACATGTAGCAGGTATTTTCCGAGGATAGCAGGCTGATTGTTCTCACAAACCCACCCACCTCCCCTTTGGAGTTGTATATTATTTTCTTTTTGATTAAACTGAGTGGGGTACGCTCAGGTGACGGGCAGGAAGTTGTCAGCGCATGCGCGGTGTTCACACCAGAAGGTTCTGGCAAACTTTTTTTTTTAATCTTTTGTTTGCAAAATTGCCAATTCCTGGGCCGACGTGGACGTCGACCCACATGTGAGAACAATCAGCCTGCTGTCCTCGGAGAATACCTGCTACAGGTATGTATCTTCACTATATCTCAGAACAGTAAAACAGATTTTATGCTATTTATCCTTTAAATAAGCGGTGAAGTGGCTAATGAAGGTGAGCCGGTGAATCCTGTGTTTCTGAATTTTCAAAAGTAATTTAAGTGCCTCATAAAAGACTCCTGAGGAAATTAGAAAGTCATAGGATAGAAGGTAATGTCCTATTGTGGATGAAGAACTAGTTAAAAGATAGAAAAGCAGAGAGTAAGAGTTAAATGGTCAGTATTCTCAATAGAGAAGGGTAGATAGTGGGGTTTCCCAGAGATCTGTTCTGGGACCACTGCTCTTTAACAAATTTATAAATTATCTAGAGATGGGAATAAACTTGTGAGGTAATTAAATTTGCTGATGACAGTTATTTAAAATTGTTAAATCACAACAGGATTGTGAAAAATTGCAAGAGGACTTAACGAGACTGGGCATCTAAATGGCAGATGACATTTAGTGTGAGCAAGTGCAAAGTGATGCATGTGAGGAAAAAGGAACCCAAACTATAGCTACGAGTCATCGTTGATATATTGAAACCCTCTGCTCAGTGCACCGGTGGCTAAGAAAGCAAACAGAATGTTAGGAAAGGAATGGAAAATAAAAATGAGACGGTTATAATTCCTTTGTTTTGCTCCTTGGTGCGACCACACCTTGAATATTGTGTGCCGTTCTGGTCATTGCATCTCAAAAAAGATATAGTGGAATTAAAAAAGGTATAAAGAAGGGTTACGTGACATGATGCACGGAGGAAGACGCTGAAGCCCATTCCTCCAAGCTCCCTGGCGATCCCCAGCATCATTAAAAGCGGCGAACAACAGAGAAATTAAAAATTAACTACTCCTCAGTGGATGAGAATATACCCACCGAGAGCGGAGAGGCAAATCAAACGAAAATGATGGCGAGAACGGCCCAAAAGGAGAAGACGAGAGGGAAGCTGGCAGAAGAAAAAATGGCGGCGCCCTCGAGTCCTGCGAGTCCCTCCGTATCGTCAGCCTGGGTCACGGAGATTACCATTGAAATGACAGTTGTATTGGAGGAGCTACTGGAAAGATGTTTAGGCTGCATCCAAGCACATTTGGAAGAGCTCTCAAAAGAATGTGGGGCCTTTCAAGTGCGCACAGCAGAGGTGGAGGACTGTGTCCAAGCAGTGGAAGACTTACAAACCACAATACAATAGAAATTAACAGCGCTAGAAGACAAAATGGAAGACCTGGAAAGCAGGTCCCGCAGGAATAACCAGCGATTGGTGGGTCTCCCAGAACAAATACCTGACAATAACCTAGTGGGGTTCCTGGAACTCTGGTTATCAAAAGAGGTGCAAATGCCGGCGGGCGGTGGCCCACTGAGAAGTGGAGCGGACGCATAGACTGGGGCAAAAACAAACATCACAAACCAAACTGAGTGGTAATGCGGATCTTGAACTATATGCACAAGCAAGCAATAGTGCAAGCCACGAGAGGGGGTAAAAAGCTGCAATACAAAAATCAGAGGATTATGTGTTTTCAAGACTACTCGGCCGGAGTGGCGGCTCAACGCAAGGCTTTTTCCCCTATCTGCTCCAAGCTCTTTGTGCTCAAGATAAAGTTTGCCCTCATGTATCCAGTGAAGCTGATGATCATGCACAACGGAGAAACCCGAACATACATAGCAGTGGAGGAAGACCAGCCTGCAGCGCCTAGAAAAGCCAAGGGGGGGGGGGGGGGTGGCATGAAAGATCAGACAAGATGACCGGCACAGCCAAACAGCTGAATTGTCAGCTAAGAAAAGATAGAGAGGGGAATGAAGTAGCACCTACAGATGTTTGCTAAAAGTTTAAAGGAGTAGGAAAAACTCCCCCCCTAAGTGGAATACAAACTAAAGGACCTTGATGAGGACGTCCAGATACACAGAGGGTCATGACTGTGGTAAATTTGAAGTGTCTGGATGAGAGTTCAGTGTGTGAGGGGGTAATATATATGAAGGACTGGATGAGATAGATCCGGGAACTTGGAATGTAGGTGGGGGAGGGGAAAGAAGTAAGGAGGGATGGAGAGGGTGAAGTACACAGGGGGTCTGGAAGATCTAGGTAAAAGATTGGGGTAACCAGGGGGGCGTTAGATGTGACTGCTCCAAGGGTGGGAGCTGTACGAAAGGGGGCTTGGGATAGTGGGAAGGTATAGGTTGGGGGGGAAGGGGGGGTCTCAGAAGCTGTTAAACACGACAAAAGGGGACATAGACGGGCAGGAGGTGCGAGGGTGGTGGATGGAGGCTGGGACATCCTCCCCCAATATATAGAAGATATCATACTTATAAAGTGGTAAAGTTTGAATATTGGAAATGGCGCAAATGGTGACTTGGAATGTGGGTGGGATTAACTCACCCATTAAAAGATCAAAAATATTACAACAATTACATAGACATAAGATAGATATAGCCCTGCTACAAGAGACTCATTTGAACACAATGGAACACGCGAAGTTGAAAACTTGGTGGGTGGCAGAGTGTCTGGCAGCGGCATCCCCAGGGGGGGGGGGAGGAGGAGTAGCCATTCTGTTTAAAAAGGGAATAGTGGAGACAGCGCAGATAATAGAAGCGGACCCAGAGGGACACTATATATTGGTACAGGCAACTATAAATCGCCGGAAAGTGTATATTTGCAATATCTATGCACCCAATCAGCATGACAAGAAATTCTACCGGACCTTGACTCAGTTAGTAAAGGAATATACTCCTTTGGTGGTAGGTGGAGATTTTAACGCAGTATGGGATCCGGCACTAGATCGATCAGCCCCAAACTAGAAATCCACGTACTATGCAAATAAAGGTATGCTCAATCTCAGTCAACTGTTTGGCCTAGTAGACGTGTGGCGGGAGCTGCATCCCATGGAAAAAGATTATACACATTTGTCCAGAGCCCATGCAACACAGGCACGCATAGATTATATACTGGTGAACAGGGAGGAGTTTGGGAAGGTTAGAAAATCAGAAATAGGGCCCTATGCCATATCAGATCATGCCTGGGTTAGGATGGAATGGGCAATAGGGCCAAGGAGGGAGCATAATAATAGATGGCGGTTTCCCATAGAATTGTTTAAGGATCCCCAATTTAAAGAGCGTTTGATGAACACAAGGGAAAGTTATAAGGCCACAAATGCAGAACATGTGCAGGACCCGGTGCTTTATTGAGAAGTAGCTGAGGTAGTACTTTAGGGGGAAATCATCAGCTACACACAGCATATGAGGAAAACCCGAGACTAGGAAATCATGCATCTTGGGTCGTTGTTAAGGAAGACTAGACAGAGATATGGGAAGTTTCAGGCTAGGGTAGATGGGCAAAAGCTGCTAGAAATACAAGTTGCATTAAATGCGTTGGTACATCAAAGAGCAGCTAAATCACAAACATACTATAGATATCAGCTATATAAACATGATAATAAGGCAGGTAGACTACTGGCAAAACTGATAGATCAGCGTGAAGGGCGGCAACAAATCACTTCTATAGGGGATAGTAAAGGCCAAATGGTGCATACAGATCAAGATATTTGTGAAGTCTTTCATCAATACTACAGTAAATTATATGGAAATTTTGTAGATGACGGCCTTGAGGGAGAGTTGTACTTTAATATTAGACTACCCGCAGTGACTCGGAAAGAGGGGGATAGATTAAATGCTTTAATAACAGAAGGAGAGGTAAATCAAAGCCCACTAATGAAGGCGCCTGGAGTGGACGGCTTTAGGGCAGAATTTTATAAGTTGATGGGGGTGGAGATTGTTCCAGTACTAACAAATGTTTTCAATACACGTATGGAAACAGAGCAGGTACCCCCTTTTTTGGCGATAGCACAGATAGTGGTTATACCTAAACCAGGTAGAGATCATATTTATTTATTTTATTTATTTGTGGCATTTATACCCCACTCTTTCCCGCTCGATAGGTTCAGTGCAGCTTACAAAGTGTGATACAAAGTATCACAGAGATAATACAAAGTATGGAACAAAGTATAACACAAAGTATGGAACAGGTATAACAGAGATGACATAATTGCATAGAGTAGGACATTAGTAAGAGATATGGGGAAAGGATTGGAGTGTGGGTAATACTAGTGGTGTGGAATTAGGTTTGAGAGTTAGGATGGGTCATTTGGATAGGCTTGTTTGAAGAGGTAAGTCTTCAGCAGTTTTCGGAAGGGTAGGTGTTCAGTGGTTTTTCGGATGTGTCGAGGTATGGCGTCCCAGAGTTGGCTGCCTATGACAGAGAAGTTGGATGCATAGTAAGTTTTGTATTTGAGGCCTTCGCATCTAGGAAGATTAAGATTGAGATATGTTCGGGAAGATTTGGACCAGTTCCTGGCTGGAAGATCGATCAGGTCGGACATGTAGCTTGGAGATTCGCCATTGAGGATCTTGTGGTTCATTGTGTGGGCTTTGAAGTTTATGCGTTCCTTGATAGGGAGCCAATGAAGTTTTTTCCGTAGTGGTGTTGCGCTTTCGAATCGTGATTTGCCAAAGATGAGTCTCGCTGCTGTGTTTTGGACAGTTTGAAGCTTTTTTAGGATTTGAGCTTTGCATCCAATATAGATACTGTTGCAGTAGTCAGCGTGGGTGAGTACTGTGGATTGTACCAGGTTGCGGAATGTTTTTTGGGGGAGGAATGGTTTTACTCTTTTCAGTACCCACATCATGTTGAACATCTTCTTCGTCATGGCTTTTGCATGAGTTTCTAGAGTTAGATGGTTGTCTAACGTTACTCCTAGGATTTTCAAGTTGTCGGATATTGGAATTGTAACATTGGGGGTGATTAGGGTGGTTGTGAGTAGTGGAGTGTCTTGAAGAGAGGATTAAGCATTGAGTTTTTTCTTTATTCAGTTTCATTTTGAAGGCATTGGCCCAGGAGGTTAGGATGTTCATGCCAGTGATTACTTTATCTGAGATTTCTGTAAGGTTGGATTGGAAAGGGACGAATATGGTGACGTCATCAGCATAGATGAAGGGATTTAGGCCAGCTTTGGATAGCGAGAGGGATCATCATGAGGTTGAAGAGGATTGGGGATAGAGGCGATCATTGGGGGACTCTGCATTGTGAGGACCACGCAGATGATATCGATGAGGTTGATTTGACTTGGTAGGTTCTGGTGGTGATAAAACTTTTTATCCATTTAATGATGTTTCCACCTATCCCTAGTTTGTCCAGTAGTTTTGTGAGAATATCGTGGCCTACCATGTCAAATGTGCTGGATAGGTCGAACTGCAGAAGTATGTTGTTGCCAAATGAGATTTCTTGTTTGAACTTGGATATAAGGGTGAGTAGTACTGTTTCAGTGCTGTGTGCAGGTCGAAAACCCGATTGTGACTCATGAAGTATGGAGAATTTCTGTATGTATTTGTTGAGTTGGGAGGTCTCTCGGTTTTCCATTAGTTTGGTTAGGAGAGGGATGGAGGCCACAGGCCGATAGTTAGTGATGTCTTTCGCTGGTTTTTTGGGGTTTTTTGGTAATGGTGTGAGAAGAATATTGCTATGTTCGGAGGCGAAGGATCCTTGATGAAGTAGGAAATTTAGGTGGGTGGTAAGGTCCGTAATGAATCGAGCTGGGGCATTTTTCATTAGATAATTGGGGCATGGATCCAGGTGGCAGTGAGATTTGGAGAGTTTAGATAGTACTATGGAAATTTCCTTAGTGGTGAGGGGGGTGAAGTTTGTCCAGGATCGGTCTGCCGGGATCTCTTCTGGGTTGGGGTCCAGTTCATCAAGGAAAGTATCAATGTTTGCGTCGTCATGAGGAATAGTGTTGCATAGGTTAATTATTTTATCGTTGAAATATTTGGCCAATTGGTCGGCGGATGGGCAGTCTCAGGGTAAAGATGTTACTGGATTTGTGTTGAGAAGGTTCTTTATGATTTGGTATTGTCTTTTTATGTCTGTTACGGTGTCTGTGATTTGTTTTGAGTAGTATGTTCTTTTGGCTCGTTTAATGTCATTCTTGTATTTCTTTTGTGTTTGTTTCCACGCATTCAGTGTAAGAACATCTTTTGATTTGCTCCATATTTGTTCAAGTTTCCTGGTTTGTTTCTTTTACTTTTTTTAGTTCCTCGTTGAACCATGGTGAGAGTTTTTTCTTTGTGCGTTGTAACCAGGCACCTCTCTTGTGCAGCCAGGGATAGAACAATCTCCTCTAACCACAGGCTCCTGGTACAATGAAGAAACAGATATCCACCAGTAACTTCAAACTCAAGGACTTTATTGCATGCAGGTTTCTAGTACACAGTTCCAACAGCAGCAGTCCATTCAATTCATCATCATAGTTCAATCACAAAGCAGCAGTTATACTTCTATTCTCTTCACCCTCATAATGAGCTCCATATTTTAGGGACTTCTCACACCCAAGGGATTCCCCCTGCAACAGCTTCACTAGTAAGGTCAATACTTTAGGGACTTCTTATCCAAGGATTTTCAGCCTGCAAATACTTCCAAGACTTCAGTACTTTAGGGACCTCCCTGCCCGAGGGTTTTCAGCCTGCAACTGCCCCTCAGACTTCAGTACTTTAGGGACCTCCCTGCCCAAGGGTTTTCAGCCTGCAAATACTTCTCTGACTTCAATACTTTAGGGACCTCCCTGCCCAAGGGTTTTCAGCCTGCAACCGCTTCTCGCCTTCCTTGCTGCTCTCCCTGAACTGACCTCCTGAGACTCCTTCCCACCTGCCTAATCAATCCCTGGCTTCTGCCTTCACAACCAATCATTCTCCCCTCATTAGCTTCTCTACACACCCATACCAGCTGAGTTGAGCATGAGCCTAATGAGGAGCTCCTGCACACAGGGTTTCTTAGCTCTCTTTCCCCCTAGGGCAGCCAATCTACACATCTTGTTAGCTTACACCCATGTCCTCCCTTATTGCAGCTAGGAGTCCAGTCCGGGTTTTCCATCTCACCCCCTGGCTCCTTGCCTGCAATGCCTTCTGGGACTTGTAGTTCAGACTGAAGCTGCCTTAACCCAACTATCCTGGATGTGACTTTATCACAGCGTAGAGTTTTGGAGCATAACGGGGTGATTACATCCAGAATATATTTGCATCTGTGGTCCCATTTTAAGAGAAATTGGTTTGAGTTTGGATCAGTTGACCATTCGTTATCATAAATGAGTTGCCAGAAGGTTTCCTTGTCAATTCGTCCTCTGGTTTGGACTGTTATGGGATCAGGTAGTTTGAATTGGTCTTTTCTCTGCCATTGAATGGAGAGGGTTGCTTTGTAATGGTCTGACCAGGGGGAAGCTGCCCAACTGATATCAGATGATAGGAAGTTTTGGTCTGTGGAATATCTGAGTATGATGATGTCGAGTGAGTGACCCTTAATATGGGTTGGTACTGTTGGAGGGAGGTTGAAATCACATATTTGGAGGAAGTCTTTGCATTCTCGGGTGTGGGCAGAGTTGGAGTCTTCAAAATGGAGGTTTAAGTCTCCTATTAGTAGTATGTTGGAGTTGTTAACGCATGTATTTGATATAAAGTCCATGAATGTGGTTTGATTATGGTTCTAGTTGTTAGGTGGTCTGTAGAACAGTATACAGGTTAGGTGTTCGTGTAGTGTGGGGCTATATAGTTTTATAGAGGCGATTTCAAGATGAGTTGAAATGGACTCTGAAATGGGTTCAGTGGAGAAGTTGGATCTGTAAACGAGTGCAATCCCTCCTCCTCTTTTGTCATTTCTAGGCCAGTGTGATATTTTGTAGCCCGGAGGACAGAGATCGTTTATGATGGGGTCTTCGGAGTTACGGATCCAGGTTTCCGTGATGAAGAGTAAGTCAAGGTTGTCCGAAGTGATCCAGTCTGTGAGGATTTCGCTTTTATTTACCACTGATCTTGCATTGGTATATCCTATTTGGACAGATAAATATGGATCATGTTTGGTGAGATGGTCGTATTTTGACAAGTTATCGTATTGTAGGTGTTTTGGGATTGTGTGGGACTGTTTTTGTTTTTGTTGCTGGTATCCTCGATAGTTGTGGGTATCTCTGGTTGTTGTTGGTTTGAGAGGGAGTGGGAGTATGAGTGCATAAGCTGTGTTGAAGGATTGTTGTCATGTGTTCAGTTGGTGGGGTTTTGAGAATAGTTGTAGTGATTAGATGGATGGTAATGATTAGTTTCAGTAGGAACATGCTGGTGGGATAATTTTGGAAATATAGTGGGTGTATTGTAGGGCTATTTCCCTGTGAGCCTCACTCTGCTGGTCTCAGCCTGTGTATACAACTAGGTCAAGATGGAGTCTGTGAACTAAGACCCTGCACTTCAGTGACCAAGCAGATTCAACTTTCTGTTTGTGGCAGAGCTCTGCTTGTGGTAAATAACTGGCAGGTCTGGAAAAAAATCAAGGATATGCAGTGGGCTACCTGACCCTTGCACCTCCCTGATGAGCTACAGGGGGTAAGGCCATGGTGCCAGCAAGTCTGATGAGAGACAGGAATGCATACCACAATGTAACAACTGGAAGATCAAAAAGGTTTTTCTTGCTCAGGGAAGGAGCTGGACAAGATCCTGATTGGTTGCTGTCTGGTCACCTGGGAATCAGGGGCCAGAGAGCGGGCACCAAAAAAAAGACAGAAGAAAAAGGAGAGACGAGAGAGAAGAAAGAAAAGAAGAAAGGGAGAATTTGTCTGGTTCTACTGGAAGAAGGGTAGCTGGCAAGAAGACCAGCGAGACCTGAAGTGGTCCACAACCTTGTGAACTGACCATCTGAAGAAAGTACCTGTTGGTTCAGCTCTACCGGCCAAAGAGACTGTAATCCTGCATGCTGCAGAGAGCCTGTGCTGTTTCCTAAGACGGGGACTCACTGTGGAAAACAGCTGGAGTCTAAAGGGAAAAACCTGTGTCCACTTCATCTGAGAGACCACCTAGAGTCAGCTCGGTGAGAATTACAGGGATTTGTTTCCTATAGTCGGGGATTAGCTAGTGGGTTCTTACCTCAGCAAAGGCGGGTTAGTCAGAACTTTGTGATCAGGAGGATGTGCTGCTAACTGTATTACTTCATGACCTAGTCAGTATTACTAATCAGGATTGTGTAATAACCTAGTAACCAGTGATATCAGTGTTTAGTTAGACAATACATTCTACAGTTGCTTATCAGCATCAGGGAGCTACATTTGTACAGCCGAGCTGTAGTGTAGGGTGTATTATTCTATTTTCTTACCTATATAATAAATTAATATATTTCACAGCAGTGACTTTACTTTTATTCCAGTTCTCTCTAACAGAAGAAAAGTTCTGGTGTAGGCCCAGAACAGCCAGGTTCCTTTATAATATATAACCCCTGGACAGAGCTAGGAAGTTGGTTTAGCCAGACTCCTGTAAACGGAACCTGGGAATTACTCATTGGGTAGCTTTGCCCAGAAGAGTTATTCACCTATAAATGCTTACAGTATAAGGGATGATAGGATAACATACTAACATAGCAAACATGTATGTACAATTTAATGGTGTTATTGCAGTCGTAAGATATCTAAGTATCACGTTTTGGTATTGTTATAGTAGTATGCTAGCAATGCAGTGTCAACAGATAATATCAGCAAGATAGTAACAGTAAGATTCGGCACAGCAGTTGAGAATGGTATTGTAGGTATAGGTATCTAGTTATTGCATTTTGATGCTACTGTCTAATCCTAGTAAGGCAATAGTAACAGATAATATCCACAATATAGTAATAATAAGATTAACATAGCTGATATCCTTTGAGGTAATATAAGCAAGAGTTAACACATATGCATACAGTTCTGTGGCTTTTAGAGCGTCAGGCATTCATATTATAATGCTAGCAAGGCAGTGTCCACAGTCAATATCACCAAGATAGTAATAATAAAAATTGAACTCACTATTAATTCTATTAAAAAGTAGAATCATATAGACCCATATCGCTTTTGAATTATGAGACAAAACCTTTTGCAAAAATTATGGCAAATCGAATGGCACGAGTCCTTCCTAAGCTTATTCACGAAGCGCAGGCTGGTTTCGTGAAAGGACATACGGTGGCTAGGAACATGCTTACTATTTTGTCATCATTGGAATATAGAGAGCGCAAGGGCTTCCAGTCAATGCTGGTTAGCTTTGATGTTGAAAAAGCCTTCGATCGAGTACATTGGGGATTTATGTTTGCATGTTTGAAGGCATATGGTTTTGATGGACGGTTTGTATCAGTTATTAAGGCCCTGTATGAGAACCCACAGGCGACAATAATGGTTAATGGGCAGGAGTCTAAACCGGTTAAAGTACTTAGAGGCACACGGCAGGGCTCCCCGCTTTCCTCACTACTCTTTGTGTTAATTCTAGACCCTCTGGTACGAGATATAATGGAGAACCCAGAGATATGTGGAGTTCAGATAGGCTCTCATTGCTTTAAAGTGGCAGCATTTGCAGATGACTTACTAGTGCATATTCGAAACCCGCAGACATCACTGCTGGCACTGCTGGACTCCATTAAAGAATATGGGGACTTTGCGGGATTCAGGTTGAATTTATTTTTTTTTCCATTTATTTATAATTTTATTGAATATCAGCAGTGGAAGAATACAACATTTGAACCAACCAACAACTTGGCTCAATTGATAAATACATAATATCTCAAAACATTTCTAATTTTCCTTTATACCTTAACATCTCTGTCCCCCTCCCTCCCCCACCCCTACTCCCCCCTTCGGAGGTACTAGCCGAGCTGCTTCAGCTTGAGATGACCATTGAATATATGGGTCCCAAACATGTTGATAGGCTATTATACTGACTGTACGCAGCGCTGTAAGCTTAGACATCAATTGAATATAATCCAGTTTGCGTATTATCACCGATAAGTCAGGTAATGATTGTTGTTTCTATGCTGCTGCCAATACTAATTTACTCGCCACAAACACATGAGTGACTAACCTATGTGTATTCACGTTTACCCCCCTTGGTTTAACATGTAGGAGACAGTATTCCAATTTCATAGGGTAGCAAACCTCGGTCAGATCTAAGACAAATTTTATAACCTTATCCCAAAACTCTTGTGCCGAGGGGCAGGACCACCAAATGTGTTGCATATCCCCCTCCCCCCCACACTGATGCCAACACTGAGCTGACCCTCCCTTGAACATTCTAGCTAATCTCTTGGGGGTATAATACCAACAGTAGAGTATCTTATATCCATTCTCTATCAAGGAGCTGGACACCGACACCTTAAGCAAGGATTTAAATACTCTTTCCCACTATGCATATTCATAGGATACCCCCAGTACCTTCTCCCACTTCCTTGTATAATAAGTTACTGGTGTGGTCTGCTGGATCAACGCCTGATAAATTCTCGATATCCCTCCTCTTCCCCCCCCCCCCCCCCCCCACTGGCCATCACCCGCTCCAATTGCGTTTCCATTAAGTTTAACTCCCCCCCCCCCCTCTAGCTTGCCTAAGGATAAAATCTTGCAATTGGTGGTATTGAAATGCATTAGACAAGGGAATCCCATACTCCTCCTGAACCTCTTCAAAGGCTAAAGATTTCCCATCTTCCCATACCTGCCCCAACTCGCGCAAACCTACTTGTTCCCATTTACCATAACAAGAATCCAAAGCCCCTGGGGAGAACCCTGAAGCAAACCGTATGGGCGTGTGTAAGTAATGCACACGCCTTGGAAAAAACCTCACTCTAATTGCAGTCCAGGTCCTAAGAGGCCACCAAAGAAGCGGCGGGGCAGACCTGACCAGCTCCCTCAATAATCTGTCAGGTAGCCATGGAATATTTCTCAATGCATATTGGTCCAGCCAAACCTGCTCCAACCCCTTCCATGTCTTACTCCCTCCCTGTAGCCAATCTGCCAAAATTCTAAGGTGAGCCTCTTGATGGTATAGAAAAAAAGTTGGGAACTCCCATTCCCCCCTGAGCTCGTGGCTGATACATTACAGCTCGGCGCACCCTTGGTGGTCTTTTCTTCCAGATGAAAGAGAAACACTCTCCTGTTCAAACCCTTAAAACATGTATCTGGTATAGAAATTGGCAATGCCATAAACAGGTAAAGTAATTTGGGGAACAGGATCATTTTAACTACATTTATGCGTCCAAGCCAGGAGATTGTCAGTCCCTCCCATCTCTCCAATTCCAGAAATAACTCGCACACCCTCCCGGGAAAATTTGCCTCATAAAGATCCTCTATCCGCTTGGTCACATTAACCCCCAAATATTTTATAGATCTTGACGCCCAACGAAAAGGATAACTGGATCTGTCTCTTTACCTGATCATCCAGAACTGTGATATTCAGGGCTTCCGACTTATCCATATTTATCCTGAAACCCGACACCCTAGCATAATCATACAATACTGATGACAAGACCGGAAATGATATATCGGGCTCAGTTAGGGTGAGCAATATATCATCCGCAAACAGAATAATTCTAGATTCAACCATCCCCTGCCGCACCCCCTTAACATCTGGGTGTGCCCGAATATAAATAGCTAAAGGCTCTATAACCATGGCTAACAGGAGAGGAGACAAAGCACACCCCTGTCTTGTGCCCCTATGCAAAGAGAACTGAGAGGAATAATTACCATTTACTCGCACTGCTGCTGTGGGCCCCTTATACAAAAGCTGAAGCCAATGAAAAAAAAACAACCCGATATTCCCATTCTCTCCACCACAGCAAACAAAAAGGGCCAGTGCACCCTATCAAACGCCTTCTCGGCATCTAGTGAAAGTACACACATAGGAATGCGCGACGAATGAGCACAGTAAATAAGATGCACCACCCGACGGGTATTATCAAAAGTTTGACGCCCATGTACAAATCCCGCCTGGTCCTCTTGTATAAATGATGGCAGATAGTGTTGTAAACGAGATGCCAATATTTTGGTGAAAATTTTATAGTCCACCGCTAATAATGAGATCGGCCTATAGGAGCTGCACAGCTGAGGGTCCTTTCCCGGTTTGGGCAGGACTGTGATAACGGCCATATTCCAAGTCTCTGGAAGTGTCTGTGCCTCCCCCAGTGAGTTAAACATCCTCAACAAAAGGGGGGCCAAAAGCCTACCAAAGATCTTATAAAACTTAATGGTAAAGCTATCTGGCTCCAGAGATTTGGAAGGAGCCAATCCCTTGATTGCTTCTAGAATCTCCTCTAACTCAATAGGTCTAGATAATCTATCATGGGCCCCTTCTAATAGCCTCGGCAAGTGAATCTGATCTAAAAAAGCTGATATATCATCCTCCGAGGGGTCAATATCAGGAGTGTAGAGTTTAGCATAAAATTGTTGAAACAACAATTGCATTTCCCCGGGATCGGAGATAACCACTCCATTTCCATCCCTCAACTGTGAGATTTCAGGTTGACTCGCCTGCTTTTTTTCATTTATGAGCCAACAATTTGTTTGCCTTATTCCCAAACTCAAAGTGTGTCTGGCGGACCCTCTGCAACTGCTCCGAAATATCCCCTAATTGCAACGCTTGCAGCTCCTGACAAAATCTATGTGCCTGATCCAACAAAGACTGAGGGGGCGGCAAACGCACCTGATGTGCCTTATTAATCTGTTTTTCCACCCCCGCCAAGTGTCTCTGTAACAGATTCTCTGCCTGCTGCTTTTCTTTTCGCACATGCGCCTTTAAGGTAATAAGATGCCCTCACATGACCGCTTTAAACCCCTCCCAAAGTACCCCAACGAGACCTCCCCCGTGTCATTCAATTCTACATATTCTTTAATTAAATGCTCAAGTTGTTGGACATTAGTCACCTCAGAAAGCAAGGCATCGTCTAGACGCCAATGCGGGGCCGGCCTCAGTTGAGTCCCAGACTTAAGACACAACATGACTGGGCTATGGTCTGACCATGTGCTGGGCACTATCTGCTGATCACCAAGACAAGAAATAACAGAAGCCTCCCCTAGCCAGAAATCTACGTGGGAGTACAATTGATGCACTGAAGAGAAGTCCTCTTCATCCTATAACCCACTCTCTCAACCAACCAACCCAGGCCTCCTTCTCCTCTTTTCCTGATATCACCGAAGAGGAAACGGCCCATCTCCTCTCCTCCTCGAAATCCACCACCTGTTCCTCAGACCCCATTCCCCACCAACCTATTTAGCACTATCGCTCCTACTATCACCCCCACCATCTGTCATATCCTCAACCTCTCTTTCTCCACTGCAACTGTCATGGACACCTTCAAGCATGCTGTGGTCACACCACTCCTCAAAAAAACATCTCTTGACCCTACCTGTCCCTCCAACTACCACCCCATTTCCCTCCTACCCTTCCTCTCCTTGAACGCGCCGTTCACAGCCGCTGCATTGATTTTCTCTCCTCTCATGCCATCCTCGATCTGCTTCAATCCGGCTTTCGCCCCCTACACTCGACAGAAACGGCACTATCTAAAGTCTGCAATGACCTGTTCCTCGCCAAATCCAAAGGTCACTACTCCATCCTCATCCTCCTCGACCTATCCGCCACTTTTGACACTGTCAATCACAACCTACTTCTTGACACACTGTCCTCCTTTGGGTTCCAGGGCTCTGTCCTCTCCTGGTTCTCTTCTTATCTCTCCCATCGTACCTTCAGAGTACACTCTCATGGTTCGTCCTCCTCCCCTATCCCGCTCTCTGTTGGAGTTCCTCAGGGATCTGTCCTTGGGCCCCTCCTTTTTTCAATCTATACCTCTTCCTTAGGCTCCCTGATCTCATCTCATGGTTTCCACTATCATCTTTATGCTGATGACACCCAGCTGTATCTCTCCACACCAGACATCACTGCGGAAACCCAGGCCAAAGTATCGGCCTGCTTATCCGACATTGCTGCCTGGATGTCCAACCGCCACCTGAAACTGAACATGGCCAAGACTGAACTTATTGTTTTCCCACCCAAACCCACTTCTCCTCTCCCTTCACTCTCTATCTCAGTTGATAACACCCTCATCATCCCCGTCTCATCTGCCCGCAACCTCGGTGTCATCTTCGACTCCTCCCTCTCCTTCTCTGCGCATATCCAGCAGATAGCCAAGACCTGTCGCTTCTTCCTCTACAACATTAGCAAAATTCGCCCCTTCCTCTCTGAGCACACCACCCGAACTCTCATCCACTCTCTCATTACCTCTCGCCTTGACTACTGCAACCTACTCCTCACCGGCCTCTCACTTAGCCACCTATCCCCCCTTCAGTCCATCCAGAACTCTGCCGCACGTCTTATCTTCCGCCTTGACCGATATACTCATATCACCCCTCTCCTCAAGTCACTTCACTGGCTTCCGATCAGATACCGCATACAGTTCAAGCTTCTCCTACTAACCTACAAATGCACTCGATCTGCAGCCCCTCCTTACCTCTCTACCTTCATCTCCCCTTACGTCCTACCCGTAACCTCCGTTCTCAAGACAAATCCCTCCTTTCAGTACCCTTCTCCACCGCCGCCAACTCTAGGCTCCGCCCTTTCTGCCTCTCCTCACCCCATGCTTGGAACAAACTCCCTGAGTCCATAAGCCAAGCCCCCTCCATACCCATCTTCAAATCATTGCTCAAAGCCCACCTCTTCAATGTCGCTTTCGGCACCTAATCACAACACCTCTACTCAGGAAATCTAGACTACCCCAACTTGACATTTCGTCCTTTAGATTGTAAGCTTTTCTGAGCAGGGACCGTCCTTAGTTATTAATTTGTACAGCGCTGCGTAACCCTAGTAGCGCTCTTGAAATGTTAAGTAGTAGTAGTAGTAAGTACGTGTACTCCCTCTGTACAGGATTCGCCTGACGCCAAAGATCTACCAACTGCCACCTAGCTAAGAATGCCTGAAGTACTGAACGACTCTGTTGGCCATACTGTACTTTCAGAGATGAATTATCTATCCGAGGGTTCAAAGTAAGATTAAAGTCCCCTCCAACTAGCAAAGATCCCTCCCCATGAGCCAGTAATAACTGATCCAGTTGATCAAAAAATTCCCTGTGATCCCCATTGGGTCCGTATACATTTACTACAGTATATTTTTTCCATCCCCACTGAAAAAACTATTAACATGAAATGTCCCCCCCCACCCCTATCTCTTATGGTTTTTTTCAACGCGCCAAGGCCAGGAATCATTAAATGCTATCAAAACCCCTTTGGTCTTACATCCCTCACGATTGGATGCAAAATATATGTGAGGATAACTACGGTGTTTACACAAGTGTTCATATTGTGGCTTTAGATGGGTCTCTTGAATCAGGGCTATATCCACCTTTAAACGAACCAGCTCCCGAAATAGCAGCTGGCGCTTCATATATACATTCAGCCCTCTAACATTCAAGAGCATTAAGTTTATATCTGTCATTCTAAAAATCTCCGCTCCCTCTGACTAGCATCAACCCCTCCACTCACCCCATCTCCCTCCGCTCCCAATCATCATTCATCCCACTAATCAATCCCTCCCAATCCCAACCCTCTCCCACCACTTATCTCCCCCCCCTACACTTTGTAAACCCTCCCTCCCTCCCATTACAATATCTCCCCTTCCTCCCCCCATCCATTCCCCACTGATCTTTAGCACCCCATCCATATCAGAGTAGGTGCTTTAAGAGAGGAATGTGACCCTAACACCCACATCCGCTCATATTGCCAGATATAATAATCCCCCAATCCGCATCAAATGACCCAAATATGACTCCTCCATAGTTCCCAGCCCAAAAAATTTAGAGCAACAATCCCAAACAGCAAACAAACCTGTTCCCAGCCCCAACAATCAAAACAACCTCCTTCATAAACACAGACCCAAAATAGGTTGTCCCAATATGTCAGCTTAACATTGACCCTATGGGTTGCTCCCAGTCCATCTTCAAGTAAGGTGGCCCGCGGACTGCTGGCGCTGTAACTGTTTGTACTCCACTCGTTGCCACTTTGGATGAGACCTCAGGGCTGTCTCGGGCCGTGACCTCCCATATGTTGACGGTGTTGTTGCTAGTTCTCCCTCCGGCAGGACCTCTCGCGCCTCTGATATAGATGATACCTGTTGTAATTTCCCATCTTTATAAAACACCAGCACAAAAGAGTGCCTCCATCTGTAGCGGATACCCATATCGCGAAGTTTGGCTGTGACCGGCTTCAGGTCGGCCGGCGTTTTAAGGTGGCTGATGCTAGGTCTTGGTATACCTCCACCGAGTATGAGTCCCATTTAAAGTCAGTAGCTTGGCGTGCTGCCTTTAAGACTTGCTCTTTCAGTTTAAAGTCCTGGAAGCAGGTTATAATATCTTTAGAGAGGTTCTTCCTTGTCAGCCCCAAAGCTCGGTGAGATCTCTCAAGGACTACCTTGTCCGGTGCAACAGGCAAATCTGTAGTAGCTAGCAGCGCACTAACCACTTGGTAGACCACCGCCTCGCTATCCTGATATGTAGGAGTTTCCAGCAGGCTGCGGAATCGCAAATTTTTCCGCCTGCTCCGATTTTCAAGGTCCTCCAGTTTATCTGCCATTTGCTGCTGACCCAAACAGACATCCACGATCTGCCAGTCTAAAGACCCTATAGCCTCTGAGTGTTCTTCAATTTATCCTTCTGCTTCTTCCACTCTGTTCCCCAGCTCTTTGATTTCTCCCTTCAGGTCGGCCCCCAGAGTGGCCAGGTCCGCGCGGACCGCCTTCAGATCTGACCATATTTCCTGCAACCAGGATCGCAACTCCGGCAGAACTCCCTCCTTGGGACCCGCCTGGCCCTGCGTCGCGAATAGATCCCCTGAACATAGGTCTCTATTTAGCTCCTGCTCGTCATTGGCCTCTTCTGCCTGTGCCGCCATGTGCTTTTCAGTTGCGTTATTTGCAAATGCAAACTGAGAGAGGTTAACCGATTCCACATGCCTCTGCATCGTTGCAGTGGAGCACTCACCCTCAAAGTGCCTCGGCCCCGCCGATCTAGCATCCTCCTTCTCCTATCTCAGCACTCAATTGTGGAATGGGCTGCCTCAATTGGTCAAACTTATTCCTGATCACCCGACCTCCAAAAAGCGCCTCAAGACCTTCCTTTTTAATAGCGCATATGCTTCAAACCTGCCTGGCATTTCTTCCTTCTGAATTCCAACTGACATAGCAACACATATACACCCCTACTCTTTCCCTTTTTCCCTCCTTAGCTATTTCCCTTACCCTTTTACGACATTAATTGTTTGCTGAATTGTTGTATGTTTTTTTGTTATGTCTGGGAATGTGAGCCCTTGTGCCCCCACTGAGCACAGTGAAGATGAAGTGACTCTGCACTCAGTCAGGCAGCCAGACAACCCCTAGCGTCACCAGGGAAGTGACCGCCGTTCCCTGAGAGTTGAGCCCCCAGGTGCAGGCGGCCACCAGGACTTCCGGAACCGGCGGGGTTGCATGGCCACTGACCCGACAGGCAGGGAGAGCAGACACAGTCCAGGAGCCAAGGAATCAGCAGCGCAGCGAATAGAGAAACAGTCCAAGGTCTAGGCAGGCAGCAACACAGCGCATAGTGAGGCAACAATCCAAGGTCTGGTACACAGGAATCACAGAAACAAAGATAGCCGGCTGTAGAACACAGACATAGACCACGACTTCTAAGCACTAGAAGTCGAAGCAAGGAAGGACTGGAGGCAGGGCTTTAAATAGTGTAGGAAATTAGGTTCAAACATGTGCAGCTGATCCAAGATGGCTGCCTCCATCAGAAGAGATGCCCTACGCCCAAAGATGGGCTTCCTTCCTGAAGCTGCCCATCTCCAAGATGGCTGCCACAACCTGAGACGCCCATCTCCAAGATGGCCATCCTATACTGGAGATACCACATCCAAGATGGCCGCCACATCCTTGAATGCCCATACCCTGCGCAAGCAGGCTGCATCTCTGGAGGAGTGGAACAGAGTGTAATAGTACCCCCTCTGGAATGATCTCCCCCTCACTGGTTCGGTCCAGGCTTAGCAGGATAATGAGCATGAAACTCCTGGATCAGATCTGGAGCATGCACATTGTCCGCCGGCTCCCAGGAGTTATCCTCCGGTCCAAAATGCTTCCAGGCGAGGAGATAGTACAGCTTGTTTTCACGCCGCTTGGAATCCAGGATGCGATCCACCTCATACTCCGGATCAGGATCGCTTTGAGGTACAGCCACTCTCTTGGGTTCGGGCTGCCACTTGGACCTGCGGAAACGTTTCAAGAGAGATACATGGAAAGCATTGTGCACCCGGAGTTGGCTGGGTAGGTGCAACTGGTAAGTCACTGCTCCTATCCTGGAGCTTACAGCAAAAGGTCCAATGAACCGTGGGGCAAACTTAGAGATGGGAGCCGCAGTCTCAGGTACCGGGTGCTCCACCATACCTTCTCTCCCGGCAGGAACGTGGGAGCCGCCTTTCTCCTACGGTTGTAAATCTCCTTGGCCTTGACTGCAGGTCGTCGCAACTGCTCCTGGACCTTATTCCACACATCCTGAAGAGAACGGACTGTGGGCTGCACCTGCGGTGGAACCTCCGTGGGGGAAACTGGCGGAGGCAGACGCGGGTGGCGACCATAGATGGTGCTGAATTGGGTCGTCCAGGAGGCCGAATGCAGGCTGTTGTTATAAGCAAACTCAGCCCAGGGTTGCAGAGTAGCCCAATCATCCTGGCGCTGGTTAGAGTATGCCCAGAGGAACGCCTTCATAGTCTGGTTGACCCACTCCACCATACCATTGGTCTGCGGGTGGTATGCAGACGAGAAAAGGGTGGTAACCCCGAAGGCTGAACACAACAGAAGCGAGACGTAAACTGGTAGCCTTGGTCACTAATGATCCTCTGGGGCAATCCATGGAGCCGGAAAACGTGCGTGATGAAGCTCGCAGCGAGGTTGGCAGCAGTGGGCAAAGCCTTCATAGGAATGAAATGGGCCATCTTGGCGAACCGGTTGATCACCACCCAGATGACCGTATTGCCCTGCAAGGGCGGCAGATCGGTGATGAAATCCATGGACAGGTCCTCCCAAGGCTGCTGTGGCACCGGCATGGGCAGCATCAATCCCCACTGCTTCTGGTGGGGTGCTTTAGTTCAGGCGTACACGGGGCAGGTAGACACATACTGCAAGACATCCTGCGCCATCCACGGCCACCAGTACAATCGGAAGATAAGATGCAGAGTCTTGTGGAAGCTGAAGTGTCTGGCAAATTCGGAAGCGTGCCCCCAGCGCAGCACCTTCCTACCGAGACCCACCAGAACGACCTTCTGGCAAGCGGCACTGGCCCCGGGCATGGAGGGAATACATGCCGGATTCAACATTGGGTAGGGCTCCTCCTGGTCCTCGGGAGCCTCAAAGCTGCGGGACAGGGCATCCGCCTGGACATTCTTTTCCCCCGGTCTGAAGATCAGACGAAGTCAAACCGGGCAAAGAACAGAGACCACCGGGCCTGGCGAGGATTCAGCCTGGTGACATTTTGCAGATACAGCAGGTTTTTGTGGTCAGTTATCACCGTCACTGGGTGCACTGCTCCCTCCAGTAAGTAGCGCCACTCCTCAAAGGCTAGTTTGAGCGCCAGAAGTTCCCGATCCCCCACCGTATAGTTCCGCTCTGCGGGGGTGAACTTGCGGGAGAAGAAGAAGCAGGGATGTTTCTTCCCGGATGCTGACGTCTAGGAGAGTACTGCCCCTACTACCAGGGATGAGGCGTCCACCTCCACCAGAAAAGGCTGGATAGGGTCTGGACTGCGGAGTACCGGGGCAGAAAGGAAAACCTTCTTCAGGTTGGTGAACACGGTGAAGGCCTCCGGCATCCAGTTCTTCGCGTCGGCGCCCTTCCTCATGAGGGCCGTCAGGGGAGCCATGATGAGGGAGTAATTCTGGATGAACTGCCTGTAGTAATTGGCGAACCCCAGGAACCTTTGCAAGGCCCGCAGACCCTGGGGAGCCGGCCAATCACGGATCGCTGTCAATTTACCGGGATCCATCTGCAACCCGGTGAAGGAAATGATATACCCCAGGAAAGTCAGAATCTGTTGGTGGAACGAACACTTCTCCAACTTGGCGTACAGCTGATGCTCCCGGAGGCGCTGGAGCACTGTGCGGACATGGGTGACATGTTGTGGCAGAGAAGCGGAGAAGATCAAGATGTCATCCAGATAGATGATCACTGAGGTGTAGAGCAGGTCCTGGACTATGAAATTTACAAAGTTCTGAAATACTGCAGGGGCATTGCAGAGGCCGAATGGCATCACCCAGTATTCAAAGTGCCCTTCATGGGTGTTAAATGCCAGCTTCCACTCATCCCCTTCCCGGATCCGCACCAGGTTGTAGGCCCCGCGTAAATCCAACTTAGTGAAGATCTTGGCCCCTTGCAGGCGGTCGAACAACTCCGGGATGAGTGGAAGCGGATACCGGTTCTTGACGGTGATTTTGTTCAAACACCGGTAGTCAATGCAAGGGCAAAGTGACCCGTCTTTCTTTGAAACAAAGAAGAATCCGGCCCCTGCAGGGGAAGTAGAAGCTCTGATGAACCCCTTGAGGAGAATCTCCTGGATGTAGTCCCTCATGGCCTGGGACTCATCAGGGGACAAGGTGTAAAGACGCCCTCTGGGTGGGTTGGTTCCCGGCAGTAGATCAATGGCACAGTCGAAAGACCGATGAAAGCCCGAGCACTGAACACATCCCGGAAGTCTTGATAGTCCTTAGGCAGCCCGGGCAACCCTTCCTGCGGGTTCTGAACTTGGGCTGAGCAGAGAGGTATAGGGGCCTTGACCGGCTGGAGACAGTGCTGAAAACACCAGGAACCCCATTGCCCGATCTCCCCAGTGGACCAGTTGATAACCGGCACGTGTAGTCGGAGCCAGGGTAGTCCAAGGATCACCAGGTGAATGGCTCGGGGAAGTACCAGGAACTGGATCTCCTCCTGATGCAATGCCCCCACCTGCAGACACAGAAGCGAGGTGATCCGGGTGATAGTCCGGGGAAGACTGTCCCCCTGGATGGAGGTGACCCTGAGAACCGGTTGGCAGGGCACCGTGGAACCACCCAACTGCAACAGGAACTCGGCATCAATGAAGTTCCCGCTGGCCCCAGAGTCCAGCAAGACCCGCGTCTGGATCTGGACCCCTTCTCCACGGAGCAGGAAGGGATGACAGCCGACCCAGAGCCAATCCCTTCACGAGACTCAGGCCGGAGCGTTTCCCGATGCCCCAGGCTTATTGGGGCAGGTGCCCAAGAAATGGCTGGCCTGCCCACAGTACAGGCATAACCGATTCCTGAGACGATAGGCCCTCTCCTGTTTGGACAAGCGATGCCGCCCCACTACCATGGGTTCCTCTTCGGCTCCTTCCAAACCCTCTTTGAGGAACCTAGGTGTCTCTGGGCGACGGAAGCAGCCCCTGGTTTTCTGCACCGCCGGCTGCGTAGCCCTCTCCTGGGCTCACTCCTGGAACCGGATATCAACCCTGGTGCAGAGTGCAATGAGGGCACCCAAGGTGGCGGGAATCTCTCTACCAGCCAATTCGTCCTTTATTTGGCCATTCAACCCCTGCCAGAAAATGGCTGAAGGGCTTCCTGGTTCCACCGGAGTTCTGCGGCCAAGGTACGGAACCAGACAGCATACGCCCCGACCGACCCGGAGCCCTGCTGGATCCGCAGTAGCTCCCCAGAGGCAGAAGAAGGCCGGCCAGGCACGTCGAATACCATTCAGAACTGCAGCAGAAACTCATCAAGGTCCACCAGAACCGGACTCTGCTGCTCCCATAGCGGGGACGCCCAGGCCAGGGTTGCACCGGAAAGCAAGGAGATGATGTAGGTCACCTTTACTTTATCGGATGGGAAAGCCTCTGGTTTCAGCTTGAACAGGATCTGGCACTGGTTGAGAAAACCCCGGGGAGGTTCTGGAAGCCGCAACCGTGCGGCGGAAGCTTCTGCCCTAGGGCCCGGAGGAGCCATGGCAACTTGTTGCTGGAGCGCTGGTAGCTGGTTGCAGACATCCTGCAGAACATTGGACAAGCGGGTTAGCTGAGCCTGCTGCTGATGTAGAACCTGAGCCAGGTTGGACAGCTCGGTCTTGTCTGGCGAGCTCATGGCTTCGGCTTACTGTTATGTCTGGGAATGTGAGCCCTTGTGCCCCGACTGAGCATGGCGAAGATGGAGTGACACCGCACTCGGTCAGGCAGCCAGACAACCCCTAGCTTCACCTGGGAAGCGACTGCCGTTCCCTGAGAGTTGAGCCCCCAGGTGCAGGCGGCCACCAGGACTTCCGGAACCGGCGGGGTTGCATGGCCACTGACCTGACAGGCAGGGAGAGCAGACACTGTCCAGGAGCCAAGGAATCAGCAGTGCAGCGAATAGTCAGAGAAACAGTCTGAGGTCTAGGCAGGCAGCAACACAGCGCGTAGTCAGGCAACAATCCAGGGTCTGGTACATAGGAATCACAGAAACAAAGATTGCCGGCTGTAGAACACAGACGTAGACCACGACCTCTAAGCACTAGAAGCCGAAGCAAGGAAGGACTGGAGGCAGGGCTTTAAATAGTGTAGGAAATTAGGTTCAAACATGTGCAGCAGATCCAAGATGTCTGCCTCCATCAGAAGAGATGCCCTACGCCCAAATATGGGCTTCCTTCCTGAAGCTGCCCATCTCCAAGATGGCTGCCACAACCTGAGACACCCATCTCCAAGATGGCCAGCCTATCCTGGAGATACCACATCCAAGATGGCCGCCGCATCCTCGAATGCCCATACCCTGCGCAAGCAGGCTGCACCTCTGGAGGAGTGGAACAGAGTGTAACATTTTTATAGACTGCTGTACACCACAATGAGCCTGCCCATGGGTGGGAATATTGCGGGATATAAATGCCATAAATAAATAAATACAGCTATAGACTGAGGGTGATCGGGAGCTCAGCTTTTAGGCAGCCATTCTCCCTCGTGACGTCACTTCCTCCCCCGATTCAGGTTGAATTTAGATAAATCAGAAGCCTTGCCATCAACATTGCAGACACAGAGCCAATGGGACTCGGAGTTTCCGTTGCGATGGGCCTCGGGTTCTTTTAAATACTTGGGGATTTTTCTAACAATGGAAACAAGAAAATTGTATGGTCTAAATGTAAGGGCATTGATGGAAGCTACTGAGAAACAACTACAAAGCTGGAGAGACTTACCTGTTTCCTTGCTGGGAAGAGTGGGGTTGATAAAAATGGTCATTTTGCCAAGATGATTGTATGCCCTTCAGAGTCTGCCAATGAGGCTTTTACAGAAAGATTTGAGGAAATTATACAGATTATTTGGCAGATTTTGTTGGACAGGTAAGAAACCAAAAATTAGAATAGATAGGTTGATTGGTCCCTGGAACCAGGGGGGTTGGGGTTATCAGACTTAAAACAATATAATTGGGCTTGCCTATTGAGGCATTTGGGGACTGGTATGAACCAACACAAATATACACCCCAGTAGAATTAGAAAAAGCCTTATACGCACCATATGATTCTTACACTATGTTACATCTAGGGATGACACAAACACCAGAGGGTCTGAGAGAGGGATTTATGCTGCGACCGATGCAAGAGGTCTGGAAAATACTGGTGTCCAAATTAGGGGGTAGTGCGGAAGCCTCGGATCAGTTGTCCATTACAGGTAATGTAACCTTTGAGCCAGGGAGAGAGAATCCTTCCTTCAGACTAGAGAGTTGCACAGGGACAGAAATCTTACCCATCCCCGCCCGTCCCTGCTGGAATCTTACCCATCCCCACTGGAATCTTACCCATCCCCGCAAAACCTTAACCCATCCCAACCCGTCCCCAACCATCCCCGCAAGAATTTAACCCATCCCCACCCATCCCCGTAAAAATTTAATGGTACATAAAAGAAAATTCCAGTCAGCTCCCTCAGTCTCTCTCTGGATTTGAGCCACAGCACTGTAGGCAAGGAAGGAACGGAAGTTGGAAGTCTCTGGTGCGCACATGTAAGATTTGTCTCTGATTCACTGGCATTGTGTGCTGAGAGGTCGCCACATGCACACGCCAGTAGGTCAGGTGACATCTGATTCTCGTGCCTGTGTCAGAGCTGAGGTCTGTGCACCAGCCTGGGAGCAAAGAGGATTAATAGTAACATAGTAAGTGACAGCAAATAGACCTGAACGGTCCATCCACTCTGCCCGATAGTCACACTCATTATTAATTCATCATTAAATCAACGAGTGTGATATTATATACTTGATTATGGTCTTTCGTGTTTCTGGAACAAAAACAACAGAAGTCTATCTGGCCGTATCCTTATGTTACAACTACTGGAATTGCTGTTGAAGCCCACTCCAGTCTATTCGTCTTCTCATTTGTGGGACACAGACCATAAAAGTCTGTCCAGCACTGTCCTCATGTTCCAGCCACTGAAGTTGCTAAGCCCTTTCCAGCCCATCCTAAACCAGATTGCCATGTATGAGACACAGACCATACAAGTATGCCAGGTATCAGCCCTAGTTCATCATAGCCAGAGTCACCATCTAAGCGTCACTTGACACATCCACACACATGCAGCCATTTAAGGTTAGGGTTTATATAACTTCCACTTTCTAATTAGAGATCCTCTGTGTTCATCCCATGCCTTTTTGAATTCCGTCATCATTTGTGACTCTTACCACCTCCTTAATGGAAGACTTTCCACATTTGTGCTGTTAAAGCAAGGAAGAAGAGGAGGAGACAGCACTCAAAGAACTTGGTATTCAGTAGATGAGAGGCTGGTGCAGCTTATACTTCCATGGGAATCCCGCTGACCTGCTTCCATCCCTGCGGGAACCCCGCAGAACTGCTTCCATCCCCGCGGGAATCCCGCAGAACTGCTTCCATCCCCGCGGGAACCCCACAGGAACTGCCTCCGTCCCTGCGGGAATCTCACGGGATTCCCACGAACCCCATTCCCATGCAGCTCTCTACTTCAGACTCTGGGAACAGAAAGGCATAAATAGATTGGAGAATTTATTGCTCAAGGATTGACAAATAAGTTTTCAGCAACTCCAGGAGCAGGTGGGGGCAATGGGGGATAATAAATTTGCATACACACAAATTAAGCATTACATGATGACTCTGGACCCACAGGCTTTGGGGATTCCTTTAGGGGTGAGAATTCAAGATTTTTTTAAGGAGGTTTCTGATGTAGGTGTTTCAGTTTCAAATGTAAGTAGGGCCCTGATGAAGGGGGAAAAACAAATAGGAGGCAGACCTAGGGGTGACTCTGGGTCCCTGGGATGTTGCTGCCGCCATTCGGGGCATACCAGCAGTGACTGCTGATGTCAGACTAAGGGACTGTGGATTCCGGGTGGTGTTACGGGCATACATGGCGGGGACACAACTGGCACATATGGGAGTATATGGAGCCAATAGGTGACTGAAATGTAAGTTATCGGTTCACACCCTCGCGCATGCCCTTTGGGGATGCCCTTTGATTAAATTATTTTGGGAGCAGATCCAAAGATTTTTGCACAGGTTATTGGCGCGAGACATAAGTGGGTCGGTGGAGCAGTTGCTGCTGGACACTCCTAAGGCTTTTAGGGCTATGAATAGATCGGCGGCTCTATTGTGTCGTAAATTTGCTGTAGTGGGGAAAAAGGTCATTATGCAATATTGGACAAAAAAGAGGAACAGCCTATTGGCACTGGAGAAACCAGATTCATCAACTAGCAGTCTGGGAAGCAAAAGAGGGTCGCCGAAGAGATGTAAATCTTATATGGCGATCTGGAACCCATACCTCCAAGTGTTGAGTCCTCGAGGGCGTAGTCTTATCCTTAATAATATGAGACTAGCAGCTGAAAGTCAAAAACTGCACTAGGGAATAGAAGGAGGGGGGTTGACAGCTTCTGAGAGAGAGGGTGGTAGGGAGGGGAGGGAGGTAGGAATTTGGAATTGAAATCTTTGTAGAGAGGTCACGTGGAATATTGATGGGCATTGTTATTTTATAAGAAGAAGAATGTATAGTTGTCATATGTGAAGGGTATGGGGGGGGGGGGTTGGTTGATATAAGTCATTGAAATCAAGAAGGGAGGAGAGAGGGAAGAAACTTAAAAGTTGGACGACGAAATATTGTCTTGGGATTGTTGTATGAGTTTGCTTTATATTAGTTTCTCAGTGTGTATGGCTTGACAATTGATGAGCATGTATTGTTGTGTTCTTTCGACAATAAATATAAAATTGTGGGGAACAAAGGGGAAGTTAGGGGATAGGGGAGAAAATGTTAAGTTTTGAATGCTGTTCAGTAATGTGTGGGATTTATACAGCATGATTTGCTTGTGAAATTTGCTAAGTGAAATGTATCGTTATGGTTTAACATGCTGAAATACCAATAAAAATTGTTTAAACATAAAAAAGCTACAAAGAAGTGCAATGAAAATGATAAAGGACATTGGACAACTTCCTTATGAGGAGAGGCTGACGTGGCTGGGACTCTTTGGTTTGGAGGATTGGTGTCTGAAGGGAGATGTGATGGAGGTCTATGGAGTGTTTAATAGAGTGGAATGAGTGGACATGGATCGCTTGTTTGCTCTTTTCAGGGATGCTAGAACGGGTGGGACATGCAATGAGACTGCTGGGTGGTGGGTTTAGAACGGGCCAGAGAGAGTATTTTTAGAGAGTATTTATTCGCTCAATGTATGATTGGACTCTGGAGTCCATTGCCGGGGAGTGTGATGGAGGCAATTGGCTTGGCGGGGTTTGAAAAAGGTTTGGATAATTTCCTAATAATCCATAAACCATTATTAAGATAGACTTGGGAAAATCCACTGCTTATTTAAGGATAAGCAGCATAAAGTCTGTTTTACTCCTTTGAGATCTTGCCAGGTACTTGTGACCTGAATCGGCCACTGTGGGAAATAGGATACTGTGGTTGATGGACCTTTGGTCTGTCTCAGTATGGCAACGCTAAAAAAAAAAAAAAAAAAAAAAGACATGTTGAGAACCCCTCATTTAGAGGGTCTAATTGACGCATTGTCTTGGGGTGACAAACCTACTATCACTTTAGAAGGTTGGATCTGAGTTTGCCCTAAGGGCATCCTTAAATTACTTCTAGCTTTTATCTATGGAGATCTTTCTGTAGCTCTCTGTTTGCCATGTGTGTATTTTATGGTTTATGGGTTATTGTTATACTGCCAATCATGACCACACGGCAAGGCAGTTCACCTTTTGAATCAACCCAACTACTATTGGATAAAGGTGAGTTTATTAAACTCATGGGGTTTTTTAAGGCACTGTTTAGAACAAAGCTAGTTTGGGTTTTCTGTAGCAAAGAGCATGAAGTTTTATGAAAATTTTTTTGTTGTATTCTTAATTACTTGTTAAACCTTTCTATATGTTGCGTAGATAAGTGAAAGTAGTGCATTTTGAATTTCTAATTTTTGACACAATATGGAAAAAAGTACTGGGCTGTTAAGACTTTTGCAAGACATTAGACTGTATGCTGCTATGAAAACTTCATCATATTCCAGTCAAGGCTGTACTTAAATATCTTGAAAGGTAACTTGGTGATGACTGATAAAGTTGACAGTAGCCTATAAGACTGGGAAGCAACATGGCAGCATTCAGAACTTCACAGTACTACTGTTGACAGTAGCCTATAAGACTGGGAAGCAACATGGCAGCATTCAGAACTTCACAGTACTACTGAATTCTGAAAATGTAAACTAAAGATTGATTTACACTGTGAGGTTAAGTAGAGGAGTGTGGTAGCCGTGTTAGTCCACTCTTAAGGTTATCAATAGAAATCAAACAAAATAAAACATGGAAAAGAAAATAAGATGATACCTTTTTTATTGGACATAACTTAATACATTTCTTGATTAGCTTTCGAAGGTTGCCCTTCTTCGTCAGATCAGAAATAAGCAAATGTGCTAGGTGACACTGTGAGGTTAAAAGCATATCTAATTTTGTTTCTTTGGGATTTGGCTTGCTTCTTGAAGTGCTTTAGTTTGACAGATCATTTTAAGGAAATTTCACCTGTATGAGATTTTTTTTTTTAAGTTGTATATGTTAGGAAACGTTTGTTTCTGTATAAGTGATAACAGGTTATATTGCTGCATTCTCAGACATACTACTACTACTATATATCACTTTTATAGCGCTACCAGTCGTACGCAGCGCTTTACAATTGAACATGAAGAAGAAAGACAGTCCCTGCTCAAAAGAGCTTACAATCTAAATCAGGACAGACAGACAGGACCAAAAAGTATAAGGGAAGGACAGACAGAAGGACACATAAGGATAAGATAAAAGTTACAAGTCAGGAGTCGAAAGCAGCATCAAACAGGTAGGCCTTTAGCCTGGATTTGAAGGCAGCCAGGGGTGGAGCTAGACGTAATGGCTCAGGAAGCCTATTCCAGGCATAAGGTGCAGCGAGATAGAAGGAGCGGAGTCTGCAGTTAGCGATGGAGGAGAAGGGTGCAATTAGGAGAGATTTGCCTAGTGAATGGAGTTCTAGGGAAGGAGTGTAGGGAGAGATGAGGGTGAAGAGGTAGTGAGGGGCTGCAGAGTGAATGCACTTATAGGTCAATAAGAGGAGTTTGAACTGTATGCAGAAACGGATAGGAAGCCAATGAAGTGACTTGAGAAGAGGTCTAATATGAGCATAACGACACTGGCGGAATATTAGTCGTGCAGCAGAATTTTGAACAGATTGAAGAGGAGAGAGAGAGATGGCTAAGTGGGAGACCTGTGAGAAGCAAGTTGCAATAGTCTAAGCGAGAGGTGATAAGAGTGTGGATGAGGGTTCTGGTAGTGTGCTCAGAAAGGAAAGGGTGAATTTTGCTGATATTATAGAGAAAGAAACGACAGGTTTTAGCAGTCTGTTGAATATGTGCAGAGAAGGAGAGGGAGGAGTTGAAGATGACCCCAAGGTTACGTGCTGAGACAGGAAGGATGAGAGTGTTAGCCACAGAAATAGAGAATGGGGGAGGAGGAGAGGTTGGTTTAGGGGGAAAGATAAGAAGCTCAGTCTTGGTCATGTTTAGTTTCAGATGGCACTGAGACATCCAGGCAGCAATGTCAGACAGGCAGGCTGATACTTTGGCCTGGAATTTGGCTGAGATTTCTGGTGTGGAGAGGTAGATCTGGGAGTCATCAGCATAAAGATGATGCTGAAAACCATGGGATCAGATCAGAGTACCAAGGGAAGAAGTATAGATGGAGAAAAGAAGAGGTCCCAGGACAGATCCCTGAAGTACACCAACTGACAGTGGGATAGAAGTAGAGGAGGATCCACTAGAGTATACACTAAAGGTGCGCTGGGAAATAAGAAGAAAACCAGGAAAGAACAGAGCCCTGAAATCCAAGTGAGGACAGCGTATCAAGGAGTAGGCTGTGATCAACAGTGTCAAAAGCAGCAAATAGATCGAGAAGGATGAGGATAGAATAGAGACCTTTGGATTTGGGCAGGAACAGATCATTGTAGACTTTAGCAAGCGCTGTTTCAGTTGAAATAAGTGTGTGATGTGTGTATATATATGAGGCGATTTTGAATAGCTTGTATATTTGTAAAATATGCGGTCTTACACATTCTTACTAATTTCCAAAGGGAAGCTACCATATAGTTTTCCTTTGAAACTTAGCTAGTGTAAAAGTGCCCATTTATTTTTAACTTGCTACTTTCTGTGTGGATAAAACCTGCACATGTATTTTTTGTAAATGCTATGTACCTGTGCTTTTTTACTTCTGGATCTAAACACTCAACCACTTTGAGAAGGGCAGTTGGCAGACAGGTTATTTAACTTGGGTATATTGGTATTTGAAGAAAAGGCTTTGAAAAATTGTCCTTCTACTTTGAAATACTGTGATTGCTATAGAGATAAATCAATAAATCAGTTTTAGGTGAGACCTCTCTATTGGACTAGCTCAGGAGGTTTTTAACCCAGTGCTTGGGACACACCCAGCCACTCAGGCTTTCAGGATATCCACAATGACTAGGATATCCACAATGAATATGTATAAAATAAATTTGCATGCACTATTTCCATTGTATGTAGTTATTTTCATGCATATTCATTGTTGGTGTCAGCAGTCATTGTCTAGGTTTGGTCCCGGGGTCCAGTTCACAGAGGCAGTGAGTTCGTAGAGGCAGTAGGTTCCCAAAGAATACACAATCCACACGAGTTTGGATATATAAAGTATATTATATTTGCATATAAATGTAGGCTCACAGCACTTAGTACAGGTAAATGGTACAAGGCTGTCTCTGGGTGTGTGTTTAGAGAGAGAAAGAAAGGATAGGGTGTTTGTTCAGAGGAAGAGAGAAGCCTTGGGGTTGTGCTGAAAGAGGTATATGTGTGCAGACAGAAAGGAAGCGAGAGAAGGGCCTAAGAAAGCTAAGCCATGGGCTCTGGGAGAGAAGGCTTTGGGGAAGAAAGGGGGGCCAGAGCTGGAGCTCTGGTGGCTGGAGAAGGGTAGGTGCAGGGGGAAAGCCAGAGAGAGAAGTGCCCCCAAACAGAGCCGTGTGCTCCAGCTTTATACCTAATAAGAACAGAGAGGGAACTCTCTTTAAACTGATGAGGTTCACACTGGAAATGAAAGGGCGTTCACTGGCACAGGCTAGGGTCCATTGGTTTGAATGATGCCCAGTCATTGTTCAGGGGCTGCACCCATGCGAGATGGTCCAATGGATACATTATCACATGATTAACTTGCACACCAATGTTAACAGGGTAAATAACTGTATGTTGTCCTGACCATGGGATCAACGTACAGATAGAGCATCCTTGTTGTGAATAGATTGGAACACTAACCGCCCACCAATCAAGGTGAGCTATAGCAAATTCTGGTAATTTGGTGCTAGCCATCTGAACAAGAGATGGTGGCCAGTGGCCTAACTTAGACATGATTAGAATTTCCTTTAAGATAGTAATAAGCTCGATCTGTATTTGATCACAAGCCATAGCCCATGAAATATTCTTTCCTAACCTGTATTCTTCATGTGCTAAAGTCACAATTTTCTGTTCTATAATGGGTGATATAAGAGCAAAAGTATCTACAATTACATTAGATAGTTTAGCTGAAGCTTCATTAATAATATATGTTGTGATGTAAACCCTTCAGAAGCATGTTGAGCTGTGGATCCCATCTTATTCTGGAGCACCTCTATATCAATTGTATTAAGGGCTCCCAGTGCAGTTCCTGTGCCCCCTAAAATGGTGTCCAATAATTCCCGCTTGTATCTAGAGGGATTGGCTGGGGGTGTGGCTGACTGCATATCCAAACATGTATTAAGCATATGTATGTGGTTGGCAACAAATTGAGAGCAGTTTGGATATTTGGTAGTGACTAGAAATACTTTAGGATACAGATGCCAAGTAAGAAAGTGGTATTCTACATCATATAAAACATCATGGGGTGCATTGTATTTAATCTAAAATGGTTTCCCCTCCTGGAACAAATTAATATCTGAGAGGTACAGAATAGGAGGAGCTGGAGTGGTAGGGGAGGTGGGAGGAGGGGTAGTAGGTAAACAAAGTACATCAAAAAAGAAAGAAGTCTCAGTAATGTGTCGTTGATTACTTTGAATCCACGTATAAGTGATCTGCCAAGTCCCTTTATCCTGACAGGAAATATTGTATAGAATTAAGGCAGGAGGGTCTAGAAAGTATTTCTCTGGGGGTGCAATCAATTCTTGTGTTCTTTCTAGGGAAGTGGAAATTGGTGGAGTCCACTTCACATGCGTGATGTTTAGGGAATAGTAGACTGATCTGTCTTGCGCCGAACAGAAACTCGGGATAACCAGGTCTTTTTCTTCAGGGAATGGTGGGGGTATTTCTTGATAGCGATATACCCCATCTGTGGAATTGGTCCAACCAATTGTGCATATTCGGACGATAGTTCCTGTAATGAGACTTGGGTAAAGGAGAACACATACCACACTAAACAGAAAACGTGCCTTACTAGAAGCACACTGATTACATAGTAACATAGTAGATGACGGCAGAAAAAGACCTGCATGGTCCATCCAGTCTGCCCAACAAGATAAACTCATATGTGTATACCTTACCTTGATTTGTACCTGCCTTTTTCAGGGCACAGACCGTACAAGTCTGCCCAGCAGTATTTCCCGTCTCCCAACCACCAGTCCCGCCTCCCATCACGGGCTATGCCACAGACCGTATAAGTCTGCCCTCCACTATCCTCGCCTCCCAACCACCAACCCCTCTTCCCCCACCTGCTCTGCCACCCAATTTTGGCTAAGCTTCTGAGGATCCATTCCTACTGCACAGGATTCCTTTATGCATATCCCACGCATGTTTGAATTCCGTTACCGTTTTCATCTCCACCACCTCCCGTGGGAGGGCATTCCAAGCATCCACCACCCTCTCCGTGAAAAAATACTTCCTGACATCTTTCCTGAGTCTGCCCCCCTTCAATCTCATTTCATGTCCTCTCGTTCTACCGCCTTCCCATCTCCGGAAAAGATTTGTTTGCGGATTAATACCTTTCAAGTATTTGAACATCTGTATCATATCACCCCTGTTCCTCCTTTCTTCCAGGGTATACATGTTCAGGTCAGCAAGTCTCTGCTCATACGTCTTGGAACGCAAATCCCATACCATTCTCGTAGCTTTTCTTTGCACCGCTTCCATTTTTTTTAACATCCTTCGCAAGGTACGGCCTCCAAAACTGAACACAATACTCCAGGTGGGGTCTCACCAACGACTTGTACAGGGGCATCAACACTTCCTTTCTTCTGCTGATCACACCTCTCTCTATACAGCCTAGCAACCTTCTCGCTACGGCCACCGCCTTGTCACACTGTTTCGTCGCCTTCAGATCCTTGGATACTATCACCCCAAGATCCCTCTCCCCCTCAGAACCTATCAGACTCTCACCGCCTAACACATAAGTCTCTCGTGGGTTTCTACTCCCTAAATGCATCTCTTTGCATTGAATTTTAATTGCCAAACCTTAGACCATTCTTCTAGCTTCCTCAGATCCTTTTTCATGCTTTCCACTCCCTCCTGGGTGTCCACTCTGTTGCAAATCTGGACAGATTATTACAGTATACTAACTAACCTACTTACTTATAACCTTACTTATATAACACCTCAACAGAAATAATGTTCTATATAATAAAACACATCTCCACACACCTCCAACGTTCTAACCTGCCTGGGACCGTGGCTCCCTCCGAGGTGGTCTGCTAGGCAGGCTAGAACGCACTGACATCAGTGACGTCAGTAACAGCTGATTCCAAGGGAAGGGGAGGAGTATTCCCTACTCCTCCCCCTGCCTGGGAATCAGCTGTCAGTGCGCCGCTCCCTGCCACTTCGGAGCAAGTGGCAGGGAGCGGGGCAACACAGACACCCCCCCTCACCGCATCACCAAACCACCCCCCCCCCCCCACTCGACGAACATCAATACCCCAGCCAGGCAGGGGGAGGAGTACCTACTCCTCTCCCTGCCTACGAAACAGCTCAGTGCCCTCCCCCCCCTTGGCGCAACACCCAAGCCCCTCCGCATCACCCAAGCTCCCCTCCCCCTCGGCGCATCACCCAAGCCCCTCCCCCCGGCGCATCACACAAGCCCATACCCCCCCCTCGGCCACACCAACCCCCTCGCCACCCGTAGCCGCCAATACTAACACTGTCCGGCCGCTGCTGCTTCTCCTGTTGAGCAGCAGCGGCCTGGACAAAAAGAAAAAAGCAAAAAAACATTTCAAACCTCAAGCAGTGCAGCCGCTCCTCCTCTCCCCTGTGACGTCGCTGCGCTCCTCTGGGGTCTTCCTCCAGGGGCAGTGCAGGGGAGAGGAGGAGCGGCTGCAGAGACGACAGCCAATACCAGCTGGCTGTCTACGGAGCACTGTTTGAGGTTTGAAATGTTTATTTGCTTTTTTCTTTTTGTCCAGGCCGCTACTGCTCAACAGGAGAAGCAGCAGCGGCCAGACAGCGTTAGTATTGGCGGCTGCGGGTGGCGAGGGGGGTTTATGTGCCCGAGGGGAGGGGGGTAGGGGCTTGGGTGATGCGCTGGGGGGAGGGGCTTGGGGGGGGGGATTACCTTGCTAGCGCCCGTTTCATCTGTTTCGGAAACGGGCCTTTTTTACTAGTCTACTAATGTTTACTAAGTATTATTATCACTATTGAATGTGGGTATCACATACAGATACTATACATCATGAGTGACTACTATAGTTACCACTCTTCAAACATCTTTTGTTCGGGGGCAGCCTTCTGTGTTGTATTCCGGAATCAATCTTCTGTGCTGTATTCAGGAATCGGTCATCTGTGCTGTATTTCAACTGAGTGATGCGTTTCCAACATCGCTGGTTGCCCGGCCTTAGGATCTGATATAGGCTTGGGCCTAATGTATCTGTAACCAAGTATGGTCCATCCCATTTTGCTGTGCCAAAGGGGAGGTTTAGTCTAGGGTTTAGGAGCATGACCTTACTCCCCACTTTGAGTGGTCGTAAATCAGAATCTTTGGCCTGCACCTCCTGCAGATAATCCCTAGACTTTTCTGTTTGCCAGCACAGTGGTCTGGATTTCTTTTAGGTGTTCTTGCAGGGATTTCATCCACCGATTTGCAAGAACTACAGTCTGATCCTCCGGGAGAAAAGGGTGTAACAGGTTTTCCCATCGAGGCATTGGCCTTCCCATTAAGGCTTCATAGGGGGCAAAATCTGTGGACTTACAGACATTGGCTCTGATACGCATAAGGACCAAAGGGAGGGCCTGATCCCAATTTTTCCCTGTCAGATTCAGCATAGGGCTGAGATGTGCTTTGATTGTTTGTTTGATTCATACGTTCTACCTGCCCCGCTGCTTGGGGATGGTACGAAATGTGCAATTGCTGTTCTAGGCCTAGAAAATCAAACAATTCCTTGACTAGCTGAGAAACAAAAGCAGGACCATTATCCGATTCAATAGTCTTAGGAATTCCTCAACATGTAAAAAATTGCATAGTTAAGACCTCAGCTGTGGTTCTGGCAGTTTGATCTGATACAGGAAAAGCTTCTACCCAGTGGGAAAAGGTATCGACTGCCGTGAGTAAAAATCTGTTTTTCCTAGCTGTTAAAGGGAGCGGGCCCACATGATCTATCTGTAGTCTCTCAAATGGGCCCCGTGGTGGCGCTGTCATCAGCTGTCCCCTTTTCTTTTTAGGTTGTCTCCCAAATGAAGCACAAATCACACAGGAGGCCACATGATCCTGTACGTCATGTTTCATTTCTGGCCACCAGACCAACATATTCAGAGTTGCCAACATCTCTTCAGTTTTAGGATGCCCCATGGGACCTGCTCCATGAGCCCAATGCATCCAATCTTTCCCTTGAGCTCTGGGGATAGCTATAACCAATCCTTCCTTCTTCTTCACACACAGCATGTCTTTCTGTATAGTGAGTGTGAGAAAGGGTGTATGCTGGTAAGTGTTGTCTGGGGTGTGTTGCACTAGTAGCTTCAGATTGGAAAGCTCTGAGTCATTCTCCTGCAGTGTACTGAAATAATCTGGTGGTACCACCTGATCGTAATCAGTGGACCGTGTGGCCGTGGCTACCATCCATGTCTGCTCATACCAGGGCCATATAGGGCCTACATGACATGCTTCCTTGCCTAGTGAATCTGCTAAAGTGTTTCCTTTCACTAAAGGGCCTTTCTTTCTGTGTGCTTTCACCTTTACTAAATGAACTTTCAGAAAATTTTCACTGAGTTCTTGTGCCATAGCCCATAGTGCTGAATGTTTTACCATGGACCCATCTGTGGATTTAAAGTTGTGGCTTAACCACCATGGCAGCAATGCAATGGCACTTCTGAATACGTAATCTGAATCTAAGATTATCTGTATTTCAGGGTGGGTGTCTTGATAATGCTGCAAACAGGCCACAAAGGCAGCCAGTTCACAGGAATACTGCCTCTGCAGAATTACTTGGTTATCTGGGTCCAGTTGTACAATTGCAAAACCTGCTAGTCTCCTTCCTCCCTCACATTGGCTACTGCCATCAATATATACTGTAGGAAGAAAAGGGGATATTCTATCCAGTACCAGTTCTTTAAATATTAAATAATTGGGGGTACTGGGTGAAGACTGACAGTCATGAGGTTGTCCCTCCAGTAAGATCCCTGCAACTTGCACTTTAGGCTCTTTTAGTAATTCAAACTTCACATTCTGTGCCTGCAACATCAGGGTCCAATGGACTATTCTCTCCATCCTAATTCTACTACAAGCCAACTTGCCCTCCACAATGAATTTAAGGGGAGTGTGGTGGCTACATATGTAAGTGGTTTGAGCCCCAATAATGTACGTAAAACTTTTGCATAGCAGCATATGCAGCCAGAACATGTTTTTCACAGGTTCCCATTTTAATTTCTGGAGAAGTGAGAACTCTGGAAAAGAAAGCAATTGGCCGGTCTGTCCCTCCTAAGCGCTGTGTTAGGGCAGCTCCTATACTGTTCTCATCAACCACTGGGTATAGGAAACATTTCTGCTTGTGATCTGGGGGAGCAAGGACAGGAGCAGAAGTCAAAGTCTGCTTGAGTTTAGTCACTGCCTCTGTGTGTTCTGCCTCCCAAATATATTCTTTACGTTTAAGCAGGGAGTATAGTGGAGCAGCCACTTCAGCATAGTTGTGCATAAAATCACGGCAGAACCCTGTAAGCCCTAGAAATGATTGGAGGGATTTCTGGTCTGTAGGAAGAGGTAACTTCTGTATGAGATCTATTCTCTGAGAATCTATGGATTTCCCTTCCTGGCCAATAGTGACTCCTAGAAAGGAAACCTGTGGTTTACACAGCTGCGCTTTGGCCGGATTTACTTTAAGTCCAGCTTTCAAAAGAGTTTTTAAAATCTCTCTTACATGGGCCCAGTGGTCAGATTCAGTTTCAGATTAAATTAGAATGTCATCAACATATTGGATTATATTGTCTGTACAAGACACCTGAGCTAGGGCTTCCTGCATGTATTTGTGGGAAATGGATGGAGAATCCTTATAACCATGGGGTAACACAGTCCATGCGTACTGTTTATTTAGCCACTGAAATGCTGTTTTGTACTGGCATTCTGGGGCCAGGGGCAGGCTCCAAAACCCATTTGAAATGTCTAGGACAGAAAAAAAATTAACAGTTGGGGTTTAATTTCAAGATCATTTCCGGGTATGAGGCTACAACCGGTACCACAGATTTGGATACTTGATGTAGGGCGCGGAAATCTATGGTCAGTCTAAAGGAGCCTCCTGGTTTAACTATTGGCCATGCTGGAGAGTTGCATGTAGAAGAGATCGGTCTAATGATGCCCCTCTATTGCCTGATGAGGTACTGGATATTGCTTTTGTGGCGGAGGATCCTCTCCTAACAGAATTTCTGTGGACATTCTGCCACATTCTAGTTTGTCTTGTGCCCAGACAGGGATGTCTGTAACCTCTGTGGGAATTACACTCAGGTCATACTGTTGGTCAGCTTTTGTGCATTTTGTGGCCAAATGCATGTGAATTGCTTCGTGCACCAAAATTGTAGACATTTTTGGAGATCCAATACATTGCCACAATGTAATATTAGCCATATCCACTACCAAATTTAACTGGTTGAGGACATCAATTCCAATTATCTCCTTTTCTGTGCTTACTATAGTGGCTGCATTGGTTTCCAAAATTTCATCATCATGTTCCCTCTGCAGCTGCACTGGGATACCCCATTTAACTGGGATAGCCACACAGTTGGTAACTGTGTCATTGACCCCTTGGATTTTATATGTTTGCACATTTTCCTGGTCTGAAGTGGGAGAAACCCTGCTTGTAAAACTGATTCCAGCCCCTGTGTCAATCAACGCTAATTTATCCTGACCCCCTATCCTGCTGTTCACATTGGGGTGTCCACAAGTGTCCAAAATCAAGGGTGGCACAAACTTTAATTTATATTCTGAATCTGTCTCCTTTCCCCTCTTGGAGGTCAGGATTGCTGGACAGTTGGTATCCTGAAAACCTGACTGGTTGGGTATGTCTTGAGGATTAGGTTGAGAATCACTGGACAAGCTTAATGCATCGGCTAAAAATTTATCTAAAAGATTTTTATCCCACATTATCTAAAATATCTAAGCAGATTACATTACATACAAACTAAAAACATAATGCAATCAAAAAGTTAAATAAAAATATGTGACTCTCTGGGAATAGATGACTAAAGTAGCGGATCCAAAATGTTGAGAATGGCTAGGTTTTGTTTCATTTCATGTCATGGATCCATAAGCAGTCTGCAAAAGTTACATGTTTGAACTTCCATAACTTTTTTTTCCCCCTCAGGATAGGCAGGCTTGCTTATTCTCTCAAGTGAGTAGATGCTGTCCCGTGTTGCCTGGCCCGGCAAATTTGCCAGAGAAAAACTAGAGCTTTTAGGAGTGCAAGCTGTGCTCCAGCACGCATGTTCGAGTACCAACATGCCTGCCTTAGTTTTGCTTTTTCCACGTGAGGAGTAGCTGCTTTTTCTGGAGGCTCCTCACACGCCTGGTCAAAGCATTTCTTTCTCTTTTGAGTGCCTTTCGGCGGATTGTTTACCCTCTTTTGCCTTAAAAAAAAAAAAAAAAGACCTTTATTTTTTAGTTTTTGCCCCGTGTCTGTTTCCTTTCTTTTTCGATGCGGGCCATTTTTAGGTCTGTCCGGTCGGGTTTCTTTCTTTTTGTGCCTTCCCCCTTTTTTTCAGGCACCATGGCATTTTTTGATTTAGCCAGTGCAGTTTTTCCTTCCATGTCAACAAAGACTCCCAGTGGCTTCAAGCATTGTATCTGGTTCACCCGGACCATCTTGGGGAAGGACACCCATTCTTGGTGTCTTCAGTGCCTTGGGCCCGACCATAGCCCTGCCAACCATGTCCTCTGTCTTCGTATGAAGAAGAGGACCCAGGTTTCCCAAGAGGCTCATTGCACAAAGAGGTTTGGAGCCAGGTCTGGTTCCTCGACGTTGACATCGGGAGTCACGGTAAGAATGGCTGCTTCGAGACCCCGTGACACTGGGAGCAGTGAGGCATTGAGTGGGTCTCATGTCTCGAGGCCTTCTGCTATGCAGGCCCCCGGGACTGTCCATTGTCGGATCCTACCCCGAGGCAACAGGAGGATTCAATGCCAACAAGGACAACACCAAGGAGCATGGGTGATGTGCATCAGGTGAAGATCAAGAAGTACAGTCACCGATCTCCCTCAATACAGTGTGCCGGGAGCTCTGGAGCACCAAGGGATTTGGCACCCGAGAAGCGTTGATGCCAGGAGGGACCGCTCCCCCTCTATCAAGGAAGTGCTGATGCCTGCGTCTCCAAGCAGCACGGATCCTACTCCTGCACCAGCCCCAGTGATTTTGCAGCCTGCGTCTCAACCGACGCCACAGTCTTTCCCGATGGAGACCCTCGATTAGCGCATCCGGGCCTTATGCAGCAATGTGCGTCGGTATCGGGGGTGCTTGCACCTACCATACCTCCTGCTGCAGCCCTGCCTAGCCCTCAGCCCCCGATGACAGCCACCCAGGCTGGCACCCCCTCGACATCTATGGAGGAAGCCTCACTAGAGTTGAAATGGGAACCAGTTTCTCGATATTGCTCTCAAGGACATGGGTCTTCGGCATCGAGTTGAGCCCTGTCTTGGTCATCCCTTAGGCAGGTGCTATCTGACACTGAAGAGGAGCGGTTATGGGAATTGGAAGATGATCCAAGGTACTTTTCCTCCGACGAGTCCTGTGGATTCCTTCTGAGCCCTCCACTCCACCTGAGAGGAGACTGTCTCCACCTGAGAGCCTTTCTTTTACATCTTTTATATGGGAGATGGCTGATGCCATTCCATTCCCTTTAGAAGTGGAGGATGAGCCCAGGGCCAAGATGCTCGAGGTCCTGGACTAAACCTCCCCTCCTAATGAGGCAGTGATGGCTCCTCTCCACGACTTACTCAAGGCAGTCATACAGAACTGGGCGTCCCCTCTGTCCCTGTGGTCCCTAAGAAAATTGATACCCAGTATAGGGTCCACGATGTTAAGACTCGGGTAGTGAGCCCTTGTGCCACGACTGAGCACAGTGAATGAAGAGCAGTGCCGCACTCGGTCAGGCAGCCAGACAACCCCTAGCTTCACCTGGGAAGCGACCACCGTTCCCCGGGAGTTGAGCTCCCAGGTGCAGGTGGCCACCAGAACTTCGGGATCCGGACGGGGTTGGGCAGCCACTGACCTAGCTGGCGGTGGAGATACTCCATGAGTTGAGAACAACAGCTGAAAGGAGATAGTGAATTCACTCCCAGGGTCTGGGCCAGCAGGAAGCAAGGAATAGTCAGGTTCAGTCCAAGGTTCACGGCAGGCGGCCACACAGTGGGCAGTCTGGTACAATCCAAGGGTCTAGGCAGGCAGCAATGCAACGGGTAATCAAGTTCAGTCCAGGGGTCAAGGCAGGCAGCAATCACAGTGGGTAGTCAGGTCCAGTCCGGTAGTCAGGTTAAGCAGGAATGTAGTCAGTAGAACACACAGTCTCGAGCACCAAACCTCTATAGCAAATAGAAGCCGAAGCAAAGACTGAAGGCTGTTGCGGTTCTTAAATAGTCCCCTCGTCGTACATAACCTTAGTGAGTTGGCAAGAGCAATCCGGGATTGGAGATCGGCGGAAGAGGGGTGGAGCGACAGCAGAAAGCAGGCAATCCTGTAGAACCAGACGCGAGGAAGAAAACCGCACGGGAACGAAGCTCCGCCCAAAAGACGGTGCCAGCCCGCGTGGCCGGCCATCAGGCTGAATCAAAATGGCCGGCCTACCAGGCAGGAAAAAACCCTGACCGACATGACTGCTGCCACGGCCGGCCATCGAGTCCGGACACCACGACCCCAAGGCATGGCCGGCCATCGGAACCGGACCGTCCATGGCCGGCTACCGCGAGCGTGACCGGTGAGCTGCCCGTGCGGCCCGCACATCATGTGAGGGACGTAACACACAGTGAACCTGGTTTGTGAGGTCCTAGTAACCTCATGATTCCATGGTGGTGGACTCCACTCTCAAGAGAGCCAGGAGTACAAAGGGACTATGCCTTGGCTCCTCTGGGCAGAGAAGCTAGAACCCTGGACTCTTTTGGGAGAAAGATATATCGAGCCTCTATGCTCATCGCCCTTATCCAGTCATACCAGCTCTTCGCAAGGATGTACTTGTGGAACTTGGTGAGGCAACTGTCAGACTTGGTCGATGCGCTACCTCCAGAAGATGTCGCAAGTTCTTGTCCAAGGGCACTTACAACACTTTTGACATGGCATCCAGGATCTCTGCCCAAGGTATAGCGATGCGCAGACTCTCATGGCTACGTTTTTCTGACCTGGACCATTCTGTTCAGCAGAGGTTGGAAGATTCTCCTTACCAAACGAATAACCTTTTTGGAGAGAAGGTTGAGGAGGTCGCTGACAAGATCAAGAAGCAGAACCAAAGAAAAGTGAGGAAAACCCAAGTTAGGATACCAAAAGACGCTTTATTGTATAAAAACGACCCAACACGGCCGTTTTTCGGCCCTAAGGCCTACCTCAGGCGTCTTGAACAATCTCAGATGAACTAGTGTATGAACATACACTGGTAAAAATTTGCTTAAACGCAAACTTGTTTGATCTCCTCTCTTCTAGAATAGCATATGTTGCCACAAAAGATCCTCCTCTCTTTTAAAATAACATGTATTCAGCAACCAACTGATGTAAAAGCAAGAGGAGATCAAACAAGTTTGCGTTTAAGCACATTTTTACCACTAGATCATCTGAGTTTGTTCAAGACCCCTGAGGTAGGCCTTAGGGCCGAAACACGGCCGTGTTGGGTCGTTTTTATACAATAAAGCATCTTTTGGTATCCTAACTTGGTTTTTCCTCACTTTTTTTGGTTCTATATCTCACGGTATCATGAGGGTTTTTACCTCCTTTTTTTTTTTTTTTTAATAAGATCAAGAAGCATTGTTTGTGCTTTTCGTGCCACGCCTCCAGAGTCTCTAATCACGGCTGGGCACTACTCACACAATACAATCCCCTCAACCGGTACCTTAAAGAACCAGACAGCTGGTAGCACTATTTAGACTGCAACAAAGACAAAAAGAGACCAAGGAAGCGCTTCCTGGGGTTAACACTGGTTTATTTAATTATCCAGAGATTAGGATAAAAAAATAAGAAAATAGTCAAGTATAGTCTAGTATAGAAAAGAGGAGAAAAACATGTAATGACAATGGAAAGTGGTCAGGTCAGGCTCTCTATCCCCTGGCATGGGGCAGAGTGCGCTATACACTGACCAACTTCTTATCTGGCAAAGACATAATATGTTTAAATCTTTTTATTAGTAATCCAATACATATATTGCAGGTAGATATCACAACACAAAATCAACACATATGTGCTTCAAGATGCCATGTGCTTAAGGATTACAACAAATTTGCATTCCCTCTTTCCTCCCTCCCCCCCCCCTCTCCCCTGTACCGGCAACCAAACAACTAAACAAGTAAAACTTTAAGAAAACCATTTACACTTTATAAGTCAATGACTAGTGTTCCGCACGTAGACCAGAGGCTTTGATTCTTATAGCCTCCAGCCCACTTCCCCAATCACTTAGCGTGGGGATGAGACCTTCTCAATGATCAAACCAGATGTATACTCCCCTGATGTCAGACCCAGTCTTCCCCTCTCTTACAGTACACTAATAGGTACAGCACAGAAACCCATCCCCTCTATCCCCTCCCACCCAACTCCCTCCCTCCCTAGCCACCCTCCCTTCATGCGTGCTGATTAAATGTTGAGATGGTTAAATGTTTAGGATGTAACTTCTCCCTTTAGGTGGCAAGGCGCTCCACACTGGTTCCCACATTTCTCTAAACCTGGTGCCTGGGACACTGTCCATGTTTTGCACCCCACACCTATCTATTCTCATTTGGTGAATTAACTGTAATCTCCACCTCCAGATGTGAGGGCCCTGCGGCATCATCCAGGCTGTCAAGATGGCATGAATGCCGCAAAAAATTGCTAATTGTACAAATCTCTTGAACCCCGCCGGAGGTTGTGTTGTAAATTTAAAGCTATTAAATAGCAGCAAGGGGTCACAAGTGAGAGTACATCCCCACCATAAGTCTATAATCTGTAGCACTGCCCCCCAGAAGTGCTGTACCTCCGGGCAGAGCCAGAACATGTGCCCTAAGGAGGCCATAACCGCCCCACACTTTGGACAGACCCCGGAATTGGAAATTTTTGCCCTGAATGCCCGCAGGGGAGAGATGTGCAGTCTTAACAAGAATCTATATAGTTTTTCGCGCTGTAGTACTGACAAACGCCGCGCATATAATTGTTTTAAATATGCTTTGCACATCTCCTCCGTCACCTCACAATTTAAATCTTTGGACCAGTCTGTTGCCAAGGATGCATACTGCAGCTCTACAGTCGTGTCCTTCAACTGCTGGTGATGAAATCTTAATGGCACACACAGCTGGGCACCCAACGTATAGGCCTCTGAGAGAATGTCGGACACATCCTCCGTCAAGTCCGTCCAGGGTAAAGTCTGTACATAATGTCTTAATTGGAGATACGCAAAGAAATGCCTCCTTGAGATCCCATATTGCTGTTGCAAGGTGGCAAAAGGCCGTATCTTACCTTCCTCATCTATGATGTGCACCAAATATATTATGCCCTTCTTTTCCCATTGTTTAAACACACTATTTCCCTGACCTGGTGGGAAATCCGGATTATTACAGATTGAAAGGTAGGGCGTTACTTTAGCGGAAAGCTGATGGCGACGGCAAAGCCACCTCCAAGTCGCTCGCAGGGATCCCAGCAGTGGATGGCGTTTCAGCGCCGCCTGAGGTAATTTACCCCCAGTATGTAACAAGTGACTAAATTGAATCTCCGGGAAAACCGAGGTCTCTATAGCCGTCAGGGAGAAGTCCGAGGATCCTCGGAACCAATCACTTATGTGACGCATAGAGCATGCTACCGTTAACGATCGAAGGTTCAACATTCCCATACCCCCATACTCCCTGGGTGTCCAGATCATTGAGAGCCTTAGTCTTGGGCGTTTCCCTTTCCATAAATATGTTTGCAACATTTTCCCCAGTTTATTCTCATCCTTTCTTTTTAGAAATAGCGGGAGCTGCTGAAAAACGTATACCCATTTCGGCACTATCAGCATGTTAAACAGCGCTATCCTTCCCCACAAAGATAAAGGGAGGGCCTGCCAGAGCAGCAACTGTTTTTTCGTCATCTCCATGAGTATTCTGACATTTTGTTCATATAGGAGTGCTAAATCTCTAGGTATTAGGATCCCCAAGTATTTTAGTGCTACCTCTTCCCGGCGCAGTGGGAATTGACCTCTCCACTCACGGAACGTGTCATCATCCGGTGCCATTGCACATGACTTTTGGAGATTAAGGGAAAACCCTGACACCTCACCATATTGTTCCACTACCTGTAAAACGTATTCTAGAGAGGCTTGGGGGTCCGCGAGCAAAAGCATGATGTCATCCGCATACGCCAGCGCACGAAGCTCCTCCCCCCTACATTAATGCCCTGTATCTTACTTGTCTTGTTAAGTATCCGCAGCAAGGGTTCTAGAGAAAGGTCAAACAAGAGCGGGGACAATGGGCAGCCCTGCCTCGTACCGCGTTGTACTTCAAATGGTGCCGACCTACTCCCATTCGCTACAATCTGCGCCATCATACCTGAGTAGAGTGCTTTGACTGCTCTCAAAAACCCCTCAGGGAGCCCCACCCATTCCAACACATGAAACAAATATCTCCAGTCCACCTGGTCAAAAGCCCTAGCAGCATCTAAGCTTGCCACTAGTAACGGTGTCTGTGAACATTTGCTCTGTGCCATAGCCAGTAGGATTCTGCGGACATGCAATACTGATTGTCTTCGAGGAATAAAGCCCACCTGTGCCACATCCACCAACTCTGCAATCCGGGTAGCCAGTCTATTGGCCATTACCTTTGCAAGGAGTTTGATATCCACATTGATCAAAGAGATAGGCCTATACGATGTCGGATCTTCGGGCGGCCTACCCGGTTTTAATATGAGTGAAATGAGGGCTGTATTTTCTCTACCCGGGATCGTGCCCTCCTGTATGATGGCCTGCAGATAATCAAGCAATGCTCCCCCCATTGGTGCCTGCATCAATTTAAAGAACTCTCCCGAGAAGCCATCTTCACCTGGTGCTGTTAACGGCCGCAATCCCTTAATTGCTTTCTGTAGCTCTCTCATCTGTAGCGGCATGTCCAACTCCATTACCGCTTGGTCTGACAATCTGGGCATGCCCGCCCGATTTAATAGGTCATTCATTGAATTCCTATCTGCCCGGTCTCCCCCTCTATACACTGCCTGGAAGTGATCTTGCAATATCTGCAGTAAACGCTCTGGTCGGTTTACCACCACTCCTGTACTGTCTTTCAAAGCCATGATAGTCCGCGTGCCCCGTTTACTCTTAACTAGACGAGCTAATAGCCCGCCTGTGCGGTTCCCAAATCTATGAAAGCGGAACTTTTGAAATAACCACCTACGCTGTGTGTGCTCATGCAGTATAGTATTAATAGACACTTGCAGTGCTACATATGCATCCCTATTAGCTTGGGTCGGGGAGTGAAGACTTAAGAGTTTGGCTTTTCTCAATTGTCGTTGTAAATTTACAAGGCTCGCGGCCGTCTTCTTTCGACGAGCCGCTGTATATGATATTATCTCCCCTCTCAGTACAGCCTTCGCAGCGCACCAAAACAATTGGGGGTTAGTTTGATGCTGCTCATTGTGGGATACATATTCCTCCCATCGACCCCTCAAAAATTCCTGAAAATCTTTGTTCTTAGTTAAGTATCCTGGGAATCTCCAGGTCGGGACAGGACTAAAGCTCCCCGGCGGTTCCAGCTCTACCCAAACAGGTGCATGGTCCGCGACCACCACTTCCTCTATATGGGATGCTAGCACACAGGGAAAGAGCACTGATGATACAAATATATAATCTAGTCTGGACCAGGATCCATGGGCCCGGGACCTGTGAGAGAAGTCTTGCTCCCCAGGATGTAGTACCCTCCAAGCGTCTATCAAATCCAGTGAGACTGCAAACTCCTCCAACACCCCCTGTGCTGCTCTTCCTGTGTTCCCGTCGCTACGGGAGCCTGTACAGTCAATCTCAGGATCTATTAAGAGGTTCATATCACCTGCAAGAATAAGGCTTTTACCTTGATATGGCACCAGAGCCCTTAGCAGCTCAGGGAAAAAATTCTTATCATAGGGCGTGGGGGCGTATATTGCTAGTAAATATACCTCTCTACCTTGCAGGCACATCTTTATCAGTATATATCTGCCTAAGGGGTCCTGTAAAAGTACCTCGGAAGTGACCATCAACCTCTTATGAAGCAGGATAGCCACTCCGCTCCTTCTCCCTCCCGATGATACCGAGTGCACCTGGCCCACCCAGGATTTGCACAGCTTTGCATGTTCTTCCTCTGATAATCTTGTCTCCTGCAGACATGCTATATCTGCCTTAAGGCGCCTCAAGTGAGCCAAGATTTTCGTTCTTTTGATCGGGGAGGTGATTCCCCCCACATTCCAAGTTACTAATCTGCAATTAGGGGTCCCATCCCAAAGCATGTCGCAAACCAAGGTTCCCTGCTGCTGTGAATCCAGGGGCCCAGCCTCCCCCCGGATCCCACGTGTAGCACATCTGCTTAACAACGCTGCCACCACAATTGATACATGTAACATCATCTTGAGAAGCATAATACACACACGATTCTCCCCCCTCCCCCCAACCCCTCATGTCCATCTCCCACATCTTCAATATCAGGATACCATTATTACCCACCCCAAACTCCCCCCTCCCCCCTCCCACCCACCCTTCCTCCCTTCCACCCCCCTCCCCCCCGCTTACCCCTACTGTTACCCTGAACTTGAGTGGAACTTCTTCCATCTCACAGGTAGTCACTGAATGCTGAGGCCCCCACTCCACCGTCCATCATTCTGTTCTCCAGCTGGTATCAAATACTCAACAATTAAACTTAATGCAGTCAGTGTGTTCCCCACCATCTGCACAAAGCAGCAAATCCTCTGTAACGATCTTCTGCCTCACTTATCTGTCATGGCCACCACCTTTCCATTACGGTTCAGGAACTCCGTTGCCCCTTGTACCGAATCAAATGAAGACCACGTTCCTTCATGCAGCACCTTCAGCGTGGCAGGATACAATAGCATAAATCTTATTTTCTTTTCTACTAGGGAAGTGCAGAGCGGGTGAAAACGACGTCTTCTCTCTTGCACCCCCGCAGAGTAATCCTGAAAGATCCGGATCTGCGCATCATCGTATTTTAGTGTGTCTCTCTTTGCGCGGTACCCAAGCAATATTTCCTCTTTGTGGGAATAATTATGAATTTTAATGATGACAACACGTGGCTTTTGGTTCTCAAGTTTCAGCCGGCCCAGCCTGTGAGCCCGTTCAATGCACAGGGGGCCATAACTATCAGACAAGGCAAATTCCGTGTTAAACCACTGCTCCAGCAGGAAACTTAAGTTCTTTTCTGGCAGGCCTACAATGCGTAGGTTACTCCTTCGTGCCCGGTTCTCTAGATCTTCAATCTTGTCTTGTTGTGCTCGCACAGTCTCTTTTAGTTGGTCGAGCTCTGGCGCCACGCGGTTACACGTGTCTTCCATGTCTGAAACTCTCCGCTCTGCCTCTGTCAGTCGCTTGTTAGAATCCAGCAATAAGGCATCTAGCCTTTCAAACCGCCCATTCAATTCAACAAATTTGGGTTCCAGTGCCGCTCCCATCGCAGCTGTGATCTGATTCATTTGTTTGGCGGAGAATTCTTCATCCGCGCTCGGCGCTCCGCCCGCCATCTTGGATTCGCCGATGGTCGGTGTCACCTTTTCTTTCTCTGCTTTCGCAGCCTTTTTGGAGCTCCCTGCCGGCATCGAGATCAGATATTGTTCCATACACTGTTCCCACAGCGTATCACAGGTAAAACTCCCGCCGATGCGGCTGGTATATGGTCACAATTAACGATATGTGGAGCAGAGGCCTCGGAGCGATGCTGCAATGCACCTTTCACTCACAGCGCATCACGTGACTCCGGCAAAGACATAATATATAGAACTTTCTTTCTCTTACAGTACAAACGAGCAAGAGAGAGGGAGGGACTTTTCCCTCCTTAATTAGCATCTTGTAAATACAGTCAGGATACAGTCAGGATCTTTATGACAAAGGATGTGCATGGCATATGTTTACATTTCTTTTAGAAGTTACATTTTGGTCTATTGTCATGAAGTGACAGGGTGTTTTTAGATTAATATCTCTCTTCTGGTCATACTTCAAAAGAATATATTTCATGTCTTTTGATCTTTTTGTTTTAGTATATTTTCCTTTATTCTTATTTATTATTCTAATTCTAAGAAGAGGAGGCAAGAGTTAATTACTTTCCTTTTTGAGGTCATGTTTTCTCAGGCTTCTATAGCCCAAGTCATTCTTATTCTAAAGACCAAAGCTGCTTCCTTACAGATAGGTGTTAGATTTCTCTCTTGCCTGCTCAGATCCTGTGTTGATATTATAACTTGGGTTTTCTTTGTGTTCAGAGAGAACTATTGTTGCCTGTCATAAAACTATTGCCATTTGGCTCCAGAGATCCTTTTCTTAAAGGAGTTCGGTCTGCCTCTCCTTTGTGAGATACAGTATGAATCTTTTGTGTTAGACAGAAAGATGTCTTCTGCAAGTGTTACAGTGGGGGAAATAAGTATTTGATCCCTTGCTGATTTTGTAAGTTTGCCCACTGACAAAGACATGAGCAGCCCATAATTGAAGGGTAGGTTATTGGTAACAGTGAGAGATAGCACATCACAAATTAAATCCGGAAAATCACATTGTGGAAAGTATATGAATTTATTTGCATTCTGCAGAGGGAAATAAGTATTTAATCCCTCTGGCAAACAAGACCTAATACTTGGTGGCAAAACCCTTGTTGGCAAGCACAGCGGTCAGACGTCTTCTGTAGTTGATGATGAGGTTTGCACACATGTCAGGAAGAATTTTGGTCCACTCCTCTTTGCAGATCATCTCTAAATCATTAAGAGTTCTGGGCTGTCGCTTGGCAACTCGCAGCTTCAGCTCCCTCCATAAGTTTTCAATGGGATTAAGGTCTGGTGACTGGCTAGGCCACTCCATGACCCTAATGTGCTTCTTCCTGAGCCACTCCTTTGTTGCCTTGGCTGTATGTTTTGGGTCATTGTCGTGCTGGAAGACCCAGCCACGACCCATTTTTAAGGCCCTGGCGGAGGGAAGGAGGTTGTCACTCAGAATTGTACGGTACATGGCCCCATCCATTCTCCCATTGATGCGGTGAAGTAGTCCTGTGCCCTTAGCAGAGAATCACCCCCAAAACATAACATTTCCACCTCCATGCTTGACAGTGGGGACGGTGTTCTTTGGGTCATAGGCAGCATTTCTCTTCCTCCAAACACGGCGAGTTGAGTTCATGCCAAAGAGCTCAATTTTTGTCTCATCTGACCACAGCACCTTCTCCCAATCACTCTCGGCATCATCCAGGTGTTCACTGGCAAACTTCAGACGGGCCGTCACATGTGCCTTCCGGAGCAGGGGGACCTTGCGGGCACTGCAGGATTGCAATCCGTTATGTCGTAATGTGTTACCAATGGTTTTCGTGGTGAAAGTGGTCCCAGCTGCCTTGAGATCATTGACAAGTTCCCCCCTTGTAGTTGTAGGCTGATTTCTAACCTTCCTCATGATCAAGGATACCCCACGAGGTGAGATTTTGCGTGGAGCCCCAGATCTTTGTCGATTGACAGTCATTTTGTACTTCTTCCATTTTCTTACTATGGCACCAACAGTTGTCTCCTTCTCGCCCAGCGTCTTACTGATGGTTTTGTAGCCCATTCCAGCCTTGTGCAGGTGTATGATCTTGTCCCTGACATCCTTAGACAGCTCCTTGCTCTTGGCCATTTTGTAGAGGTTAGAGTCTGACTGATTCACTGAGTCTGTGGACAGGTGTCTTTCATACAGGTGACCATTGCCGACAGCTGTCTGTCATGCAGGTAACGAGTTGATTTGGAGCATCTACCTGGTCTGTAGGGGCCAGATCTCTTACTGGTTGGTGGGGGATCAAATACTTATTTCCCTCTGCAGAATGCAAATAAATTCATATACTTTCCACAATGTGATTTTCCGGATTTAATTTGTGATGTGCTATCTCTCACTGTTACCAATAACCTACCCTTCAATTATGGGCTGCTCATGTCTTTGTCAGTGGGCAAACTTACAAAATCAGCAAGGGATCAAATACTTATTTCCCCCACTGTATGTGTTATGTCCTCTTACAGTTACAACAAAAAGAGTCTTTGAAGTGGCCTTTCCTCAAAGGACATGGGAAAGAAACTCTGTCTCTGGAATTCCCTTAGGCCATTCACACTTAGTGAGAGAAATTGTGGGTAAATCAGGTTTACAATTCACCTGACTTATGCAAGAGGAGAGAGAAAGGGTGGGGAGTGAATTGCTATTCCAGCAAGCTTTCCCCTGTTTTTGGAAAGAGAAAAACCTCCATTTCTCCCTGTCCAAATATGAGGAATTTACTCTGTATATTAAATAATTGGAGGCCTTCCACCTCCTATAGCATACAGATACTATATCTTATCTCTCCCGCCAGGTGTCTTCTGCATCTGCCTCCTCATCCAGGAGCTATTTTGGCAAGACGTGGAGTGTTCTCTATTACTATTCTAAGCCTCGGTACACTCCTGCGGCTCACCAGCCTGCTCAGGCTTAGCCCCAGTGCGCTCGTTCTCGTCAACAGTGTGCGCCTAAGGTCCGTGCTGCTCCCCAGCAAAAGCAAGGAACAAGCTTTTGACTGGTACCAGCAGAGCATAGCTGTAGTCAGTGTCCGTGCCGGGTGACTTGCCAGTCAGGGGGAGATTAAAGTTTTTTCATCAAAGGTGGTCTCTCATAATCTTTGACCAGTGGGTTCTTCAAATAGTTTGGCTCGGATACACCCTCAATTTGATTTCCAGACCTCCAAATTGTCCACCGAGAACCCATTCGTTAAGCTCTCAGCACAAGCAGGTACTTGCAGAGGAACTCTCCACACTTCTGAATGCCCATGCGGTCGAACCTGTTCCATGAAGGGAGGAAGGGCAGGGATTCTATTCCAGGTACTTCCTTGTGTAGAAAAAGGACAGGGGGGATGCGTCCCATCCTAAGGGCCCTGAACAAATTCCTAGTCTGAGAAAAGTTCAGGGTGGTTTCCCTGGGCATCCTTCTTCCCATGATTCAGGAAAATGATTGACTATATTTTCTGGACTTAAGGATGCATGTACTCGCATCCCGATACTTCCAGCCCACAGGATGTATCTTCAATTTCGGCTGGGAACACATCACTTTCAGTACCGCTTATTGCTCTTTGGCCTCGCGTCAGCTCCTAAGAGCAGTAGTCACAACGTTGCTATGCAGGCTGGGATTTTATATATTCCTTTATCACGACGATTGGCTGGTGAAGAGCATCTCGGAGGACGGTGCTCGGGAGTTCATGTGGATGACCATTCGGGTGCTGGAACTACTAGGGTTCGTTATCAACTACCCAATGTCTCCATCCTGTTAAACAATTGAAGTTCACAGGAGCCCTGCTCGATATGAGACAGTCTTGTTTCCCTAGCATCCAAGGTTCAGGACTCTCAGCAGGTCACAGCTCGGCAGATGTTGAGCTTGTCAACAGTATACGTTACACCCATGGCACGCCTGCACATGCGATCTGCTCAATGGACCCTGGCTTCTCAGTAGTTATCAAGCAACGGGGAACCTAGAGGATGTCCTCCAAGTGTCCACAGAGATTGTTCACTCTCTTCAGTGGTGGACAATTCGATCCAATTTGACTGGGACTTCCATTCCAAATTCCTCAGCCGCAAAAGGTGCTGAAGATAAATGCATCTCTCCTGGGTTGGGGAGCTCATGTAGATGGGCTTCACACTCAAGGAGCTTGGTCTTCCCAGGAAACAAATCTTCAGATCAACCTCCTGGAGCTTCAGGCACATGTCAGACTAGCATCAGATGCCTTCCTTCTTCATAGGGGGACAGGCCTTCTGTATGCGTATCCTCCAATACCTCTAGTGGGAAAGACATTGTTGAAACTCAATCAAGGCTACGGAACCATGATTCTGAAAGTGCCGTACTGGCTGCGGCAGATATGGTTCCCTCTTCTTCTGGAATTGTCCTCCGAAGAACCGTGGAGATTGGAGTGTTTTCCGACCCTCATCACACAACGAGGGGTCACTTCAACATTCCAACCTCCAGTGTCTGGCTCTCATGGCCTAGAATTGGCTTCCTTGGGTCTTTTGGAGGGTGTCTCCCAAGTCTTACTGGCTTCCAGGAAAGATTCCACTCTTTTAAATGGAGGAGGTTTGCCATCTGATGTGAGAGCAGGGCCCTAGATCCTCTAACTTGTCCTACTAAGACCCTGCTTGAGTACCTTCTACACTTGTCAGATTCTGGTCTCAGACCAACTCCGTAAGGGTTCACCTTAGTGCAATTAGTGCTTATGATCAACGCGTTGAAGATAAGCCTATCTCTGGACAGCCTTTAGGTGTTCACTTCATGAGAGCTTTGCTTTTTTCAAAGTTCTCTGTCAAATCTCCACAAGTGTCATGAGATCTCAACATTGTTCTCACCCAGCTGATGAAAGCCACTGAATTCCTGCCATCTGAAGTACTTGTCCTGGAAGGTCGTTTTCTTGGTGGCGGTTAGTTCAGCTCAAAGGGTCAGTGAGCTTCAGGCCTTAGTTGTGGATGCACCTTATACTAAGTTTCATCATAACAGAGTAGTCCTCTGCACACACCCTAAGTTCCTGCCGAAGGTGGTGTTGGAGTTCCATCTGAACCAGTTGATTGTCGTGTCAACATTCTTTCCCTGACCTCATGCCTATCCTGGCTAAAGCAGCTTGCAAAACTTGGACTGCAAGAGAGCGTTGGCCTTTTACATGGTGCGGACGAAGCCCTTCATACCACCCAGCTTTTTGTTTCTTTTGATCCCAACAGAATGGGGGTCACCATCAGGAAACGTACCATATACAGTTGGCTGGCAGATACAGATTGCATTTCCTTCGCTTATGCCCAGGCTGGGCTGGCATTAGAGGGTCATGTCACAGCTCATAATGTCAGAGCCATGGCCGCGTCGGTAGCCCACTTGAAGTCGGCCTCCATTGAAGAGATTTGCAAGGCTGTGACGTGGTCTTTAGTCCACACATTTACATCTCACTACTGCTTTGAGCAGGATACCCAATGTGACTGCTTTGGACAGTCAGTGTTGCAGAATCTGTTTGGGGTCTAGAATCCAACTCCACCCTCCTAGTCTGTTTTATTCTGTTCCAGGCTGCACTCTCATCTAGTTTATAAGTTTCAGTTTAATGTGCATTTAGTCCTCGCCATTGCAAGACCCAGTTGACCAATATTGTTTTGGGTGAGCCTGGATGCTAGGGATTCCCCACTTTGTGAAAATAAGCAAGTCTGCTTGTCCTTGGAGAAAGCGAAGATACTTAACTGTAGCGGGTATTCTCCGAGGACAACAGGCTTCTTATTCTCACAATCCTGCCCACCTCCCCTTGCAGTTGTCTATTTGCATGTTTTTATTTTTTTTTTTGCTTTTGTATTAAACTAAGGCAGGAGTGTTTGTGCGATGGGCGGAAGAGACTCGTGCATGAGCGCTGAAGTGAGGCTCATAAAGCTCTAGTTTTTTTTCTATGGCAAATTGGCTGGGCGACGCAGGACGGTGTCTACTCGTGAGAATAAGAAACCTGCTGTCCTCTGAGAATACCTGCTACAGGTAAGTATCTTCGCTATTTTTCACATAAAAGGATGTGGTTTGGACTGTTGTATGCAAATTGTTTGCTCCAATAGGATTCACTAAATTCTCATTTTTGTTTCTGGTGACTTTAGCCACCTTTTCCCAGAGATGGTCATGTCAGTAAAATAATTTTTAAAAATCCCCCAAATCATCAGCTGCACACACAACTCAGCCTTCAGTTGGTACTTTAGAATCCATCACAGTTGCACTGATATATTTTAAAAAATTGTAAATAATTCATTATTGGCAGAGGCGTAGCCAGGTTCTGATCTCAGGGGGAGCAGACTTTTATAAAATAGGCGCCGGTTGGTGTCAGCTAGACAGCAATGTCTGTGTTGTTGCTCAGGTGCTATGGCGGGCACTGATTAATACAGGCTGTCTCTGTTGCGTCCTGCCTACAAACAGTAAGTTACATCAGGAGGCAGGACGCAGAAGAGGTCCCTGGACTGGCCAGAGCAGGCAACCTATCTTCTTTAGTTAAGAAGACAGGCTGTCTGCTCTGGCCAGTAAAAATATTCAGGAATAGCACACACATTGCTTCCAATGCTAGACACCTTGTTTAAATCAGATGGGCTTTTGTTTGTGTGGTGACTGGCAAGGGGGTACTCCAGGACTGCCCTAGAACACAAAACTTACCACACCATAACAGCCCTAACCAACCTACCAGAAGACAGTGCTATATATATTACACTGGACTGTGGAGCACCAATATACCTACTATTGGGAAACTGGAACAAACTGCACTGTTACACATTCCTACACAGACACTACATGCTAGCAGAATCCTTCACCTCAGTCACACATGCAGAACATGGACAGACCCTCATCTAGATAAACATAAGATTAGCCATACTGGGTCAGACCAATGGTCCATCTAGCTCAGTATCCTGTTTCCAACAGTGGCCAACCCAGATCACAAGCACCTGGCAGAAACCCAAATTGTGACAACATTCCATTCTACCAATCTATTACAGAATATGGAGCCACAAAAAAACCCCCAACAACAACAGAATTGAAATAGAGACCCCCGCACACACACACACTCTCTGTCCAAGGAAGCCAGACTCCATAAACAGTGCAATACTGGTAAAAAAAAAAAAGAGAGACAGAAATGCATTTTCTCTGTACATTTTACAAAGCAGATACATCTCAGTCTTTACAAAGTATTAAATAAAAATGTCTACCTTTGTTATGTGGGAATTTGGCTGGTCCCAGTCTTTTTTTCCATGTGCCATGAGTCAGCCTTACTAATTCTTTTCCAGGTTGGCCTTTCCATTTCTTCTCTCGCCTCTTTTCTTCCTTTCCTTCTCTACATCTGTTTGGCACTGATCTTGCATTTTACGTCCCCACTATCAAATAGCTTTGTATACAGCTGCCACGTGATCCAGTTCCAGAAGGGAGATTTTTCAACCATCCTCATCTCCGGTGGGGGCAGGTTTATTTTTTGTCACCAAGAAAGATAGCTCCCTCAGACCCTGCATTGACTACCGGGGTCTCAATGAAATTGCCATTAAGAATCGATATCCGCTTCCCCTCATTCCAGAACTTTTTGACCGCCTTCAGGGGGGCCTCCATTTTTTCCAAGTTAGATCTCCAAATTCATCAGGGAGACAAATGGAAAACTGCTTTTAATACCCATGAAGGACATTTTGAATATCTGGTTATGCCTTTCTGGTGTGGAGAGGTAGATCTGGGAGTCACCAGCGTAAAGATGATACTGAAAACCATGGGATGAGATCAGAGTACTAAGGGAAGAAGTATAGATGGAGAAAAGAACAGGTCCCATGACAGATCCCTGAGGTACACCAACTGACCGTGGGATAGAAGTAGAGGAGGATCCACTAGAGTATACACTAAAGGTACACTGGGAAAGATAAGAATAAAACCAGGAAAGAACAGAGCCCTGAAATCCAAGTGAGGACAGCGTATCAAGGAGTAGGCTGTGATCAACAGTGTCAAAAGCAGCAGATAGATCGAGAATGATGAGTATAGAATAGAGACCTTTGGATCTGGCCAGGAACAGATCATTGGAGACTTTAGCAAGCGCTGTTTCAGTTGAATGAATGGGGGCGAAAGCCAGATTGAAGTGGATCAAGAATAGCTTGAAAGTCAAGGCAACGGTGGTGAACAGCACGTTCAAGTATCTTGGATAGGAAAGGGAGGAGGGCGATGGGGAAATAGTTGGAAGGACAGGTAGAGTCCAATGAAGGTTTTTTAAGGAGTGGTGTGACTACGGCATGTTTGAAGGCATCAGGAACAGTTGCAGTGGACAGTGAAAGATTGAGGCTATGACAGATAAAAGGGATGACAGTAGGAGAGATAGTGTTAAGTAGATGGGTGGGAATAGGATCAGAGGAACAGGTAGTTAGTTTCGAGGAGGAAATAAGATGTGTAGTTCGCTGTTCAGTGATTTCAGAACAGGAGGCAGGGGTTGGAGGGTTGAGAGAATGGACTAAGGGGAAGGGAGAGGTGGAGGTGACCTGGTTGAGAATTCAAGTTTAATCTTGTGAACCTTATCATGAAAGTACTCAGGCAGAGTCTGGGGGGAAAGTGAAGGGGAGTTGGAGGTGAAGGCACTTTGCCACACTGAACTCTCTCCTCAAAGAGACGTCAAAGGTTTGAGCCAAGATAATTTGTCAACGCGATGTAATAGTCCTGTTTGGCAAGTAAAAGAGCAGACTGGAAGGAGGTCAGCAAGAATTTGAAATGTATGAAGTCAGCATGGGCACGGGATTTCAGCCAAAGGCTTTCGGCAGAGCGGGCACAGGAACTTACGTAGCGGATTATAGAGGTCAGCCAAGACTGGGGTTTGGTACGTTTTACAGAACGGGGAATGGGAGACGCGAGAGTATCCACAGCAGAGGAGAGAATAGTATTATAGGAAGAGACAGCCTCATTGACAGACTTGGATAACATAGTGGTAGAGAAGAGATTTGAAACACTGGAGGACAGAGTAGAAGGGTCAATAGCCTGAAGATTCCTAAATGTATTGGCTAAGATTGGACGGGACTGGGGAGGAGGGTGTTTTTAATGTGAAAGTTATCAGATGATGGTCAGAGAGGGGAAGATCTGAGGCACAGAAACTGGAGAGTGAGCAGTTTGAGAAGAGGATAAGATCAACACAGTGGCTATTCTGGTGAGTGGAGGCAGTGGAGCACAGTTGAAGATTGAAACAGGATGTTAAAGCAAGAAACTGAGAAGCATAAGAGTCAGAGGGATCATTAGCATGAATGTTAAAATCCCCAAGAATGAGGGAAGGAGATGAAGGTTCAAGAAAGAACACCAATCAAAATACTGCATAGAGCAAATTTAGTAAGAAACTTGAAAAATATATAATTGCTCCAACTGGGATTTCAATGAGTCATTTACTAAATATCATTTAATTAATAATAAGTAGCCTCATAAGCCCAGGGTACCTTTTTCATTAAGACACCACTGACTGGCTATCATCATAGGCTACTCCACCTACCCGACACCACAGAGAAAAACTCTCCTATTGATACTATTGATACTATTTTATATGAGAGAAAAGTCTGCAGTATCCAGGTTCATGGGTAAATAATCCCAAACTTTATTCAAATACTCATCAAATCCTAAAATTTTTTTTATCTATGACCAACAAAACTCTACATTTGGTCTAAAACGATAAGAAGACAAAATTGCACTTCTAATTCGCATCTCATACATGACATCTAGATTGAAAAGATATGTGTACTTAGCTTCGCCATCCTGGCTTTAAAGCTCCGTCACTATTTTCTTTCAGTCAGTCAATGGTTGTCATTTTCCTAACCTTCTATTTGCTTTCTTAGCCATCAATGCACACTGAGCAGAGGGTTTCAACGAATCATCATCAATAACACCTAGATTCTTTTCCTGGGCAGCAATTCCTAAAGTGATCTTGCATCATGTAGCTATATTTGGGTTCCTCTTTACAACATGCATCACTTTGCACTTGCTCACATTAAAAGTCATTGTTCATTTGGATGCCCGTTCTCATAAGGTCCTCTTGCGATTTAACAACTTTGAATAACTTTGTGTCATCGGCAAATTTGATTACCTCACTAGTTATTCCCATCTCTAGATCATTTATAAATATATTAAAAAGCAGTGATCCCAGCATAGACCCCTGGGGAACCCTTCCCCACTGAGAATACTGACCATTTAAACCTACTCTCTGTTTTCTATCTTTTAACTAGTTTTTAATCCACAATAGGACATTACCTCCTATCCCATGACTTTCCAATTTCCTCAGGAGTCTTTCATTGGGTACTTTGTCAAATGCCTTTTGAAAATCCAGTATCCACTGGCTCACTTTATCCACATGTTTATACACCAAAGAAATGTAGTAGGTTGGTAAGGCAAGATTTCCCTTGTCTAAATCCACTTAGGCTTTGATTCATTAATCCATGCTTATGTATATGCTCCATAATTTTGTTCTTTTTAACAGTCCTATTTGCCTGGTATCAATATCAGGCTCTCTGTTCTATAATTTCCAAGGTCAGCTCTGCAACCTTTTTAAAAAAATGATGATACATTTTTTGCCATACATTTGGGACAGAGTAGACATCCACGTAAAAATCAAGCTATGGACTCAACTTGTCTGCAAGTTCCACCTCAATTCTTCTGTTGCTGGATTTCTCAGCAGCCTTTGACACTATGGATGTTTACACAGGCAATGGAAACAGATATTGATGGCGCAATATTTGTATGGTTCAAATCCTATTTGTCAGACAGACAACCAGCAGTTCTGTTCAACAAAAGCATATCATCACCTTGGGCAATGAACTCTTAAGGTGGAAATATTGCAGGTGATATGGGCTGGTAAAACTTTTCAAGTGGACATTTCGTAAGATTCTGTGCCTTCAAGACTGTTCTGTTGCAGTTGCATCCCACCATTGTGAATTCAGTGTCACACGCACTGCATTATATAAGCACCAGATCCACTTTGCACTTCTTTATCCAGCCCGCCTTCGGGTAATCCATAAGGGACGTACACTCTTCTATGAGACCCCTGCGGAGGCATAGGTCTTTTTGGATTTTACTCTCTGTGGAAAGCTCGCTCCATCCACATCAGAATCTGGAGCCTGACTTTATAACTCAGATTAACTAATTTTTTCTCTAGCATCTATCGGAGGCCTGTGGCTCGTGGCCCGGCTATTTCAGCATCTCCTTAAACAGAATGTGGACACTATCTGAGGAACGTGCTGAGGGACTAATTTTGTTGTCTTGGGACCTGTTGTTTTGTGACCTAGCTAGTGACAAATTTACAGTTTTGTTTAGGACTTGATTGCTAGGTTATATAGTGGAGAGCTAAGTTTGGGAATGGTATGTTCTGGGGATGATTGTGTGAATGATTTGGGGGGGGGGGGGGGTTGGTTCACAGGGGAGTCTTTGGGTATGTATGAGATAGGGTTGTGGATCTTATGGGGCCAGTAGAGCAGGGACTGGAATGCTATAGGACTGGTGAATGCCAGATCAGCTGCAAATAAATCCTCAGTGATCCATGATGCCATAAATGAACAGCATCTTGACATCCTAGGAATAAGTGAATCCTGGCTAGATAAAAGTGGGAGTTTACCACTTGCTGAACTATGCCCAACAGGTTTCAACATCCAACATCAACCAAGACCAGGAAGACGGGGTGGAGGGGTAGCAGTCTTGGTTCGGGATACAATCAAACCTGGAATGCTTTGCCGAGACTCCTGAAAGAGACACCGGATCATCCAACATTTAAAAAAAATTACTAAAAACTTATTTGTTCAATAAAGCCTACCCCACAGTCCACAGTGCTTCAAACCCCTTTTTTTCCGTTTTGTTTGTTTCCCGCTTTTTACCTTCTTTCTGCTTCCCTTTGTTGCTCCTGTATTCCCATCCGTATTCTCTTATATCAACTGCTTCTGTACTTGTATTTGACACTTTTTTTCTGGAACAATTTTATCCTGTTGTATTATGTAATTTTCTAGTAACTTTGTTAGCCACATTGAGCCCGCATAAGTTGGGAAAATGTGGGCTACAAGTAAACCAAATAAATAAATAAATAAATATTCAAGTGTACAGCGCTGCGTACGTCTAGTAGCGCTATAGAAATGATTAGTAGTTCTTGGGTGGGACAGTTGTTTTGGGGGTGGGAAACTCTACTTCAGGTTTGCTTGGGTGAATGGCTGTGAGTATGATGTGTCTTGGTAATGGTTTATGGTATGATGGAGGGAATCTGGTGGGAGGCTTGGCTCTGGGAGACCCCTGGAAGTCTGTTCTTCTTGTTCTAGATGAGTATTACCATTGTGCAGTGGGAACCTCCCTGGGAGTTTGTTCTTGGAATGTGGTAGGTATTAATTCACCGATTAAGAGAACAGAAATCTTCCAGGAGCTAAAGAAAAAGTATGTTCATATTGCCTGTCTTCAGGAAACCCACCTAAATGATGAGGACCATCAAAAATTGAAGCATAGCTGGGTGGTGGCAGTACATTATTTGTCTGGTACTACCCATAGTGCAGGGGTGGCACTTTTGATCAATAAATCAATACCATATCAGATTCATAATGTGCTGGTGAGACAGGAGGGTAGATATATGTTGGTCCATTTTACTGTTCAGAACTCAGAGCTGGTCATTTTGAATGACTATGACTCTAATGTTTTCACACTTCCCTTTCAGACACTCATTAAAGTTGTGGCACCATATTTACATTTGCCTTTCCTAGTTCTGGGGGATTTTAATATTGCAGTGGATCCTTCTGTAGATAAGAAGGGGGGGGGGTGCATGTTGACCTTAGACCCAGTCAGGACCAATATTTTTGTAAAGTCCTAAATTTGTTGGATCCCTGGCAGATTTTTCATCCTTTAGACAAAGATTTTACCCATTTTGCTGGGGCACATTTGGTGACATTCACTCATTTCCACAGGGTTACTGAGGCAAATATAGACCTCCCTACGCTCCCAGATTCATTCCCTTATCTGAGTTGATCTGTATGGTGTATTGGATGAGCAGGGTCCCAGACTTTGGTGTTTCCCATCATATTTGTACTGGGATTCTTCCTTTAGATCTTATGTTGTTCAGAAGTGGCAGCATTATTTGGCGGATAATGAGCGCCATGCTTCGGACTCCATATTATTTTGGGAAACAGTGAAGAGAGGGGAAACCATTGTCTATGTGGCTGCTAGGAGATGGAAACGGGCCATCAGGTCAGGTTGACCAATGTAAGAGGAAGTGGATACTGTCCTTCCACGATGGCCAAAGACAATTATAGGCAGCTAGGGTGGCTCTCGATTCTCTAGTTCATGACCAGACCCTTAAGTCCCTTGTGTATTATAAGCTATATTGACATGGGAATCTGGCTGGGAGGTTACTTGCTCACTTAGTCCATAACTGGGAGGGTCCCCAGTTTTGTAAAGGTATACATCATCAGGGTAAAATTGAGTCTAATAAGGACCAACTGATACATTTATTTCCCCAATATATTCCTCACTTTATCAGACATCCTCTGTCCCAATCAGAGATAGGATTGACCCTCAGGTAGCTGAGCACTTGCATGAGCTGATTTCAGCTTTGGAGATCCTTCAGGCCATAGATCAGGCCCCACTGGCGAAGACTCCAGGCCCTGAAGGACTAAGTTTCAAACTTTATAAGCGTCTCCAGGATTATGTTTCGTTACCACTGGAGGCATATTTTGGACTTTCCCGGCTCATGCAAATCATTCAATAATAGTGGTATTGCCTAAGCCTGGTCGAGAATCCACTCAGCTGGACTCATATAGACCTATTTCTTTGCTCAATTTTGAGGTGAAACTGATGGCTGGGATCTTAGCGACTTGGGTGTCGGGCCTGCTGCCAGATCTTATCCATCAGGATCAGGTGGGCTTTGTGCTATCCGGACAAGCAGTTTGGAATGTCCGTAAGGTTATGGCGGCTATGGGACGTGCTATTGAAAATGTTCCTGCTCTCTTAATCAGCCTAGATGCCCAAAAGGCATTTGACTGTGTAAACTGGGTCTATTTGTTTCTTTTATTGGATAAATATGGATTTGGGGGTCCCTTTTTGAACATGATAAAATTTTGTATACTAATCCTCTGTCGGTGGTGCTGGTCAATGGGGGACTCTCGGATTATTTCCCTTTACCACTGCGGGCAGACTCAGAGGTCAGCGGCCTTGATATTGGGAGAAAAGTTGTAAAGTGTATGATATTTGCGGTGACATGCTGTGTGTTCTTACACATCCAGCCTGAAAACTGAGGAGGCTTTGCACCTGGTTACGCTCTCATGGCGTGGTGTCTGGATTGTCTCTCAATCTTAGTAAATCTGAGGCCATATCCCTGGGGGAGGGTATCAATATGGTGACTGGGGTGACCAATTTCCGTTGAAGGTGCAGCATGCAATTGGGAGTTGATTTGACCAGAAAGGTGACAGAGGCCTTAGCCTATTGGGAAAACTATACTGTATTGCAGAAAAAGACACTGGATGTTTTTGCTTTATGGGCCCATTGCCACTGTTCCTCGCTGGCTGAATAGCTTTGTATAAAATGGTGTTATTTCCACAATGGCTCTGTGACGTAGACCTTTCCTATGTACCTTACTAACCATAAGTACATAAGTATTGCCATACTGGGGAAAAACCAAAGGTCCATCGAGCCCAGCATCCTGTTTCCAGGATGTGGCTCTCTTTCAGAAGAGTCTTAACAAATTTTTCTGGCATAATAAAGGCCCAGATTCTCTTTATCTCATCCTCTCTCTCTCTTTTTGTTTTTTCAGAAGAGGGGCTTAAAACTGCCTGATTTGAGATGTTATATTGTACAACATCTAGTGGACTGGATAAAAGGAACAGCTCACTTTACCCGTATTAAACTGGACTGACAGTTGCTTGCACCAACACATCTATTGTGAGCAAATGCAAGGTGATGCATGTGGGAAAAAAGAACCCGAATTATAGCTATGTCATGCAAGGTTCCACGTTAGAAGTTATGGACCAAGAAAGGATCTGGGTGTCGTAGTCGATAATACACTGAAACCTTCTGCTCAATGTGCTGCTGCGGCTAGGAAAGCGAATAGAATGTTGGGTATTATTAGGAAAGGTATGGAAACAGGTGTGAGGATGTTATAATGCCGTTGTATTGCTCCATGGTGCGACTGCACCTTGAGTATTGTGTTCAATTCTGGTCGCCGCATCTCAATAAAGATATAGTAGAATTGGAAAAGTTGGGGCAGTTGTAGGGGCAAATTTCTTGCATAACTTATTTCAACATTGCTGTATTGGTGTGAAAGTTTTTGCTTATATTTGTGTCCTATTTGGTGCAATTGTTATCAATAAAAATGATTCAACATACAGGAAAGTGGGTGGGGAGAAAATGTGTAATCTTGATGATGATCTAGTTGTATGATTTATATCCAGATGTATGACCATGGTCAGTTCTTTCAATTGTTATGGGAGACCTGCAGTGGTTTGTTTAATTTGTTGATCATCAATAAAAAATTATTGAAACATAGTAGAATTGGAAAAGGTGCAGCGAAGGGCGACTAAAATGATAGTGGGGATGGGACGACTTCCTTATGAAGAAAGTCTAGGAGGCTAGGGCTTTTCAGTTGGAGAAGAGATGTCTGAGGGGAGACATGATAGAGGTATATAAAATAATGAGTGGAACAGGTGGATGTGAAGCGTCAGTTCACTCTTTCCAAAAATAGTAAGACTAGGGGGACATGTGATGAAACTACAGTGTAGTAAATTTTAAAAAACAAAAAAAAAGTTTTCTTCACCCAACGCATAATTAAACTCTGGAATTCATTGCCGGAGAACGTGGTGAAGGCGGTTAGCTTGGCAGAGTTTAAAAAGGGGTTAGACGGTTTCTTAAAGGACAAGTCCATAAACCACTACTAAATGGACTTGGGAAAAATCCACAATTCCAGGAATAACATGTATAGAATGTTTGTACGTTTGGGAAGCTTGCCAGGTGCCTTTGGCTTGGTTTGGCCGCTGTCGTGGACAGGATGCTGGGCTCGATGGACCCTTGGTCTTTTCCCAGTGTGACATTACTTATGTACTTATGTATTGTACTATCTTCATACTGCACACCCTATGTGACTGATAATTACTGCAGCACACCCTATTCTAAAAACTATGCGCTAATATACTTGGATCCTGACGGGACCAAGTTATATTTAAAACGTTGGTCATGTCATAGGTTAACTTGCGTTTGTGACCTGGTGACGGATGCAAGATCTGTGAAGTTCTTTGAACAGCTTCAGGAGGAGAGGGGGGGGGTTGTAACCTGGAGACTGGCTTGCTTACAATCAGGTGCGCCACTGTGTATGTGTGTGAGCTTGATGCTTTTACCTTGAATGAAGATGCTGTAGACTTACTTTCTGAAACGTTGCTCTTATTCTGATCTTCTAAACAAGTTTATGCCTTTATCAGATCAGCTTCACAGTCTGGCTCCTGCATTTGATTACAATGCTTTGGCTGACGTTTGGAACAGGACTTTATTGATGGAAGAACGAGTGTCCAGCTGTGGTAGCTCATGAAACACTTGAAGTGACTTACACATTCATTAGCTTTTATACGTTTCCCCTCATTGGGCCTTTTTGGCTCATAAATTTTTTTTGTTATATTTGTACCCTGCGCTTTCCCACTCCTAAGAATAGATGGATCACGGTAGGCTCAGGCAGACTTCGTTATGTGACAAGAAAGCATCCGACCTCACAAGTGTTGCCCCTCCAAAATTCTTTTACTCCATTACAGCACTGTGATGTTCTTGAAAACGAAATGGAAGCCAAAGAAAAAACAATAAAAGTGGAACAAAAAGATATGAAGGCACCCAAAGAGAAAAGAAACCCCGAAATCACTAATGTTGAAACGCATACCAGAAAATGTAGATGGAAAGCGATGACCACAAATGCTCGCAGTCTAAGCAATAAAGTTCATGACCTTCAGGCCCTGATGTTGGAGGCAGACTTGGATATTGTTGCAATCACGGAGATGCGGTCCCATTTCTTCCGATTCTTTAAGTCTCTCACTGACTCTCTCGATGTACAAGTGCGTAGCTGCTTATCTTCCTCTTTTCTTCTGTAAGTGCCTGGCTTCTTGGGCAGTGCCCAATTCCTTCCTCTTCTCTGCACTTTCTCCCTCTCGTATATGCTAATCCTATTTCTAATAATCTTTTGTAATAATGTCTTGCCCTGTACTTTGTATTTGCCTCCGTTGGTTACTGCTACGGCTATTTTGCAAGTGCGTCTCATGCTTGCTTGCTGTCCGTTCGTGTGCTGTAAATGTTTTGTGCCATTACTTTTGACGGACTGTCACCATCTTTCGCTTTGATAACTCTTTCTTTCCCCCCCCCCCCTTCCTTCCTGTCATACAGCTTTATACTTGATAAACCACACTTTCATAACATTAGAAATCTCCGCTTGAGAAGTCCCGGTCTGTATTCTGTCTCTGTTCCCCGTAGCCACTTTAGATGCTTCCGGGTTTAATTTTCGCTGCATAGACCCCGTCTCTGCCACTTTCGGCACCTTTCTGCCATACTCACTATATATGAAACTGTTACTATGCTCTAAGCCTTCTACCTTTGTATTTTGTCTTTGCTAAAAGTCCCAAACGTCCTGCACTAATCCTGACAGTTGTCTGCCTTAAGCTCCCGTTGTTACTGCTTCTCTGAGTGAATTTGCCACCTCTTTTTTCTGTACTCACTCTCTCCTGTCACAGCCTCGGTTGTAAGACTTTTACATTTATCTCACTTCCACCTATACTTTTTCCTTGCAAAAGATATTTTGTCCAATATACAGCATTCTCCTGTCCCCCGGCTCTGTGATTTGTTTTTCTAAGCTATCTGGACTTCAGAAGCATGCTCTTCTCCTTCATGTATTGTCAGTGCTTTATAATATAATTTATGGCTGGCTGTCAAACTATACGGCCATCCTCCGGTTTGATTAATGCTTTTTCTTCTCCTTTTACAGTTGTAATTTTTAATTTGTACTTGTCTTACTAGCTGTTATCACACCCTTTCAATTTACAATTTGTTTTGGGACAATGTTGTACTTTCAATTAATAATGCTTAAGGTTTGTCATTTATTTTCCTATTTGACATTTGCTTTTGGTCCCTTCTAGCTTGTGTAATCGGTTCTGAATTCACTTTTATATTAATATTTCCTGTTGTTGACGATGCCAGGCGATGTTTCTTTCTCCCAAGCTGTGCATAATCTCATATATAATTGCTGAGGTTTTCCTGAATTTGTAGTTTGAAATGGGGCTTTATTGTGACATAATTAGGAAACATGTCTTTACAGTTTGCTGTTTAGACACTATATAGATTATATCCTGCTCTCGTTATAAGCCAGGCGTTATGCTGTCCCCGCCCATCCTCTTCTATTGCTTGTACTATATATGGACGTTTTACTGTTTGTGTTATACTGCGCTAAATATGAGGAGATCTTATTCACCCTCTAGGTAAGATTCTCATATACTTTGCATTTCCGATACTCATATAGTTCTGGTTTCTTGTGCTCTGTTTTAATGGTGTACTCGGTTAAAAGAAATATAAGTTACAGCCCCAGCACCGTACTATCGTGTTAGTTTATTTCAGGATGCTTTTTAATACTTTTTAATCATCGGTGAGCCTGACAATATTATAACGTTATCTACAGGAAATACTGCACTTCCTCGCTTGCATTGTGGTTTTCGTCCTCCGAGTGCATACAACTTGGACTGGCTTATTTTTAACACTTGCAGTAATGACTTATGTTATAATGTTTCCTAATGAATATTTCCACGTCCTGAGAATGACCATCACTTTTAAATAATATGGTTCTATAAAGAATTAAATTGTGCAAGTCTTTATAACAAGTTTCTGGTTTTACTCGACAGCATTGTGAACTTAGATATAACACAGAAAGTCACATGAAATTACAATGTTTCATTAAGAGCTAGATAACCCCTTGTATAACTTATATGATAGTAGAAGTATTATGTACTATATAGAAGCATTTCTTTGCTTTTACCTTAATTGATATGTATATAAAATAAGTTTTACCTTTCCGGTTGAGAATATGATGCCTGCGTGCCATGAGAATACAGCGTTGCTTCACTTCTTCAGTTATTTCCTGTTGGTTCTTTATAACCCAACCCACCTTCTCTTTCCTTCTAATGCTGCAGCTGTTCTGTTTGTCATCATTTAGACAAGTCGTTTCAGTCACTGATTAGTATGTATGTTTTATGCCGTATCGTTGGAAGTTCTTGGTGTAAGAATCACATGCTTTAATTTGTTTTTTTCCCCCTTTCACCTGTTTAGGCACAGAAGCTTCCTGCCATCGCATTCGGATTTATTTTATTTACTATGTTCCTTTTCTGAGTTTATGGGTATTAATTTGTCATATTTATGGCTATTAACTTGTGATATTTGCACCACGATTCTGGTGTCCTGTTTCACAATTTATTGAATTATATGCTTCTCTTATATTTTCCTGTTTAGATGCTACTTCCAATCTATCTGGTACCCGCCCCAAAAGCATTTAATATGTATTTTCCTTTATTTCATTTATTCTAGGGGTACAGCTCTGGACTACACATGTTACAATGCCTTTCTTGCCTTTTGTTGAAATCGGTGTTTCAGTAACATATATGGGTATTATTTATGTCTTGGATATGCTTTGGGCTCTCACTTTGACGCCCCATACTTGGGATACACCTCACGGCCCTCCTCTCTGATGCTCTACCGACTCTTGCACCTTTTTATTTCTTCCCTGCCCTCCTCTCTGATGCTCTCCTCTTACATAATTTATTTATTTTCCTCCTTCCGATTGCCCCTCATATCAAAAGTAGTAACATTTAAATGTGTGGCCCTCCGTAGATTATTGTTATTATATTTAGAATTGATATTTTTAACAGTAATTGTGTGTGTCCGTTTTTGGATTAGGACAACCATATGCTGCATTTGTTTAGCTGTGAGGGGATAATTGACGTGATAACCCGTTATGTAGTTTCATGATAACATGACTTTGTATGTTTTTTTGACTCCGGAATCTAGCTTACGGCATTGTTTCTGCACGGCATGATTAATATGCACTTATTTCCTGTAGAACTGCTTGCCCGTAACTTTTCAGGATGCAAGGTAGACTTTAAACTACTGATTACCTCTGCGGTGAAAAACTTGGATTTTCATTTTTAGTTAAGATTGCAAGACTATGTTCGAGTTCTATAAATTAATGGTGTGCGGCATTGTTTTCAGTTCAATCATATCTTCAGTTTTCTGCAAGTTTAACCTTGTTTTATGGCACATTTTCTCAGCATGCATGATGATATTCTTATGTATTGGTACATATTATTTTAAATCACTTATCTTTTGATAATTCAGTTGCCGGTTCTCTAGCTTCTTTGTATGATTTACTTGATATTCCTATTTTGTTGTACGGCTTTTCTTCCTCTGATATGGGGAACATACTAAGTCATTTGTTCATTGGTTCGCTCTGCTTGTCCATCAAAATCATTTTTTTCTCCCTCGCTAGGTCCCACCTACTTTCCTATTTTGCGTGTGTCACTCTTGTTTCAGACTTTTATGTCTGTGTATGCAGCACAACAGTGTGAATGATTTTATTTTGTATCGTATTTGTTTTATTTTAATGCATTTGAGTTCCCTTCTTATGAATTATTTAATAGAAAATCTATTGTCTAGTGACTCTTTTATGGTACCATCCCCCAAGAGCTTACATATGTTCAGTGTTACAAATCTTTCTTTTAATTTCCTTTTTTTATTATATCTATTTTATCTTTACTATCTTTGTATTAGGTTTCAGGGGCTCTTCCCTGGGACATGCTATACTTTTATTATTTTCTTATGTACCAGTGTTACGCTATAACCATTGGCTTTAATACCGATGCTTGAGGAATCGCTTACACCCACCTATGGGACTCATATCTGCCCCTTAGGTGGATGACGGTATAAATATATTTTTAGAAATTGAGCTAAATTCCACTTCATTTTCGAAGTGCGCTTGCTCCATAGTTGGACCTTTTGCCCCGACATGAGTTTGCTTGGTTCTGATACGCGCTATGCTATAAGGGGACGCTCAAAGCATCAGTTGCAAGTCGGACAAGTTGACCCGGGGATTTTAAATTCTTACGTATAGTTTGGTGTACTGAATTGAGCAGAATCTTCAGTTGAATTGAGCAGAATCTTCGTTCTAAATTTTTAGGTGTATATTCAAATATCCTGTGGAGGTTAGTTGAATTGAGCGGAATCTTCATTTGAATTGAGCAGAATCTTCCTAACCAGCGAAAATCCATAGGGTATCTGTTCTCCGAGTTCAGGGAACTTGTTTCGCAGCTTCCTGGACCCTTTCAGGGGTAGTAGCCTCCCCTCTTTTGAGGGTTCTACCATTGGAGTGAATCATGGCCAATGGAGCTGAATCTTGGCGGCTAGTAGAGCAGAATCCTAGTTGTAGAAGCCTACCCTGGGGAAACAGTTTTCTTTATTTAGAGTAGGATACATACGTAAGCTGACACTAGGTATTTATTCACTTATACACCCACTCTTTAGTTGCATTTCTGTTTGCAGTTTTTGTCTTGCTTTCTCCTAATGTCACTTGCGGTTAAAGCGTTGAGCTTTCCGCCAATTAGTAATTTTTATTTCGGGTCCCTTTGTTGGAGCACATTCATAGATGTGTGAGTATGATTGTGTTATGTCTCTGTATGTTCTACTATCAGGATAATCATTGCATGTTTTTGTAAACTGTTAGCACATTATCATTTCTAGGTCTCCCTGCTATCTCCGAAGCTGCCTTTTGAACCACTAACCTTGTACCAGGTTCTAGGTCTGGTCAATATATATATTATTATTAATCTAGTTCATTTTTTTCTATAGCAGATTATAGGTCTGGAGCTTATTTGTAGACCACTTGCTCACTAGGTCCCGTTATTATACATATTGGGTGATGTTGTTCACTACCCATTATATCATATCTTCCTCTCCGCACCCAACACCAGATACTGGTGATCTGGCATCTATTCAGATCTCTGGTAAGGACTTTCCGTCCGAAACAAACCTTTCTGTTTTGCGGTTGACCTCCCTATGCCACCGAGAGTTCGGAAGGGGATAGTGATCCCGCCAACTGACCTCCTTCTCAATTGATTTTCCGCGCTGGAGATTACACTGCATGAATCGTGAGTATATTTTCATTTATTGTATGTGTTACTATTAAGCTTGCCTTTGTATACTTTCATGGCCTGTTGGATTAGCTCTAATTTAAATGTTTTATTTTACCAAATTTAGGATAAAGATTTTGTCCTCAATACACAGGGACACCTTGCAAGGTTCCGCGTTAGGAGTTACGGATCAAGAAAGGGATCTGGGTGTCGTCGTCGATGATACGCTGAAACCTTCTGCTCAGTGTGCTGCTGCAGCTAGGAAAGCGAATAGAATGTTGGGTGTTATTAAGAAGGGTATGGAGTCCAGGTGTGCGGATGTTATAATGCCGTTGTATCGCTCCATGGTGCGACCGCACCTGGAGTATTGTGTTCAGTACTGGTCTCCGTATCTCAAAAAAGATATAGTAGAATTGGAAAAGGTACAGCGAAGGGCGACGAAAATGATAGTGGGGATGGGACGACTTTCCTATGAAGAGAGGCTGAGAAGGCTAGGGCTTTTCAGCTTGGAGAAGAGACGGCTGAGGGGAGATATGATAGAAGTGTATAAAATAATGAGTGGAATGGATCGGGTGGATGTGAAGCGACTGTTCACGCTATCCAAAAATACTAGGACTAGAGGGCATGAGTTGAAGCTACAGTGTGGTAAATTTAAAACGAATCGGAGAAAATTTTTCTTCACCCAACGTGTAATTAGACTCTGGAATTCATTGCCGGAGAACGTGGTACGGGCGGTTAGCTTGACGGAGTTTAAAAAGGGGTTAGATAGATTCCTAAAGGACAAGTCCATAGACCGCTATTAAATGGACTGGAAAAATTCCTCATTTTTAGGTATAACTTGTCTGGAATGTTTTTACGTTTGGGGAGCGTGCCAGGTGCCCTTGACCTGGATTGGCCACTGTCGGTGACAGGATGCTGGGCTAGATGGACCTTTGGTCTTTCCCAGTATGGCACTACTTATGTACTTATGTACTGTTTATTTGTGACGTTGTTTAAAATAACTAGTGCTGATGTTCACTTCCTGGCTCTCTATTGGGGATGTATTCCGTAAGAATTAATTAACTGTTTTAATTATCCCTTTCACGTCTTATCTACAACTTTCAAACTTCCTTCCCTGCTTCTTAGAGATTTATAGTTTTAAGATATATTATTGTATAGAGTTCCAGCATTTTTGGTTCTCAATAGGGTTTAGAGATTAACCCTTGCATAACATAGCTGACTGGTAAATCAGAACTAAAGACTTTCAGGTTGCTATTATTTTAAAGTTATGTTCAGATAAGACTAGCTACAATTGCCAACTTCCTTTTTATTGAGACCCGTACCTATGGAAGGCAGATAAAGTAATAACCTTCTTTTCCTCCTTTTCCTCTCCTGAAGTATTAATTCTATGAAGACCAATTACACCAGCATGAAGTATTAATATAAAAATTTCAACTTACAGTTTTTGTCTGATGTATAGACCTATTTTCAGTCACCATAATATCCAATGCTTGCAGTGAGCAGTAAACTCAAATTAGACACAGGAAACACCGTTATTTCGTGATTTCCTTAGGACCGAATAACAGAGATTAACCCTTGTAGTTCTTATTTTCTCTTAAGTTCATCTTTACAAATGCTTTGAACTCAGTATATGATACAGGAATTGATTACGTGTTTCAGATTTTTAATAACTAGATGGGTTTTTCTGTGATTCTGTGTTATCCTTGCTACTTTTTGTTTAGAATTCAATTTACAATGTTGGCTTACAAGCTGTTCCATTTATCATATGAACATATCCTACTGGTCAATTTGTGCATTTATTGCATTAATAAAAATTGTTATTATATCCTTGAATTTTTGAATTCTACTAAAATGTTTAAAGAAATGCTCCTACTTGTCTCCTGCTTATAAAGCGGCTCCTCCTCTGTATTTAAAATATACTCTAGATTGTAAATTGATTCCTGGGAATATATAAGCTTATTTTTAGCTATCCCTCTGAATGTGAATCTTGATATGCTGTCATGATTTAGGGCCCAAATTGTGAAAGCATAGAAAGGATCAGTTTAGAATTTAATATAATTTTCATTTTCCAAATTGGCTGTGAACTATTACAGAGGACTATAGGTTATTATCCTTCTCATTTGACCTATTTAAAACTTGTAAAGGTCACGTGAGTAGGCCTCATAGGAATATATAGTTTTTACATTTCTGATATTGGCTTTTCTCTATCTCTCTAAATATCATATTAAGGGCTGTATTTTCCTGGAGCAGACTCTGACCGCAGTGTTTCCTCAGACTCTGCTGACTTCCTGTGCCAGCAAAATCTAATCTACAGAAAAAAAAATTGTTTTCTACTTGTAACTTGTGATTTTATGTATTGAGACTATGCTCCACCTACTGGTGCCCCAAGGAACTAACAATGCATTCTTTGATCTTTTCTTTCTAATGGTCCTTTGCTGTGATTTGACTACTAGATATTACTTCTTATATCAGCTCTGTAGGTTGAGTGAAGACTGCTAATCCAATTCCTGATCTACCGCCTCTATTCCAGTTTAGTACTTCTACTGCAACCGACCTCTGGCAAGAAAAAGGAGCACCAACTTCTCCAATGAGAATTTTCTTTTGTCCAAATGATGTCATTAATTTAGACCTTCTTGGTTATGCACTTAAATATTCTACTGTATTAAATATTTTTGCAGGCTCATCTTTTCCAAAACCTACATGGCACTTTACGTATGAGCTCTCTATTACAACAGACAGCGACCGTGATTCCAGAAGATACTTCCATCACCTGGACTAGTTATGAGTTTTAAATTTCTGCACATTAGTCTTCTGCTCTGATTATGACTGTTTCCTACGCTACCCTTCTTTCTGAATCATCTAACTCGTAAGTCCTGCTGGCCTCCTGCAGCTGAGGGCCCAACCCTTGGTGAATGTTAGTCATCGCAGGTGAAGATTCAATACCTATTGGCGATAGATTGCAACGCATTGCCCATGCCTTTTTGACTATTTTTGTGCACCATATTCCTCACCCTCCATACATCAATAACTTGAACAATCAACATCGTCTCTAAATTTTAATTTATATTGTTTTTTTGGTACCCTTTTCTTTTGTTCCATATACTTAACTATTGTTATTTGATCATCTCTTCGTAGTAATTACCAATCTGTCTTGCATATTATGCAAGCCAGAAGTGGGGATACATTCTGCAAATCCCAATTCCTAGTATTAAGACTGTCACTTCTACTGATTCCTTGCCCAAGTTGCTGTGAAAATCCAGCCCTGTTAGATCTTCCAGATCTCCGTCCAGATTCTTCTGCGCTTCCACTGCCTCAACCATGATCGATGAAAGAGGATTAAGAACTGATACTTCATTTGAGATTTATAGTTGCTGTTTATGGACATTATAGACTCATATTTTGTTTTATTTTCAGTTTAGCAGTAATCCTGTCTATATATTGAAAAGGTTTTATTTTTATTTTCCTATTATTTCCTTTATTGTTCTAAATGTTTTTCTAAGAGTTTCCCCGTTATGTCTGTTAATGTAATTTAAATTGAAGTTGATATTCTCTGATACAAGGGTAACATCAAACCCTCATACTGGCTATGATATCATAATGTAGGTGTAAACCCTGTTAGTATCAACCTGTTATGCAATTGTTTAACTTTGGTGTAGGCTTACTTAAGCTGCATGTCTTTCTGTAGGTTTGACTAAGCTCCAAGTGGGGTAACGGATATATAAAATGTTTCCCATACTTCCAGGTCATTATGCATATGTCAAAATCCATGCATGACCTTTGTTAATATAAATTTTCTTAGGATTGACCATTTTTTTGCTGTATGAGGCAACCTCATACTTGCTATCCACTTTTTAGTGCTCGTGATTGGATGCTAATGATGAGTAATAGTAAGGTCCAGGAATTCCGACCTGTTTAAGGATTCTGAATACCTACAACCTAAAACAGCCTGCAAACAGAGTACTAACCATATATTTGTTGAGGCACCATAACAATGCTTAATCAAAACCACTATTCCTTCTCAAGACCACTGAGATAGATAGATTATCTCCCCATGTACTATGCAATAGATACACTAGAAGCCATAGAAAGACCTGAAAGTATTTATTAGTATGATCCACCTGAAACTGCTATTACCCGCATACCTATACTTCATGGGATTTTGTAGATGAACTCATGGATTTGTCCCATTCATAAAACCTTTCTCACTACAGGTTTGAGTAAGTCTCAAGAGAGATGACATCAGGATTAAGGCCCAAGGGATTGGGTAATATAAAGGGAATTCCATATGCCCAAATAATATATAACCTGAGAATGAAGTTTCCTGTCTTGCACCATACCTTCCAGCAATTTGTAAGACCAAAACTCCCCCTCTAGTTTGATAGCTTGCCACCTTCTGGAATGGATGATGACAAGCTTGACGAGCTTTGTGTCACCCCTCCTCAGAGGGGGTGACAAGTGGGGAATGTATAATTATACTACAGCAAGAGGCCCTCACTGGATGCCCACCGGAAGGGTGGAAGGCCAGATTTTAGGACTCAGGCTGTAAAAATACCAGCTAGGTTTAAAAATCTATGACTGGCTGAGCAAGGACGTGCTTTACCTGTAAGTTAATATGTGTCCCCGCTTGGGATCCATCCACTGGAATAGTGGTGGATCAATTTACATACCTTAAACAGCTTAAACTGCTAAAAGGCACTGACTGGGCCTCATTAGAATTTGGTGTGACATTCAAAAGCAGTGCAAAAGCCAAGATCAAGGAATTGATGGCTAAAATGCTAAGTCAGATTACAAGATGATATGAACCTGAGATATCTATATTTAGATATCTTCATAAAAAAAGTTGTTTTGTTCATGTTTGGATGTCCGTATCTAGGGAGATGTCCATGTTTGGATGTTTGGATGTCCGTATCTAGGGAAATGTTGACAAAAAGGGAAATTGCACAACAGGTTGCAATACTAAAACGGAAGAGCACCTGGCCGGAGGTCATGACTCATAGATTAAGCAATATTAGAGAAAATAATCCCTCTCCATAGACTTGTATAGTGACCAAATTGTATAAAAGCAGGGTGCATGCAAGCCCTCAGGAGAACTTTTCTCCAACGCCTCGGAAGCAGCAGAGCTCCAGTCAGCTGAATCCAGAATTTGTCTGATGAATGTACCTGATTAAAGTCTGATATGCAAATAAACTCTTCATTCTAAATGATGGTTTGTGGGCTTCACTTAATGATGAAAGGCTGTAAGTACAAATGCTTTTGCTACATCAGGCTATCATTCGCTGCATTATATAACCTGTAGCCTAAATCCAGTTTGTCATAAGGCTGGTATCTATTCCTTGCCAGTGCTGAGAGGCGGACTAATGCCGGTATTTGAGACCTAACGTCTCTCTCAGTGGCAATTCCTTTTAAAACCTCATAACTCCTGGATTACCCCAGTACTAGTGTTATTTAGAGATGGAGTCAGATTGAGGTCACTCTAGCCTTCTTGGGGGGCTCGGGACCCCCCAATTCTCAACAGTTCGAATCCGGTCAGGGGACGAATGGAAAACGGCTTTTAACACCCACGAGGGACATTTTGAATATCGGGTGATGCCGTTCGGCCTATGTAATGCCCCTGCTGTGTTTCAACGTCTTATTAACTACGTGCTAGAGGATTTGCTGAACTCCACGGTGATTGTATACCTGGATGACATTCTGGTTTACTCTAAGGACCCCGCGGAGCATACGGGCCACGTCCGCGCTGTGCTGTACCGGTTAAGACAAGCCCGTCTATTCGCTAAACTCAGTAAATGTGCTTTCCATCAGCGGTCATTACCCTTTTTAGGACATATTCTGCTACCCGGGGGCCTACAGATGGAGCCAGACAAACTCCGGGCAATTCGAGAGTGGCCACAACCGTTGGGATTGAAGGCACTGCAACGGTTCCTGGGGTTCGCAAATTACTATCGCCAGTTTATCCCTCAGTATTCCCAACTGACAGCGCCACTGACGGCGCTCACCCAAAAGAACGCGAAGGTCCGGGATTGGCCGCCAGAGGCGCAAGCGGCTTTTCGTCAGGTAAAGGAGGCCTTCGAGTCAGCGTCCATCCTGCTGGCCCCCGATCCCGAGAAACCATTTATTGTAGAAGTGGACGCGTCCGCCTTGGGGGCCGGGGCAGTCCTCTCTCAAGTCAACCCCGGAGGCCGGCGTCAACCGTGCTCATTCTTCTCACGAAAATTCTCCCCAGTAGAACGGAATTATACGGTAGGGGATAGAGAACTCTTGGCCCTGAAATTAGCCCTGCAGGAATGGAGGCACCTGCTGGAGGGAGCGGAGCACCGATTTACGGTAATCACTGATCACAAGAACCTCCTATACCTCCAAGAGGCTCAGCGGTTAAACCCCCGACAGGCCCGATGGTCGTTATTCTATGCCAGGTTTCACTTTCAGTTAGTATTCCGGGCGGCGTCTCAGAATACCCCAGCGGACTCGCTCTCCCGAGCATTTGAAGCTCCTGAAGAGACCAAGGAGGTCCATCCTATGTTAAATCCCGCATGTCTCAGTGCGGCTACAGGGGAAATTGCGCCGACTAAGGAGTTCGTGTCGGCCGCCGACTGAAAAAGAATAATGCAATGGGGGCACTCATCTAGATGGGCCGGGCACTTCGGGTATCAAAAAACCCTCCGGTTCATCGCGAGACAGTACCAATGGCCGCAAATGAGGCGGGATGTTCTCCAATTTGTTACCTTGTGCCCTGTATGTGCACGGACCAAGCCATTAACAGGGCCCCCCGTGGGGAACCTGCAACCACTGCCCGTACCGACCATTCCCTGGACGGAGTTATCCATGGATTTCATCACCGACCTACCCCGCTCCCAGGGCCATACTGTGATTTGGGTTGTGGTAGACCGTTTCTCTAAAATGGCTCATTTTGTTCCATTATCGAGCCTTCCTTCGGCGGCCTCTCTAGCCCAGGCTTTCATTCAACACATTTTTCGGCTACATGGGCTGCCCAGTCGGATCGTCAGTGACCGGGGACCCCAATTTACCTCACGCTTCTGGAGAGCCTTGTGCACGGCTTTGGGAGTAGAGACTCATTTTTCATCCGCCTACCATCCCCAAACCAACGGCATGGTTGAGAGGATTAACCAAACATTGAAAGGATTCTTGCGGGCATTTGTCAACCAACGACAAGATAACTGGGCCTCTCTGCTTCCATGGGCCGAGTTTGCTTATAACCAGAGTGACCATTCATCCTCAGGACACTCCCCGTTCTTCTTGGTATACGGACGACATCCTCGGCTTCCAGGGCCGTTCCCTTCGACAGCGGTAACCCCTGTGGGGGACCAAACCCTGGCGGATCTGCAGAAGGTCTGGGGGATGGCTAGGGAGCAACTACAGAAGACCGTTGCCCAAGATAAGGTCTTTGCCGATCGCCACCGGCGACCCGCCCCAGTGCTCCAGCCGGGGCAGAAGGTATGGTTAAGCACTAAGTACCTGAGGCTCCGGGTGCCCTCCCGGAAACTGGGACCTCGGTATGCTGGACCTTTTGCTATCCAAGAACGAATTGGACCAGTCACGTACCGGTTGCGGTTACCAAGGACCCTGCGAGTGCACAACGCCTTTCATATCTCCCTATTGAAGAGATTTTGGGGGTCCAAGTGGCACCCTCACCCATCCGAAGAGGAAGCTCTCGAGGTTACTCCTGATCCGGAGTATGAAGTAGAAGAGGTCCTCGACTCTAAAAGGCGGCGGGGAAGGCTGTATTATTTGTTATCATGGAAATATTTCGGTCCCGAAGACAACTCCTGGGAACCCGCTGCTAATGTACATGCTCCAGAGTTGGTTAAAGCCTTCCACGCCCGATATCCGTCCAAACCCGGGCCCCGGGAGAAGGGGGCATCCGGGGAGGATACTGTCCCGTCCCGGGCTCTTACCTGGCGGCCCGCAGGAGGGAGCGGTAACCAGGGGCGCCCACGGGATCCGGGACGGCGGGATGAGGCTGCCGACAGGGCCGGCGCTGCCGCTGGCTGCTCCGAGGCCGGCGATCCGAGGGAGCAAGCGCCGGCCTCGGAGAAGGAGATCCGCCGGCCAAGATGGCGGCGCCGGCGTCGTCGTCCTCCTCGTTGGAGCAGGACCAGCGAGGCAGCTCCGCCCACTTGCGCCGGATTGGCGCACCAACGGGGAGACTCCGCCCGCCAGACAGGGGCACCAATCCGGGCCCCCTCTGCCTGCCTGGGCGAAGAGGATTGGCTCCAGCTGTTACCAGAGGAAGGACGGGCGGGGGATTTAAACCCCGAGACGGAAGGGATCCAGCGCTTCCGTTTTGTTTGTCAGAAGCCGACACAGGGGTTGCGCCCTGCTAGCCCCCTTCAGAGACTGTGTCGTCCGCTAGCCGTCCTTGCTAGCCAACTCCAGAGACAGTGCTCCTCTTCAGCTAGCCGTCCTGCTAGCTCCCTTCCGAGACTGTGTCTTCCGCTAGCCGTCCTTGCTAGCCAACTCCAGAGACAGTGCTCCTCTTCAGCTAGCCGTCCTGCTAGCCCCCTTCAGAGACTGTGTCGTCCGCTAGCCGTCCTTGCTAGCCTACTCCAGAGACAGTGCTCCTCTTCAGCTAGCCGTCCTGCTAGCCCCCTTCCGAGACTGTGTCTTCCGCTAGCCGTCCTTGCTAGCCAACTCCAGAGACAGTGCTCCTCTTCAGCTAGCCGTCCTGCTAGCCCCCTTCAGAGACTGTGTCGTCCGCTAGCCGTCCTTGCTAGCCTACTCCAGAGACAGTGCTCCTCTTCAGCTAGCCGTCCTGCTAGCCCCCTTCAGAGACTGTGTCTTCCGCTAGCCGTCCTTGCTAGCCAATTCCAGAGACAGTGCTCCTCTTCAGCTAGCCGTCCTGCTAGCCCCCTTCAGAGACTGTGTTTTCAGCTAGCCATCCGGCTAGCCATCTCCAGAGCCTGAATCTCCTCTCGGAGTCCTAGCCGCCTCTGCTAGTCCTCCCTTAAAGACTGCGTGCTTACTGTCAGCCAGGTCAGCCGTCACCCCGCGGTTCCAGCAGTCCTGCTGGCCGCCTGCAGCTGAGGGCTCAACCCTCGGTGAACGGCGGTCGCCGCGGGTGAAGATTCGGGGTGCTCGGCTGCCCTCTGGGGCTTTGTGGGGCCTCGGGGAACTTGAGGGCTCACCAACCAAGAAACAACAGGGACGCGACAGTCAAGTATCTGGATTAGAGACTACTTTCCTAGACAATCATTCCAGCTAATATTACAATCAATGATCCTGTGTAAACTAGATTACTGTAAGGCAGCACATGCAGCATGCAAAGAAAGCACAATAAAATTGTTCCAAACCATCCAAAACATGGCAGAAAGACTGGTATTTAAAAATTCCAAATACGAAATAGAACCCTACTGCTTAAACTGCTACACTAGCTGCCCATGAAGGCAAGACTATTCTTCAAAATTAGCACCCTCATCTACAAAATACTATTTGGAATATCCCTTGAATATATGCTAGATCTGATCGCATTATCTCTAAGAATGCAAGTCCAGAAACCAGAAGCTACCTACTTCTCCACCTATCCGACGACAGAAACATAATTTACAAAAGTATGTACACAGCTGGATTCAGCTACTTGGGCTCCAAATGGTGGAGCTCAATATCCATGAAGCATATCAAACTATCTACAGTTCAGAAAAGAACTGAAGACCTACCTTTTAAAAAATTTCTATAACTTAAAGATATAATAAAAAATGGCCTACACCAATCTTAAACTGAAAACTTGACCTAACTTTTTAACTGAAAAACACAACTGTAACTTCACCTAAATGTAAATTGTAAGCCACTTTGAACCGAAACTTGTTTTTGGAAAATAGTGGGATACAAGAAGCATAAATAAATAGATAGAGCAGATGAGGAATATAATGACTGCTGGATAATGACTGTTCGGGAGCAGGGGTGAATAAAAAAGAAGGGTCCTATGGGCTGGGGCAGCTGGCTGCTGTAATGCAGCATGAAGGGGGGAGGACGGGAGGCGGTAAACGTGATCCGTTCCCAGGTTGGGGAGCACAGTACAGGGGAGGAGAGGTAGGAGGGAGGGGAGGGGAGGGGGGTGGGAAGGAGAGAGGAAAGGGTGCGGGGGGAGGGGATAAAGTGGAACAAGACCAATCATTACACTGGGCCAGGGAAAGACAATTGGGACAGAGCTGGGAAGGAAGTCTATGGTGGGCTTGCGGGGGGGGGGGGGGGGGGGGGGGGGGGGGGGCGGGGTACAGGCTGGGGTACCTCCCTGAGAAGGAAACATGACTTCAGAGAAACACAACAGAGCATAGGACTGCCTGTAGATTATGTTTAGACTTGTCACTTGGAATGTGGGTGGGATCAATTCGCCAATAAAGAGAACAAAAATTTTACAACACCTACACAGGAACAAAATAGACATTGCACTATTGCAAGAAACGCATCTTAGCCAAGAGGAACACGCAAAACTTAAAACGTGGTAGGTGGAGAAATGTGTCTCAGCGGGAGTGCATGGGAAAAAGGGAGGGGTGGCGGTGTTAATTCGTAAGGGGTTGACAACAATGGTGCGCCCCCTTGCGGCAGACACTAAGTGTCGCGGCTCTGATGTCACTCTGGTGTTGGTGAGCTCTCGAGTTTTCCCGAGCTCCCCTAGGCCCAGGAAGAAGCCGAGCACCCCAATCTTCACCCGCGGCGACCGCCGTTCACCGAGGGTTGAGCCCTCAGCTGCGGGCGGCCAGCAGGACTGCTGGAACCCCGGGGTGGTGGCTGGCCTGGCTGGATATGGGTACGGAGTCCTTGGTGAGCGTAGCTGAGCCGGGCGGCTACCTGAGCACTGGGCACGGGCCCAGTTGGAGGAAGTGGCTAGCAGGACGGCGAGGCTGGTACGAATAACAACCCCCGCCCTCACTGGAAATAGCTAGCAGGACGGCTAGCTGTCCTGAGGAACAAACACAGTCTTGGAAATAGCTAGCAGGACGGCTAGCTGTCCTGAGGAACAAACACAGTCTTGGAAATAGCTAGCAGGACGGCTAGCTGTCTTGAGAAACAAACACAGTCTTGGAAATGGCTAGCAGGACGGCTAGCTGTCTTGAGGAACAAACACAGTCTTGGAAATAGCTAGCAGGACGGCTAGCTGTCTTGAGGAACAAACACAGTCTTGGAAATAGCTAGCAGGGCGGCTAGCTGTCTGGAGAAACAAACACAGTCTTGGAAATAGCTAGCAGGACGGCTAGCTGTCTTGAGAAACAAACACAGTCTTGGAAATAGCTAGCAGGACGGCTAGCTGTCTTGAGAAACAAACACAGTCTTGGAAATAGCTAGCAGGACGGCTAGCTGTCTTGAGAAACAAACACAGTCTTGGAAATAGCTAGCAGGACGGCTAGCTGTCTTGAGAAACAAACACAGTCTTGGAAATAGCTAGCAGGACGGCTAGCTGTCTTGAGAAACAAACACAGTCTTGGAAATAGCTAGCAGGACGGCTAGCTGTCTTGAGAAACAAACACAGTCTTGGAAACAGCTAGCAGGACGGCTTCAAACAACAAAACGGAAGCCCTGGATCCCCCCCGTGTCTCCGTTTAAATCCCCCGCTCGTCCTGGCTGGAGAACAGCTGGAACCAATCCTCTCCGCCCAGGCCGGCAGCGGAGGACCGGATTGGTCCCCCCGTCCGATGGGCGGAGTTCCTGCGCGGATGCGCCAATCCGGTGCGAGTGGGCGGAGCCTCCTCGCTGGTCTCGCTGCAGCGAGGAGGACGCCGACGCCGGCGCCGCCATCTTGGCCGGCGGATCTCCTTCTCCGAGGCCGGCGTTAGTTCTTCTGGATCGCCGGCCTCGGGGCAACTTGCGGCTGCGGTGATCCCCGTGGCATTCTTCTCCCCGTCGCCCCGCATCCCACGGGCGACCCAGCCTTCCGCTCCGGCCCGCGGACCGCCAGGTAAGGGCCCGGAACGGGACAGTATCCTCCCCGGAAGACCCCTTCCTTCGGGGCCCGGGTTTGGACGGATATCGGGCGTGGAAGGCTTTGACCAAGTCTGGAGCATGCACATTAGCCACGGGTTCCCAGGAATTATCTTCGGGGCCAAAAGATTTCCATGATAACAAATAATACAGTTTTCCCCGCCGCCACTTTGAGTCGAGAACTTCTCCTACCTCGTACTCCGGGTCCGGGGCCACCTGGAGATCTTCTTCTTGGGCTGGATGCGGGTGCCACCCGGACTCCCGGAACCTCTTCAATAGCGAGATATGGAAGGCGTTATGTACTCGTAGGGTGCCGGGTAACCGCAATCGATACGTTACTGGCCCAATTCGTTCCTGGATTGCATATGGTCCCGCATATCGAGGTCCCAGTCTTCGAGAAGCCCCTCGAAGTCTCAGATGTTTCGTGCTTAACCATACCTTCTGTCCTGGTTGGAGCACGGGGGCGGGCCGCCGATGGCGGTCAGCAAAGAGCTTGTCCTTGGTCGCGGTCTTCTGTAATTGTTCCCTAGCCATCTTCCAGACCTCTTGTAGGTCGGCTACGACTTGGTCCCCCGCCGGGTTCATGGCAGTCGCCGGGAACGGCCCTGGAAGCCGAGGATGTCGCCCATATACCAGGAAGAATGGGGACTGCCCTGAGGATGAGTGGTCACTGTGGTTATAGGCGACCTCGGCCCAGGGAAGTAGAGAAACCCAGTTATCTTGTCGTTGGTTGACGAAGGCTCGTAAGAACCCTTTCAAGGTTTGGTTAATCCTCTCCACCATGCCGTTGGTTTGAGGATGGTACGCGGATGAAAAGTGGTTCTCTACCCCCAAGGCCGTGCACAAAGTTCTCCAGAAGCGGGAGGTAAATTGGGGTCCTCGGTCACTGATGATCCGAGTGGGTAATCCATGTAGTCGAAAAATGTGGTGAATGAACGCTTGGGCTAGAGAGGCGGCCGACGGAAGGTTCGTGAACGGAACAAAGTGAGCCATTTTAGAGAACCGATCTATCACAACCCAGATCACGGTATGCCCCTGGGAACGAGGTAAATCAGTGATAAAGTCCATGGATATCTCCGACCAGGGACTGGTCGGTACGGGCAGTGGTTGTAGGTCTCCCACGGGGGGTCCTCCTACTGACTTGGTTCGGGCACATACCGGGCACGAGGTAACAAACTGGAGGATATCTCGCCTCATCTGTGGCCATCGATAATGTCTCGTGATGAATCGGAGTGTCTTTTGGTACCCGAAGTGCCCGGCCCATCTAGACGAGTGCCCCCATTGCAGAACCCTTCTCCGATCGGCGGCCGCCACGAATTTCTGGATTTGTGCAACCTCTCCTGTGGCTGCACTGACACAAGCGGGGTCTAGCATCGGATGAGTCTCCTTAGTCTCTTCTGGTACCTCAAAAGCCCGGGAGAGCGCGTCTGCCGGGGTATTCTGGGAGGCCGCCCGGAACACTAATTGAAAATGAAACCTGGCAAAGAATAATGACCACCGGGCCTGTCGGGGATTCAGCCGCTGGGCCTCTTGGAGGTATAGAAGGTTCTTATGATCAGTGATGACCGTGAACCGGTGTTCCGCTCCTTCCAACAAGTGTCTCCACTCTTGCAGTGCTAGCTTCAGAGCCAAGAGTTCTCTATCCCCTACCGTATAGTTCCGCTCGGCTGGAGAGAGTTTACGTGAAAAGAAGGAGCACGGTTGACGCCGGCCTTCGGGGTTGATTTGAGAAATGACCGCCCCGGCCCCGAGGGCGGACGCGTCCACCTCTACAATGAAAGGTTTCTCAGGGTCGGGGGTCAACAGAATAGACGCAGACTCAAAAGCCTCTTTTACCTGACGAAAAGCCGCTTGCGCCTCTGGCGGCCAATCCCTGACCCTCGCGTTCTTGTGGGTGAGCGCCGTCAACGGGGTGGTCAACCTGGAGTACTGGGGAATAAATTGGCGATAGTAATTGGCGAAGCCCAGGAATCGTTGCAAAGCCTTCAGGCCCTTCGGTTGAGGCCACTCTCGAATGGCTTGGAGCTTGTCTGGCTCCATCTGTAATCCCCCTGGAAGCAGGATATGCCCCAAAAAGGGTAAGGATCGCTGATGGAAAGCACACTTACTCAGCTTAGCAAATAGATGGGCTTGACGTAGGCGGTGCAGCACTGCACGCACATGACCCGGATGCTCCCTGGGGTCCTTAGAGTAAACTAGGATGTCATCCAGGTATACAATCACCGTGGAATTTAGCAATTCTTCTAGTACACAATTGATAAGACGTTGAAACACCGCAGGGGCATTGCAGAGACCGAACGGCATCACCCGATATTCAAAATGTCCCTCATGGGTGTTGAAAGCCGTTTTCCATTCGTCCCCTGACCGGATTCGTACTAGATTGTAGGCCCCCCGCAGATCTAACTTCGTGAAGATCTGAGCTCCTTGCAGTCTGTCCAAGAGCTCTGGAATGAGCGGCAGCGGGAACCGATCCTTCACGGTGATGGCATTTAATCCCCGATAGTCAATACACAGTCTCAGGGACCCATCCTTCTTGGCAACAAAGAAAAACCCTGCCCCGGCTGGGGATGTAGACGGCTGAATGAACCCTTTCCGTAGGTTCTCATGGATATAATCTCGCATTGCCTTGAACTCTGCTCGGGACAGTTTGTACAGTCGGCCCCGTGGGGGTACCGTATCCGTCTTCAGATCAATAGCACAGTCAAAAGACCTATGCGGCGGTAGTACCTCCGCCTCCTTGGGACTAAACACATCAGCAAAGTCTCTATACTCCATAGGCAGGGAGCCCAGTTCACCCGGTCCTTCCCCTGGCGACATATTTAAAGCTGGACAGGTGCCAGCCCGACCCTTACAACAGGTCTCTTGACAGGAATTACCCCACGCTTGAATCTTTCCCCCGGTCCAGTCGATAACCGGGTTGTGGCATCGTAGCCACGGCAATCCCAGAACCACAGGGTGGATGGTCCGGGATAACACTAAGAATTCGGCCTCCTCCCGATGGTCCTCTCCCACTTGCAGTCCCAACATAGGAGTAATCTCAGTAACTGGCTGGGGAAGGGTAGTTCCTTGGATGGAGGTTATCCGCAGCACTGTCCTCCGGGGGAGCGTGGGCCAGCCCATTTGCTGCAGCAGTTCGAGCCCAATAAAATTACCCCCTGACCCCGAGTCCACCAGGGCTTGGGTCTGAACCGTGGCCTCCTGCCACCGTAAGGTCACCGGTAGTATGATCAAAGTGTCCTGTAGGGGAGCGGAGTGCTCCAAGAACCCTCCCCTCAGGGTGCCTTGGGGAGCGCATTTCCCGGCCGGAGGGAACAAGTCCGGAGGAAATGCCCAGCCTTCCCACAATAGAAGCACAGTCCATTAGACTGTCATTGCTGTCTTTCGGCAGGAGTCAACCGTTGCCGGCCCATCACCATCGGCTCCTCCCCGGGCTCCGTAGTGTCCCGGTTCACCTGGCGAGAGGACAGCCCTTTGTTTGTCCGGGGGGCCCCTCGTGCCCACTTCTGCCACTCCGCCCGGGCTCTGGCTCGCTCCTGGAATCGGGTGTCCACCCGTATGCAGAGTGAGATGAGGGCATCCAATTGTCCGGGAATATCCCGTCCCGCCAATTCATCCTTGATTCGCTCTTGTAACCCCTCCATAAAAATGGCCATCAAGGACTCCGGATTCCAACGCAGCTCCGTGGCTAAGGTACGAAACCGGATGGCATAGTCGGCCACCGTACCTTCTCCCTGATGAATCCGGAGCAGTTCCGATGCCACGGAGGAGGGCCTTCCCGGAAGGTCAAACACCATCCGGAACCGGCGCTGAAATTCGTTATAATCCTCCAAAATGGGATCATTTTGTTCGTTCAGGGGAGCCACCCAGTCCTGGGCCTTTCCTCCACAAAGGCCCATAATGTAGCCCACCTTACTTTGGTCCGAAGCAAAGGCCTCCGGTTGCATCCGGAAGGCCAGGTTGCACTGGTTGAGAAACCCCCTACAACCACCCGGGTTCCCATCGTAGCGTGCTGGTTCAGGGAACCGAGGTCCCACGCGGAACCCTCCCATACGGGGAGCCGCTGCGGCCCCTTGGACCGCAGCGGCCTGGTTCTGTACCTGAAGCGTGGAAAGTTGAGAACATACATTCTGGAGCGCCCCAGACAGGGCATTAAGCTGTTCCTGTTGCTGCTGGAGAACCTTGGCCAGGTCCCGTAGATCAGGTTGCGTCGGCGAGCTCATGGCTTCCGTTTTCTGTCGCGGCTCTGATGTCACTCTGGTGTTGGTGAGCTCTCGAGTTTTCCCGAGCTCCCCTAGGCCCAGGAAGAAGCCGAGCACCCCAATCTTCACCCGCGGCGACCGCCGTTCACCGAGGGTTGAGCCCTCAGCTGCGGGCGGCCAGCAGGACTGCTGGAACCCCGGGGTGGTGGCTGGCCTGGCTGGATATGGGTACGGAGTCCTTGGTGAGCGTAGCTGAGCCGGGCGGCTACCTGAGCACTGGGCACGGGCCCAGTCGGAGGAAGTGGCTAGCAGGACGGCGAGGCTGGTACGAATAACAACCCCCGCCCTCACTGGAAATAGCTAGCAGGACGGCTAGCTGCCGACAGGAACAAACACAGTCTTGGAAATAGCTAGCAGGACGGCTAGCTGTCCTGAGGAACAAACACAGTCTTGGAAATAGCTAGCAGGACGGCTAGCTGTCTTGAGAAACAAACACAGTCTTGGAAATGGCTAGCAGGATGGCTAGCTGTCTTGAGGAACAAACACAGTCTTGGAAATAGCTAGCAGGACGGCTAGCTGTCTTGAGAAACAAACACAGTCTTGGAAATGGCTAGCAGGATGGCTAGCTGTCTTGAGGAACAAACACAGTCTTGGAAATAGCTAGCAGGACGGCTAGCTGTCTTGAGGAACAAACACAGTCTTGGAAATAGCTAGCAGGGCGGCTAGCTGTCTGGAGAAACAAACACAGTCTTGGAAATAGCTAGCAGGACGGCTAGCTGTCTTGAGAAACAAACACAGTCTTGGAAATAGCTAGCAGGACGGCTAGCTGTCTTGAGAAACAAACACAGTCTTGGAAATAGCTAGCAGGACGGCTAGCTGTCTTGAGAAACAAACACAGTCTTGGAAATAGCTAGCAGGACGGCTAGCTGTCTTGAGAAACAAACACAGTCTTGGAAACAGCTAGCAGGACGGCTTCAAACAACAAAACGGAAGCCCTGGATCCCCCCCGTGTCTCCGTTTAAATCCCCCGCTCGTCCTGGCTGGAGAACAGCTGGAACCAATCCTCTCCGCCCAGGCCGGCAGCGGAGGACCGGATTGGTCCCCCCGTCCGATGGGCGGAGTTCCTGCGCGGATGCGCCAATCCGGTGCGAGTGGGCGGAGCCTCCTCGCTGGTCTCGCTGCAGCGAGGACGCCGACGCCGGCGCCGCCATCTTGGCCGGCGGATCTCCTTCTCCGAGGCCGGCGTTAGTTCTTCTGGATCGCCGGCCTCGGGGCAACTTGCGGCTGCGGCGATCCCCGTGGCATTCTTCCCCCGTCGCCCCGCATCCCACGGGCGACCCAGCCTTCCGCTCCGGCCCGCGGACCGCCAGGTAAGGGCCCGGAACGGGACACTAAGGGACGGTATGTTTTAGTGGAACTGGAAATTACGGGCCAAAAGCTGTTAATATGTAATCTATACGCCCCCAACTAGTATGATAAGCAATTTTACAACCAACTGTTACAGCGCCTGCTCCCATACCAGGGGGAACATGTGCTGGTGGGGGGAGATTTCAACACGGTATGGGATGCCTCGGTGGACAGTTCACAGGGCAGGAGGAGTGACTCGGTGGCATTCAATAAAGGCCTGCAAAGATTAGGACAGATGTTAGATCTCATAGATGTATGGAGGGTGTTACACCCCACTGAAAGGGATTATACCCATCACGTGCGGGCACATGCTTCCCAAGCAAGAATAGATTACATACTCATACCAGAAACCATGCTTGGAAAGGTAAAGGATACATGTATAGGGCCTTACACGATCTCGGACCATGCCTGGGTATGTCTTGATTGGGAATGGGGAGAATGGAAATCTACGGGCGGCTCTTGGCAGTTCCCGTTAGATCTGGCTGGAGACGAGACATTTAAAGTTAAAATAAAGGAATGCTGAGAGGACTACGCAACACTGAATCAACAACATATAGAGAGCCCTCTTTTATTTTGGGAAGCAGCGAAGGCAGTGCTGAGTGGTGAAATAATCAGTTACCACCACCATTTCAGTTTAGCCCGCAACAAGGAAATCATAAGGTTAAGTAAATTAATATGTAAAGCCCGACAGACATATGGCTGGACGCATGCAGAGATTCACCGCCCCAACCTTCTAGAACTTCAGGCCACACTAAACATGCTGTTGCACCAATGGGCCTCGAAGTCTCAAACCTATTATAAATTTCAATTGCACAGATTTGGGAACAAAGCAACGGCGCCTGTTAGCTTGATTAGCCACTCTGAAAGGGAACAAGAGACAGGTCTTGCAAGTGAGCGGGGAGCAAGGGAGAATGGAACGTAAAGTGGAGAAGATATGTGAGGCTTTCGCCAAATTTTACAGTAACCTATACGCGAAACCAGGGGAACAGGGACTGTCAGAGTCTATATATTTAGATAATTTGGACCTACCATCCCTTAGTCAATGGGACAAAGATAAATTAAACCTACCAATTACGGTGGAGGAGGTATTATTGGGTATAAAACAAGAGAAGTTACTAAAGGCGCCTGGCCCAGACGGTTTACGCATAGAATTCTACAAACTATTAGGTGAACACATTGCTCTGACGTTAACTAACTATTACAACAAAATAGTAGAAACGGAACACCCTCCGGAGGTTTGTCCTTTGCACAAATAGTGGTGCTACCAAAACCAGGTAGGGATCCGCAAAATGTGGAGTCCTATCTTCCAATCTCCCTACTGAATGTGGAAATTAAACTGCTCGCAAAAATAATGGCCAACCACATGAAAAAGGTTTTACCAAAATTAATACATGAAGCTCAAACTGGATTAGAAGAGGGTAGGGTAATAGCTAAGAACCTACAGAGAATTATAGGGGCCTTAGAGAGGAGGAAGTACAAAGGTGTACCATCCCTCCTAATTAGTTTTGACGCCGAAAAGGCGTTCGATAAAGTGCACTGGACATTCCTTTTCTCTACGTTAAACAAGTACGGATTTGACGGCCGGTTTATATCAGCAGTTCGGGCCCTTTATCACAAGCCTAAAGCGAGGATACGGGTCAACGGGATGGAATTGGAGGAGTTTCCAATACACAGGGGAACCCGACAGGGTTGCCCCTTATCCCCGCTATTATTTGTCTTGTCACTTGACCCGTTGATCTGGGACATTGTAGCTAGTCCGACGATACAAGGCATACATATGGGTCAGGCCGAATTCAAAATAGCAGCTTTTGCAGATGACATCCTGGTGCTGATCACAGATCCTCGGACATCGTTTCCAGCGTTAATGGAGACTCTGAAAGAATATGGAGACTATGCAGGGTTAAGCTTGAATCTGACTAAATCAGAGGCATTAGCCTCCTCTGAGGCAGTGAAAACCTTATGGGATCAGGGATTTCCTTTGAGTTGGGCAGAGGGATCATTTAAGTATTTAGGGATCCAATTGACCATGGAATTAGAGAAGATGTACGACTTAAACATAATCATCTTATTAGAGGGGACAAGGCACCTGTCCTGTTTCTACTGTTGGTGAGCCCTTAGGTTCCCTAAGGCCCCGCAAGACCTCAGAGGACAGCCGTGCACCCCGAATCTTCACCCGCGGCGGCCGCCGTTCACCAAGGGTTGAGCCCCCAGCTGCAGGCGGCCAGCAGGACTGCTGGAACCGCGAGGTGACGGCTGGCCTGGCTGGTAGTCAGTAACACAGTCTATGGTAGCCCAGTTTCTGAATGGTAGCTAGCAAGGGCGGCTAGCACTCCGTGAGGAAAAGTAGCACAATCTCTGAGTGGCAGCTAGCAAGGGCGGCTAGCACGCTGTGAAGAAAGGTTGGCACAGTCTCTAAATGGTAGCTAGCGAGGGCGGCTAGCACTCCGTGAGGACAAGAAGCACCATCTCTGAGTGGCAGCTAGCAAGGACGGCTAGCACGCTGTGAAGAAAGGTTGGCACAGTCTCTAAATGGTAGCTAGCAAGGGCGGCTAGCACTCCGTGAGGACAAGAAGCACCATCTCTGAGTGGCAGCTAGCAAGGACGGCTAGCACGCTGTGAAGAAAGGTTGGCACAGTCTCTAAATGGTAGCTAGCAAGGGCGGCTAGCACTCCGTGAGGACAAGTAGTACAATCTCTGAGTGGCAGCTAGCAAGGACGGCTAGCACGCTGTGAAGAAAGGTTGGCACAGTCTCTAAATGGTAGCTAGCAAGGGCGGCTAGCAGTCCGTACAAACCCACTGTGCCGGCTTCGGATACACGAAACGGAAGCAATTGAGTCCTCTAGTCTCCCTGTTTAAATATCGCGCCGTCCCGCCCCCTCCCCGGGAGAGGAACCAACTAACCCGGCCCCGGAAGACGGTGGAGCTCCTGGATTGGCCGGCCCGCCCTCCAGGCGGAGTCTTAGTCCCGGCGCGCCAATCCGGCATGAAGTAGGAGGAGCCTCCGCGCCGGTCCGCCCAGGGCAAGGGAGGCGTCGGCGCTGCCATCTTGGCCGGCGCTCGCTCCCCTCCCCGAGGCCGGCGCTCGCTCCAGCGGGTCGCCGGCCTCGGCCCAACCCGCGGCAGTGCCGGCTCCTCCGGAGGTCCGTCCCCGCAGCCCTGGACGCCGCGAGGCCCGCCGACCATCGCTCCCCACAACGGGAGCGCAGGTAGGAACGTGGAACGTGACCGCACCGACTGGATAGCTGGGAGGGTCTGCCACTATCCCTGAATGGTAGGATAAATTTAATACGAATGGTGATTGTCATGACTATTGGAGCTTGGCAATTAGAAGCCCCAATATCATGGAGTATAACCCTGGCACAGCAATCACCTGAAGTCTCTATTATTTTATGAAGTCTTTTTTATTGAATAAATCACAGATAATTTACTCACAGATAGATGTTCAGGATACAGAGACTTCTTAATCTGGAGGTTGTGGGAGGTGGAGATCTGAAGAGAGGTAGTTGTATTGCAGGGGGAGGGGAAGGTAGTTGAACAGGTAGAAATAGTCCAAAGCTGGGTGACTGGAATGTGCGATATCTCATTTGGAAGGAGATATTCTCAGGGTAAAAAAACAGGTTCTTTACAGGGAGTTCTCAGCAGGACAGAGCTGTCTGGAGCCAGATGGTGTTAGCTCCATGTCCCTGGCTAGAATGGTGAAAGAAGCCCCTCATGGCTGAAAGGACAAAGAAGTGGTGGGGCTTCACACAGGGAGGAGCAGATAGAGACCAATGGGGACAGAGCCTACCATCGGATAGCAAGGGGTAGTCCTAGAGATAGGAGGGAAAGGTCATACCTGGCTGACCTCTGAGGACAGATAGTAAGACTGAACAGGAAGACAAAAGAGCCAAGCTTGGCAGAGAGAAAGAGAGAGAGTCTGGGCAGCCTCACAACCAGTGGTAACAGTTCTTACACAGCCAAACAAGTGTGGTTGCACTGCCTGTGAACTACATTACCCACAGTGCATTGCTCATGTATTTTTCCAGTGAGAAACTGCAGCAATGATAGTCCTTGGAACTGAGAATAACAGTAAATGCATTACACACATTTTAGGATCACGTTATAAACTAGTGCGAGGCTGTTGGAGGACAGAACAGTGCTATTTCCAAAATGGTTGTACCTCCTGCAGACACTGCACCTGCGCCTGAAAAGTAAAGATCTTGCGAACATCAACAGGGCTTTCAGTAGGTTTTGTTGGGCGAAAAAGAAACCTCAAATACAGGCCAAAATGATGAGGGGAGGATGGAATAGAGGGGGCTTGGGAATGCCAGACTTAGCCATATATAATCAAGCTTGCCTGCTCAGACACACAGGAGACTGGGTAGGCCAATCAAATGTCTATACACCATTAGAAATGGAAAGGGAATACTTCGCCCCATATGATGTTATTACATTGCTGCAACTGGGGCAGGGACAACTCCCGGCACCATTCAAGCGCTGCCATTTGCTGCAACCTACGCGTAAGGCATGGAAAACACTGGTCAGGACTATGGGGGGAACGCCAGAAACATCAGAACTCTTAACACTTAGAGGGAACCCGAGTTTTGAACCTGGACAAACTAACCAGGCCTTCCTTAGGTGGGAGGCACAGGGAATCACAAAGGTGGAACACTTGCTTGGAAGGGAGGGGGATATCATAAAATTTGAAGACCTGCAAACAGGGAATCACAAAGGTGGAACACTTGCTTGGAAGGGAGGGGGATATCATAAAATTTGAAGACCTGCAAACTAAGATAGGGAATGCAAGGGGGACTATTTTGCATATGTGCAAGCTAAACATTACATCTTGAGCCTTAATCAAACGACCTTGCGATCGAAACTTGGCAGTCAGATACAAACTTTCTTTCAGGCCCTGGAGGTAGTAGGAGCGACAGTGTCGACAATAAGTCGAGCATTGGTGAAACAAGCCCCCACCAAAGACCTAGGATACATCAAACACAGGTGGAATAAGACTCGGGGGGGACGGGACTTGGAGAAGTGGGATGTCGGGGCCACACTGAGACGCATTCCGATACTCACCATAGATGAGAGGCTTAGAGAGAGCAGATATAGAGTGACGATGCGGGCATATATGTCGGGACAAAGCGAATGCTACATACCTGTAGAAGGTATTCTCCGAGGACAGCAGGCTGATTGTTCTCACTGATGGGTGACGTCCACAGCCCCCTCCAACCGGAAACTTCACTAGCAAAGGCCTTCACTAGTCCTCGCGCGCCGATGCACACCGCGCATGCGCGGCCGTCTTCCCGCCCGAACCGGCTCGTGTTCGTCAGTCCCATATGTAGCAAGACAAAGACAAGGGAAGACACAACTCCAAAGGGGAGGCGGCCGGGTATGTGAGAACAATCAGCCTGCTGTCCTCGGAGAATACCTTCTACAGGTATGTAGCATTCGCTTTCTCCGAGGACAAGCAGGCTGCTTGTTCTCACTGATGGGGTATCCCTAGCCCCCAGGCTCACTCAAAACAACAAATATGGTCAATTGGGCCTCGCAACGGCGAGAGCATAACTGAGATTGACCTAATCATTTATCCAACTAACTGAGAGTGTAGCCTGGAACAGAATAAACAAGGGCCTAGGGGGGTGGAGTTGGATTCTAAACCCCAAACAGATTCTGAAGCACTGACTGCCTGAACCGACTGTCGTGTCGGGTATCCTGCTGCAGGCAGTAATGAGATGTGAATGTGTGGACAGATGACCACGTCGCAGCTTTGCAGATCTCTTCAATAATGGCTGACTTCAAGTGGGCCACTGACGCTGCCATGGCTCTAACATTGTGAGCCGTGACATGACCCTCAAGAGCCAGCCCAGCCTGGGCGTAAGTGAAGGAAATGCAATCTGCTAGCCAATTGGATATGGTGCATTTCCCCACAGCCACTCCCCTCCTGTTGGGATCAAAAGAAACAAACATTTGGGCGGACTGTCTGTTGGGCTGTGTCCGCTCCAGATAGAAGGCCAATGCTTTTTTGCAGTCCAATGTGTGCAGCTGACGTTCAGCAGGGCAGGAATGAGGACGGGGAAAGAATGTTGGCAAGACAATTGACTGGTTCAGATGGAACTCCGACACCACCTTTGGCAAGAACTTAGGGTGAGTGCGGAGGACTACTCTATTATGATGAAATTTGGTATAAGGAGCATGAGCTACTAGGGCTTGAAGCTCACTGACTCTACGAGCTGAAGTTACTGCCACCAAGAAAATGACCTTCCAGGTCAAGTACTTCAGATGGCAGGAATTCAGTGGCTCAAAAGGAGGTTTCATCAGCTGGGTGAGAATGACATTGAGATCCCATGACACTGTAGGAGGCTTGACAGGGGGCTTTGACAAAAGCAAACCTCTCATGAAGCGAACAACTAAAGGCTGTCCTGAGATCGGCTTACCTTCCACACGGTAATGATATGCACTGATTGTGCTAAGGTGAACCCTTACAGAGTTGGTCTTGAGACCAGACTCAGACAAGTGCAGAAGGTATTCAAGCAGGGTCTGTGTAGGACAAGAGCGAGGATCTAAGGCCTTGCTGTCACACCAGACGGCAAACCTCCTCCATAAAAAGAAGAAACTCCTCTTAGTGGAATCTTTTCTGGAAGCAAGCAAGACACGGGAGACACCCTCCGACAGACCCAAAGAGGCAAAGTCTACGCTCTCAACATCCAGGCCGTGAGAGCCAGAGACTGGAGGTTGGGATGCAGAAGCGCCCCTTCGTTCTGTGTGATGAGGGTCGGAAAACACTCCAATCTCGTTCTTCGGAGGACAACTCCAGAAGGAGACGGAACCAGATCTGACGCGGCCAAAAAGGAGCAACCAGAATCATGGTGCCTCAGTCTTGCTTGAGTTTCAACAAAGTCTTCCCCACCAGAGGTATGGGAGGATAAGCATACAGCAGACCCTCCCCCAGTCCAGGAGGAAGGCATCCGATGCCAGTCTGCCGTGGGCCTGAAGCCTGGAACACAACTGAGGGACTTTGTGGTTGGCTCGAGATGCAAAGAGATCTACCAAGGGGGTGCCCCACACCTGGAAGATCTGTCGCACTACTCAGGAATTGAGCGAGCACACATGAGGTTGCATAATCATGCTCAGTCTGTCTGCCAGACTGTTGTTTACGCCTGCCAGATATGTGGCTTGGAGCAACATGCCGTGACGGCGAGCCCACAGCCACATGCTGACGGCTTCCTGACACAGGGGGTGAGATCCGGTGCCCCCCTGCTTGTTGATGTAATACATGGCAACCTGGTTGTCTGTCTGAATTTGGATAATTTGGTGGGACAGCCGATCTCTGAAAGCCTTCAGAGCGTTCCAGACTGCTCGTAACTCCAGGAGATTGATTTGCAGATCGCGTTCCTGAAGGGACCAGCTTCCCTGGGTGTAAAGCCCATCGACATGAGCTCCCCACCCCAGGAGAGACGCATCCGTAGTCAGCACTTTTTGTAGCTGAGGAATTTGGAAAGGGCGTCCCAGAGTCAAATTGGACCAAATCGTCCACCAATACAGGGATTTGAGAAAACTCGTGGACAGGTGGATCACGTCTTCTAGATCCCCAGCAGCTTGAAACCACTGGGAAGCAGATCGCATGTGAAGACGGGCCATGGGAGTTATATGAACTGTGGAGGCCATGTGGCCAAGCAATCTCAACATCTGCCGAGCTGTGATCTGCTGGGACGCTTGTACCCGGGAGACGAGGGACAACAGATTGTTGGCCCTTGTCTCCGGAAGATAGGCACGAGCCGTCCGAGAATCCAGCAGAGCTCCTATGAATTCGAGTCTCTGTACTGGGAGAAGATGGGACTTTGGATAATTTATCACAAACCCCAGTAGCTCCAGGAGTCGAATAGTCATCTGCATGGACTGTAGAGCTCCTGCCTCGGATGTGTTCTTCACCAGCCAATCGTCGAGATAAGGGAACACATGCACTCCCAGCCTGCGAAGCGCTGCTGCTACTACAGCCAGACACTTCGTGAACACCCTGGGCGCAGAGGCGAGCCCAAAGGGTAGCACACAGTACTGGAAGTGACGTGTGCCCAGCTGAAATCGCAGACACTGCCTGTGAGCTGGCAATATCGGGATGTGCGTGTAGGCGTCCTTCAATTCCAGGGAGCATAGCCAATCATTTTCCTGAATCATGGGAAGAACGGTGCCCAGGGAAAGCATCCTGAACTTTTCCTTGACCAGATATTTGTTCAGGGCCCTTAGGTCTAGGATGGGACGCATCCCCCCTGTTTTCTTTTCCACAAGGGAGTACCTGGAATAGAATCCCAGCCCTTCTTGCCCGGATGGCACAGGCTCGACCGCATTGGCGCCGAGAAGGGCGGAGAGTTCCTCTGCAAGTACCTGCTTGTGCTGGAAGCTGTAAGACTGAGCTCCCGGTGGACAATTTGTAGGTTTTGAGGCCAAATTGAGGGTGTATCCTTGCCGGACTATTTGAAGAACCCAACGGTCGGAGGTTACAAGAGGCCACCTTTGGTGAAAAACTTTCAACCTCCCCCCGACCGTCAGATCGCCCGGCACGGACATGTTGATGTCGGCTATGCTCTGCTGGAGCCAGTCAAAAGCTCGCGCCCTGCTTTTGCTGGGGAGCCGAGGGGCCTTGCTGAGGCGCACGCTGCTGACGAGAGCGAGCGCGCTGGGGCTTAGCCTGGGCTGCAGGCTGTCAAGAGGGAGGATTGTACCTACGCTTACCAGAAGAGTAGGGAACAGTCCTCCTTCCCCCATAAAAACGTCTACCTGAGGAGGTAGATGCTGAAGGCTGCCGGCGGGAGAATTTGTCGAAAGCGTTATCCCGCTGGTGGAGCTGTTCTACCACCTGTTCGACTTTTTCTCCAAAAATGTTGTCCGCTCGGCAAGGGGAGTCCGCAATCCGCTGCTGGATCCTATTCTCCAGGTCGGAGGCACGCAGCCATGAGAGTCTGCGCATCACCACACCTTGAGCAGCGGCCCTGGACGCAACATCAAAGGTATCATATACCCCTCTGGCCAGGAATTTTCAGCACGCCTTCAGCTGCCTGACCACCTCCTGAAACGGCTTGGCTTGCTCAGGAGGGAGCTTGTCCACCAAGCCCGCCAACTGCCGCACATTGTTCCGCATATGGATGCTTGTGTAGAGCTGGTAGGACTGAATCTTGGCCACGAGCATAGAGGAATGATAGGCCTTCCTCCCAAAGGAGTCTAAGGTTCTGGAGTCTTTGCCCGGGGGCGCCGAAGCATGCTCTCTAGAACTCTTAGCCTTCTTTAGGGCCAGATCCACCACACCAGAGTCGTGAGGCAACTGAGTGCGCATCAGCTCTGGGTCCCCATGGATCCGATACTGGGATTCGATCTTCTTGGGAATGTGGGGATTAGTTAGAGGCTTGGTCCAGTTCGCCAGCAATGTCTTTTTTAGGACATGATGCATGGGTACTGTGGACGCTTCCTTAGGTGGAGAAGGATAGTCCAAGAGCTCAAACATTTCAGCCCTGGGCTCATCCTCCACAACCACCGGGAAGGGGATGGCCGTAGACATCTCCCGGACAAAGGCCGCGAAAGACAGACTCTCGGGAGGAGAAAGCAGCCTTTCAGGGGAGGGAGTGGGATCAGAAGGAAGGCCATCAGACTCCTCATCAGAGAAATATCTGATGTCCTCCTCTTCCTCCCACGAGGCCTCACCATCGGTGTCAGACACAAGTTCACGAACCTGCGTCTGAAGCCGTGCCCGACTCGACTCCGTGGAAACATGGCCACGGTAGGAGCGTCGAGAGGTGGACTCCCTCGCCAGCACTGGTGAAGCTCCCTCCGCCGACGTCATCGGGGAGTCTGCCTGGGAGGCGGCCGTAGCGGTACCGGTATCGGAGACCTCACCTCGGGCAAGGGGCCAGCCGGCGCCTCACTCGACGGTACTGGTGGCGCAAGCACCCCTGGTACCGGAGGGGAAGGGCGCAACAGCTCTCCCAGAATCTCTGGAAGAACGGCCCGGAGACTCTCGTGCAGAGCGGCTGTGGAGGAAGACTGAGAAGCCGATGCAGGCGTCGATATCAGAGTCTGTTCCGGGCGTGGAGGCTGTTCCGGGCTGTCCAAGGGGGAGCGCATCAACACCTCCTGAACAGAGGGTGAGCGGTCCTCCCGGTGCCGATGCCTACTGGGTGCCGACTGCCTCGGCGACCCAGATCTCTAGGTACCGAGACGGGAAGGAGACCGGTGACGATGCTTCTTAGACTTCTTCAAGCGAAGCATGTCACCGGAGCTTCCCGGTACCGACGAGGACGTAGAATCCAGCCGTCGCTTCCTCGGGGCCGGGGCCGAAGAAGGTCGATCTCGGGGAGGCTGTACCGCAGGAGCCCTCAGGGGAGGGGGAAACCCACCCGAAGGCTCACCGCCACCAGCAGGGGAATGGACAGCCCTCACCTGCACTCCAGACGAAGCACCACTGTCCGACGACATCAGCACTAGTGGAGGTCCCGGTACCACCGACGTCGACGCAGCCTTTCGATACCTCAGTACCGACGATGCCGAAGGTAGGGGCCTCGATGCTGAGGTCGAAGACTTCGATGCTGTCGACGTCGATGCACTCGATGCCCGTGCTGTTGTCGTCGAAGAGCCCGAGAACAACACGTTCCACTGGGCTAATCTCGCTACCTGAGTCCTCTTTTTTAAAAGAGCACAAAGACTGCAGGCCTGCGGGCGGTGCCCAGCCCCCAGACACTGAAGACACGAAGCGTGCCTATCAGTGAAACTTCGATGACATGGGCGGAAAAATCACGCCGGCGAAATCAAAATTCACGATGATGATGAAGGGCACCAAAAAGAAGGGAGAAAAAACCCGAATCGAGGCCAAATAGGCCAGTCCCGAAAGCGAAAGGAAACTTACTCGGGAAAAAGCTGGAAATACGGGAAAAGCGTAAAGACCGATCGGTCTCTTTTTTTTTTTTTTTTCTGGCGAAAATCGCTAAGACGCGCGAGGGTCAACTTGAGGGGCACGAAACGGCGGTAAAACACGACCGTCCCGAGGGCGGACAAAAGGAGACTGACGAACACGAGCCGGTTCGGGCGGGAAGACGTCCGCGCATGCGCGGTGCGCATCGGCGCGCGAGGACTAGCAAAGGCCTTTGCTAGTGAAGTTTCCGGTTGGAGGGGGCTGCCGTGGACCCATCAGTGAGAAGAAGCAGTCTGCTTGTTCTCGGAGAACAATGCGGACACATGAATACCATTAGAGATGCAAAATGTGTTAAATGTGACCATGAAGCTCACACACTATTTCATGCTTTTTGGGACTGCCCGGGAATCCGCGCATTCTGGAGGCAAATTCAACGGTTCCTGATTAAAACGGTACAGGCACCGGTAGGGGGGACGTGGAAACACTACGTGCTGAACACGCAGTCCGCGTTTAATACACAGGCGAAAGTACCTAGGCTATGGTGCCGTAAGGTCTATCTGATAGCTCGTAAGACCATATTACAAAAATGGATATCCCCAGACCCGCCAGCATACTGGCACTGGCGGAACCAAATACACGAAATGGCAACCTAGGAAGCTAGAGAGGCGAAAGGTAACCCAAAACGGGAAATGTTTTTCATGCAAACATGGGGGCAATATATATAAGGCCTTAGCCCACGCGGAAGAAGCTTACTGCTAAATCAGTTAAGATTAGATCCTGGACAACCCAGTCAATAGGTACGTCCTTTCCCTGACGCGGATTGGCAAAGTGGGAGGAGGGAGGGTCCCTACGGCAATAGGGAATATACGTGTAGAAGGGAGGGGAAAAGGGATAGAATGGTAAGGGAAGGTCTAGGGAAGGGAGGGGAGGACGGGGGAAAGGGAGGGGGATGGAGGCAGAGATTAGGGGACACTGAGAGAGGGTACGATGGCAACTGGGGACACTACTACTACTACTATTTAGCATTTCTATAGCGCTACAAAGCATACGCAGCGCTGCACAAACATAGAAGAAAGACAGTCCCTGCTCAAAGAGTTTACAATCTAATAGACAAAAAATAAATAAAGTAAGCAAATCAAATTAATTAATGTGAACGGGAAGGAAGAGAGGAGGGTAGGTGGAGGCGAGTGGTTACAAGTGGTTACGAGTCAAAAGCAATGTTAAAGAGGTGGGCTTTCAGTCTAGATTTAAAGGTGGCCAAGGATGGGGCAAGACGTAGGGGCTCAGGAAGTTTATTCCAGGCGTAGGGTGCAGCGAGACAAAAGGCGCGAAGTCTGGAGTTGGCAGTAGTGGAGAAGGGAACAGATAAAAAGGATTTATCCATGGAGCGGAGTGCACGGGAAGGGGTGTAGGGATGGACGAGTGTGGAGAGATACTGGGGAGCAGCAGAGTGAGTACATTTATAGGTTAGTAGAAGAAGTTTGAACAGGATGCGAAAACGGATAGGGAGCCAGTGAAGGGTCTTGAGGAGAGGGGTAGTATGAGTAAAGCGACCCTGGCGGAAGATGAGACGGGCAGCAGAGTTTTGAACTGACTGGAGAGGGGAGAGGTGACTAAGTGGGAGGCCAGCAAGAAGCAGATTGCAGTAGTCTAAACGAGAGGTGACAAGGGTGTGGATGAGGGTTTTGGTAGAGTGCTCGGAAAGAAAGGGGCGGATTTTAAGGATGTTGTAAAGAAAGAAACGACAGGTCTTGGCAATCTGCTGGATATGAGCAGAGAAGGAGAGAGAAGAGTCAAAGATGACCCTAAGGTTTCGAGCTGAGGAGACAGGGAGAATGAGAGAGCCATCAACAGAAATAGAAAACAGGGAGAGCGGGGAGGTGGGTTTGGGGGGGGAAAATGAGAAGCTCGGTTTTGGTCATATTTAATTTCAGGTGGCGTTGAGACATCCAGACAGCAATGTCAGACAAGCACGCTGAAACTTTGGTTTGGATGCAAGGTGAGATATCAGGGGTAGAAAGGTAGATTTGGGAGTCATCAGCATAGAGATGAGGAAAAGCCATGGGATGAGATTAATGAACCAAGGGAAGAAGTGTAGATAGAAAAGAGGAGGGGACCAAGAACAGAACCCTGAGGTACGCCGACAGGCAGAGGGATAGAAGTAGAAGAGGATCCACCAGAGTGAACACTAAAGGTGCGGAGGGAGAGGTAGGAAGAGAACCAGGAAAGGGCAGAGCCCTGGAATCCAAGAGGGTACGATGGCAACTGGGGACACAACTCTTACTAGCGTTCCATAATGTACCGTAACACTGACACAAAAGATCTGGTGGGTGTGAAGATAACAGTAATGAATGAATCAAGGTGAAGGAGCCACAAGAGTAAGGGCTCCTGCCCAGGACAGTAGGTACCCACCGAGTCAATAGTGGCTGTGAATGTGGGTGGGCCTCGACCAGGGAAGGGGTTAGGAGAGCCGTCCGATACCCGGAGAAACCTGCTGATAACAGTCATGGAAGGCTAACTCGCTCAATCTATAATTGGAAGGCAAGGGGGATGGGTAAAAAGTGGAGAGAGGGGGGAAGAAGGTGGGGGGGACAGGGGGGTGGGGTGAAAACATGAAAAAAACTTGTTGATGGTAGATTTTACTCAGTCTACACCAATGTTTGTTGAAAGCACTGAAGCATTATATTTGAAGTTATATGGTTGTATATACCCGGTTGACCCATCAATAAAAAATGTTGAAAGATAAAACTATTTTGTAGGCTGAGTGAGGCGGCGGGGCCAGTGCTCATCGGCCAACATGAAGCCTATCATCACACAATGCCCGATGGCCACCACAGTAGGACCCGATCCTTTTGTGCTTGTGTGGTGGGACAAGAGGCCAAACACAGTACTAGCCATATAGTAATTTGTACATTGTGCACAGGTATTGCTGCGAGCACCATTACATTTACCTTTCGACCACCAAAAGGGAAACCTGCCCTAGCCATGTAACAATCCCGGGCTATCGCAGAACTCCTCTTTCTCCCGGCTTTTACGAAGTGGCAGTAAGCCCAACACAGGCTTACCACTCACTAAAATGCAAGTAGCGCTGGGCTACCATAGCAGCCCAGCAGTAGTTCCCACCCTCAGTGCTCGCCATTTCTGGCGCTACAAAAATATTTTTATTTTTGTAGTGCTGTTGTGTAATGGCACTGCTACTTCCGGCTTAGCACAGGAGACCTTACCTACTATTACTACTATTCCATGTCAAGTGATCTGGTGGCCCCTGAGCGACCATCACGGATTTCCATGAAATTTTCTGTGAACATTCATAACGTTTTACGCTCGCCGATGCAATACTTGCTGAGTTATAGTAATCTGTTTGACCCCATACTGCAGCCTTCTATGGTATGACTCCAAGATTTTGGCAACTTTGAGACACTGTATCTCCGGCAATATTTTGTTGAGAGAAACAAAACATGGCCATCTAGTACAACTTTTTGCACTCTATTAAACAAAATAATAAAAAAATCTTCATGAGCGATTTCCATGAAGAAAAGTTGGAGCAAACTTGGTCCGAAAAATCTGTGGCACGAAAAAATTGTTTGGCTTTTTATATCTCTGGAATTAAAGGAGTGATAAATGTGAAACTTTGCACACAACAACTTATTAACACAAGGTTTTTGAATTTAAAATTTCATTTTCCTAATATTTTCCATTAGTTCACAAATTGAGTGTAAAGTTGATGATTTTTGAAAAAGCACCAAAAATAGGGTATTTTTAGCCCACTTGTACAAAAAGGGACCTTCATGAAACTCTTTTTAATCATTTTCATTAGAAAGAGCATGTTTCAAACCCCTTAAAAAAGTAGGGTTGGATTTTCATCGCTGGCATATAAGGCCCTAGAAAGAGGGACAAAGTTGAGGACTCAACATGCATTTTTCTATATTATGTTGGTTTCTTTCCATTTCTGCTGAAGTTTAAAGTGTATAATTCATTTTTTGTATGCTATATGAATCTGTTAGTCTACTAGTGGTGCTTCTACACTAATGACATTGGTTAAATATTCTGTAAGTACCTTAGTGATGCCGCGCATTAGCAAATTTCTCAGTCTGCACTTCTCCAGCTGTAAAGGTCTAAAATACAAGCTGATGTATGCCACCATTCTCTTACATGAGCACGCATTACCCACAGACCTGAAAACAATTGAGGAAATAACTAACTTTCGCAAATCTCTGAAGACATATTTCTTCAACAAGGCCTACAAAGAGAACCTATAACCCCAACAATCCACCTCACCAATCCTTCCAGCCATGATAATCCACCTTCTAAACTTACCACCCAATTATTTCCTCCTTCTTCCCCTTACTTAATCTCTACACATTACTAATTGTATCTACTATCCTGGAATGACATCATAACTAAACTATGTAAGCCACATTGAGCCTGCAAATAGGTGGGAAAATGTGGGATACAAATGCAACAAATAAATAAATAAAATGTTTTGGCTATAGGATTCTGTACTGTGCAGGTGTACTTGTATGTTTCTGTCATAAGAATCTTTATAACTTCTATTTTTCAGATTCGCATTAATTTAATACACTTACTTTATATTATTAATTATTGCGATTTTGCTTAATATGCGAAAAATGAATGTCAAAGAGTCAACTGACAATCCCACTTTGCCCGTTTGCGTTGTTGGAAAATAATTGTCGTCAACTTGCCACCATGGTTCATTTTATTCTAAAGAAATTGGGCTGCATTATGTGCACAGCTTGTCCGCAAATGAAAAAATGCTCATTACTCGGCGATCGGAGGTTGAGTTCACAGACTACGACCAAATCTCCCTGCATCACAAAGCGATGTATTTGGAAAAGTACGAAATGAAGCAAAAGTCGTGCTGCAACCCATTCGACAAACAAAATCACATAGTTAAACATGGACTGTTGAAAGTCGATCTAGCCATGTCCGATGATTTGAAAAAATTGAAAACAAATGTGAAGCGGGGCCAAAAAATGTGTTCCAAGTGTAAAGCCAAATATGTTTCTATGGTCGAAAGCAAGGCAGAGTCATCGTCATCAGAAAATTACGATATGGACATTTCAGACACTCTTGATCAAAGTTTGACTGATTTGGGGACTTCTCCATTAAAAATTTGGAGGTTGGCCAGTAGGGATAAAACTGGATATGTGAAACGAAAATCTGAACGTGTGCAGAAAATGGTAGCAGAAAAAATAATGGTAGCCGCTGCAGTATCAGCCGAAGATATTGGACAAACTAGCAAGTCGGCTGCTAAGCAATGCCTGTCATGCCAAGATTACACTGACCTAATCGAAGATGTGAAAATGAAAATGAAAATATCCAATAGATCCATGAAAATTCAATTATTGACTTTGGCCCCAAAGAGTTGGTCAATACCAGTGACAGCAAAAACATTTAGCGTTTCAGAACGTATGGTTAAAATAGCGCGAAAATTAAAGCAAGAGAGAGGCATTGGTGCACTACTGGATGCAAAAGTTGGTAAACTGCTACCAAAGGCAATCGCCGACAAAGTTCGAGATTTCTACGAGGATGATGAATTTAGCAGGATGTGCCCTGGTAAAAAAGATTTTGTTTCTGTTCGGCTTGATGGCATCAAGGTTCAAAAACAAAAGCAGTTGCTACTGTGCAATCTGAAAGAACTGTATGTAGCATATCGAAACAAATATGGTGCTGAAACTGGTTTTTCCAAATTCTGTGAGCTCAGACCAAAGTGGTGTGTTACTGTCGGTACCTTAGGCACACATTCCGTCTGTGTCTGCACCATCCATCAGAATGTTAAGCTTATGCTACAAGTTGCCAACATTAAAGAAGACTACAAGATGCTCATGGGAAAGGCAGTTTGCGATCTGGTTGCCAAAGATTGTATGTTGCAGCGATGCCAAAACTGTCCTGGTGAAATATTTGGAAGAAATATTTGATGACCGGGACTCAGAAGAATCAATAGAATTCAAACAATGGGTTCATACTGACCGTGAAACGCTCGAAACACATGTTCTCACTGTTGACAACTTTATTGAAAAACTCGTCAGTAAAATTTGGAAACTGACTGGCCACCACTTCATTTCAAAACATCAAAGCGAATATTTGAAGTCATTAGAAGCTGGCCTAAAAGAAACCGAACTTATCGTACTGATGGATTTTGCTCAGAATTACTCGTTTGTTGTCCAAGATGCTGTTCAAGGCTTTCACTGGGAGAATTCACGATGCACAGTGCATCCATTCGTCGCTTATTATATCAATAAAGATGGCGTGCTGCAAATTGTCAACTGCTGCATAATTTCTGATCATATGCAACATGATACGGTTTCCGTGCACATGTTCATTCGGAAGTTGATTGAGTTTTTGACGGTTAAGCAGCAGAATACAAAAATTACAAAAATTTTGTCAATCTGTGCAATCACAAGAATGATTTTGAAATTGAGGCCGAATGGAACTTTTTTGGCACGAGTCATGGCAAGTCACCATGTGATGGAGTTGGTGGCACGACTAAACGTTTGGCTGCTTGAGCCAGCCTCCAGCGACCATTAACCGACCAAATACTGACGCCAATAGATCTGTTTAACTTTTGTGACAAAAACATTCATGGAATTAAATATATGTATGTTCCGACTGAAGAAATCCAAGAAAACAGGATGCTGCAAGAAGAAAGATGGAAAGCTAGCTGCACAACAGCTTGCACAAGAGATCATCACCAGTTTGTGCCAGTTGATTCGAATTCGATTTCTGTCAGCAAAGTTTCAAATGACATGATTAACTTTGTGGCCAAAATTTCCGATATCGTCGATCCTAATTTAAAATTGGCCAAACTATTGCCTGGTTGTTATGTTGCCTGCATTTATGACAATAAGTGGTGGGTAGGCAACGTTGTAGAAATTTCCATCGAACAAAATGATGCATTGGTAACATTTATGCATCCACCAGGCCCGGCTCATTCATTTTATTGGCCTGAAAGAAAAGATGTTTGTTGGGTTCCAGCACAACATCTTATTTGTGTGCTTCCAGCGCCATCAGTTACGTCGTCAGGCCACCAGTATCAATTCCCAGAAGTGACACTAAAGAAAGTGGCTCGTAAATTCAATAATAAATAAGCAATTGTTGGAATTTGGCAGTTCATACAAACATTACGGACTTCGGCTTAGGAACCATTTAAGATACCCACTTTAGGCTTAGGAACTGCCCAATCGTCGGCTTGGGAACCAGACAGATATCCACACAAGGCTTTGGAACCTTGATGAAGAAACCAAACTAGAGGCTTGGGATCCTCATCCAAGAAACCCACCCATGGCTGGTATTACACAGCTATCGGGCGTGACCCCTATGGCGATGGGGTTACTGGTTCAAGTTCCTGAACTGGTAGTGACAATGTCACCATGGACCAATGCAATTTAGGTACTAATAATGTCTGTATAAAACAAAAAATAATAGAAGGCATTTGTGATGATGCAATAGCAGCGTGCGATAGCAACGTCCTCAACTTTGTCCCTATTTCTAGGGCCTTATATGCCAGCGATGAAAAACCAACCCTACTTTTTTAAGGGGTTTGAAACATGCTCTTTCTAATGAAAATGATTAAAAAGAGTTTCCAGAAGGTCTTTTTTTGTAAAAGTGGCCTAAAAATACCCTATTTTTGGCGTTTTTGCAAAAATCATCAACTTTACACTCAATTTGTGAACTAATGGAAAATATTAGGAGAATGAAATTTTATATTCGAAAACCTTGTGTTGATAAGTTGTTGTGTGCAAAGTTTCACATTTATCACACCTTTAATTCCAGAGATATAAAAAGCCAAACTTTACAATTTTTTTGTGCCGCAAATTTTTCGGACCAACTTTGCTCCAACTTTTCTTCATTGAAATCGCTCATGAAGATTATTTTATTGTTTTAATAGAGCGCAAAAAGTTGTACAAGATGGCCAAGTTTTGTTTCTCTCAACAAAAACTGCCGGAGATACAGTGTCTCAAATTTGCCGAAATCTCGGAGTCATACCATAGAAGACTGCAGTATGGGGTCAAACAGATTACTATAACTCAGCAAGTATTGCATCGGCGAAACGTAAAACTTTACCAATGTTCATTGGGGACATGTATGAATGTTCACAGAAAATGTCATCGAAATCCGTGATGGTCGAGCAGGGCACTTCTCTGAAATCAGACCACTTGACATGGAATGAGTACGCAGCCCTGTACACTTGAACATGAAGAGACAGTCCCTGCTCGACAGAGCTTACAATCTAATTAGGACAGACAAACAAGAGATAAGGGAATATTAAAGTGAGGATGATAAAATAAGGGTTCTGAACAAGTGAATAAGGGTTAGGAGTTAAAAGCAGAATCAAGGAGAGATTCTAAGATGGCGCCCTGAAGGGAGCATACCGAAGCAGCTACTTTATTCTTGAAAATAACTTTTACCTTAAAAATGCCTAAACGGAGAGGCAAGCAAAGGCCAGGTCCTGCGGCAGCTGCCTCTCCAGTGGTTGGAACAATGGGCCGCTTCGTGACACCAGGACTACAGACTGGCTGTGAACATTCACTGTTGGTGGAGGCGGAGAAAAGTGAAATGCTTCCACAGCTTGAAACTAACACCTCGCTCATTCCAGATTTGAGGTTTCCGCCGACAATGCATGCAGCCATCCAGGAAGTCTTTGTATAGAGTTTTACACCCTCCGAAGCGGGGGTAGTAATCCCTGGAGCAGGGCCAGACCCTAATGATAGATTGCAGAACGCCCCGATGGAGAAGGGCGATAAACAGTATGGCAACGGCGTTTCTGAAGTGAGATCTGGTGAGGAGGAGAAGACTGCTTCTACAGAACCTGAGAACATTTCTATATCACTAAGTAAGTCTTCTTTTTTCCCTCAAACCTTCAACTATAACTCTTGAAACAATATGGGATGCTCTTTTGACTCTGGAATCATCTTTTTCCCTAAAACTGATGTTACTATATCAGAATGTACAAACCCCTAATGAAACTATTTTAAAAAATGGAGAAACATATTAAAAATGTTGAAGAAAAATCTGAGAAAAATGCCAAGGATATAGAACTATCTCAATAGGTCCAAGCAAATATTATAAAGGAAAACAAATGGTTACAAAGAAAAATTGAAAACTTAGAAAATCAACAGAGATCAAAGACTCTACGAGTACTAAAATTTCCAAAACAAAATATGGTTGCACGGTTGCTGACATTTAAAAAATATATGTTTGAAATTTTAAAAGTGCCAGAGCAAGCCTGTCCACCAATTTCAAATATTTATTATTTACAACCATATAAAAAAATCAAGTATAGGTGGACAACTTGATTCAGAAGGGACTGAACCAATATCTGAGACCTTGAATCTCTCACAAATTATAGAGGAAGATGTGGGTTTAGAATTAACAACTCTTTTGTCACATTCATATTACAACCAGATAGGGATTGGATATTAAAACAATTTTTCAGGTATAGAAAAGAAATGTTCCTTAATTCTAGAGTAAGAATATATCCAGAGTAAGAATATATCCAGATGTATCCAAAGTAACACAAAAGAGGCATCAAAGTTTTCTCAAATTGTGTTTCAATTGGGAGGATTATTTTGGTTGAATTTTCCGTGTAAATGTGTTGTAAAACTGAACTCAGTGAAATATATTTTCTTTGACCCATTACACTTGAAAACCTTCTTGGATTCTAAGAAAGCAGTCACTCTACCTCTGAATTCAGAATCAGTTATAACAACCACCCCTCAAATGTAATAATATAATCCTGTGAATCTTCTAAGTCTCCGATTGAGAATTTAAAACATTAATTTGCTTTGTATTGTGCCTTGTTTCTCTCCTAATATTGTGGAGTAACATAAGATGATTATAACTTGTTTTCACATTAGATTATTTTTTATTCCTTTATGATACAACTAGTAAAAAAAGCCCGTTTCCGAAACCAATGAAACGGGCGCTAGCATGTGGCTTTTTTTGTGTGTGTGTGAGTGTGTGAGGGTGCGGTGTGTGCAGGTTGTTGATGTGTGTCTTTTTTTGTTTTGTTTTTTGCTTGGGGGTTGGGGGATGTGCTGTGCTGTCCTTGGTCGCTGTTTGTTGCTTGCTGGGTCGCGGGTAATCCTTCCAGCTGGGCCGCAGCTTGTCCTGTTCGCCCACGTCCCAGATGGTGACGGGCACGTTGTTTTCCGGCTCCTCTGACTCCATGTCAAGCGATCCCAAATATAGTCTGTGCTATAGGCCCTCTGGCACTCTTCAGTACTGGCATTAGGCATTTAAAAATTTCTCCCCCCCCCCCCCGGTCTATTTTTGCACATACCCACAGCAGGAATATTCTTCTCTCGTTCCAGCGGTGGTTCTGTGCTCTCTGTGCTGCACAGATAATGAGCCATTATGCTGGGGAATGCTCCTCCCTTATTGTCACGTAGTTTCCTCTGATTGGTCCGTCTTACGTTGCCTAGTGTTGCCTGGGAACGGTGTTGTGATGGTCCTTTGTGTTTCAGAATGTTGAGGGTGTTTTTTCTGATAGGTCCGTCATGCGAGGGCGGAGCAGAGAGACATGGTCAGTGTTGTGGCTTCACCACCATGAATCCATGAACCCTTCAGGGAGTGACTGAGTGACTTCAGAATGTTGTCTTCAGAACGTTGAGGGTGAGTTTTATTATAGTAGATATTGTGAATATAATCTTCTTATTTCTGTACAAGAAATGTTCTTGGAATTATTAATTGGAAATATAAATAAAGGAAAAAAAAAGCTGCATCAAAAAGGTGGGCTCTGCCATCCTCAATGGATGGCGGTAAGTGTTCCCCCCCACAATGGCCATGCAAGTGGTTCACTTGCTGCACAGCCATTTGTTTAACAAATTAAAAAGCTGCCTTTTACCTGCTGTGATAAAAATGGACTTCAGTGCATGTCAAAAACAAATGCCAATGCCAGCACAGGCCTCCTTTTGTTGTAGGTTTGTAAAAGGACACCTGGGTGACAGGGTGCCACCCACAGAGCATTCACTCCCACCACACAGCATTCCCAGTACACCAGTTCTTCTACTAGAATATTTTCCTATATTAACACACATTACTTGAGATAATTGATGTGCGTTACTGACACACACACATATATTGCTTAAGGCGACAATGTCAGTAATGCCACCCACAATGTGCCACTACAGTAGTGGCGCCCTATGCGCTATTTATGTACGTGCTAGTTTTCTTAGCACACCTTAGTAAACATGCCCCCAAGTTTCCCAAGGCAGATTACAACAACAGTTAAGATGAACCCATCAGTAAACAAGATATCTTCACTGAAATTTGGCCATGCATAGAACAGTGTAGAAAAATTAGAACAGCCTTTATTTGTGCTGTTTCCACCAGTACAATAATTTTTGAAGCTGTTTTAGTGATTTTCAGTTTTGATTTTGGAGGAGTAGCCTAATGGTTAGAGTGGTGGACTTTGGTCCTGGGGAACTGGGTTCAATTCCCACTGCAGGCACAGACAAGCTCCTTGTGACTCTGGGCAAGTCACTTAACCCTCCATTACCCCAGGTACAAATAAGTACCTGTATATAATATGTAAGCCACATTGAGCCTGCCATGAGTGGGAAAGTGCGGGGTAAAAATAAAAAATATGGGACGCTTTCAAATAAATTAAAATTCTGTCAAATAAGTAAAAATAAAAAAATCTTTTGTCCTCCACCTTTGAAGGCACTGCCTATCCAACTAGAACAGCTTTTGACTTTTCACATAGGCAGTGAATTATCTCTCTATATAAAACGATGATTGCCCGTGAGTGTCTGCCCCGTCCTCGCGTCACAACGTGATGACTTCGAGGGCGGAGCACTGACACTCACCGAATCGTATTGCTCACCTGTTGCTACGCGACAAAACGTGACATCAGACACATCGCGGACCTAAGAGAACGATCTGCAAGAAAGAAGGGAGGACTACATTTCTCTCTGTGTCTCACAATACATAGACCACTCTCTCCTTAAACCTTATAGGTATAGCTCCCTATATATTTACTCTGCTGGCCACCTATAGATATGAGCATCTTGCCCTCCCTCGGTATTGCCGTCGCTCCGGTCTCATCCGCAGCCTAGCTGTGCGCCAGCCCCAGGGCAGCCGCTTCCAGCAGGCACCCTCATTAATGTAAGCCAATCGTGGGGCTACCACATAGCTCCCCAGTAATCTGTAGAACTGTAGGGCTATTTCCCTGTGAGTCTCACTCTGCTGGTCTCCGCCTGTGAATACAACTATATCAAGATGGGGTCTGTGAACTATGACCCTGTACTTCAGTGAGCAAGCAGATTCAACTTTCTGTTTGTGTCAGCTCTCTGCTTGTGGTAAATCACTGGCCGGCCTGGAAAAACTCAAGGACATGCAGTGGGCTACCTGCCCCCCTTTTACCTCCCTGATAAGGAAAAGGGAGTAAGACCATGGCGCCAGCAAGCCTGATGAGAGACAGGAATGCCCATCACAATGTAACAATTTGAAGGTCAAGAAAAGGTCGTTTCTTGCTCAGGGAAGGAGCTGGACAAAATCATGATTGGTTGCTGTCTGGTCACCTGAGAATTGGGGACTGGAAGAGCGGGAACGAGAGTATAAAAAAAGGGTCTGGCTCGCCTGGAAGACGGGGTAGCTGGAGAGAAGACCAGCGAGACCTGAAGTGGTCCACAACCTTGTGAACGGCCTATCTGAAGAAAGTACCTGTTGGTCCAGCTGTACCGGCCAGAGTGACTGTAGTCCTGCTTGCTGCAGAGAGCCTGGGCTATTCTCTAAGACTGACTCGCTGTGGAAGACAGTTTGAGTCTAAGGGGGAAAACCTGTGCCAACCTCATCTGAGAGACCACCCAAGAGTCAGCTCGGTGACAATTACAGGGATTTATTTCCGATTAGTCTGGGATTAGTGAGTGGGTTCTTACCTCAGCAAAGGCGGGTTAGTTCAGAACTGTGGTCAGGCAGATGTGCTGCTAACTGTATTACTTCATGACCTAGTCAGTTACAAATCAGCATTGTGTATAACCTAGTAACCAGTGATAACAGTGTTTTAGTTAGACAATACATTCTATAGTTTTCTTATCAGCATAAGGTCTCTATATTTGTACCTAAGCCTTATTGCAGAGTGTATCATTTATATTTTCTTATCTTTATAATAAATTCTAATATATATCAGCTGTGACTTTTCTTTATCACAATTCTCTACAACAGAAGGAAACTTCTGGTGTAGGCACCAGAAGAGGCAGGTTCCTGTAGAAAAATACCCCTAGGCAGAGCTAAGAAGTTGTTTAGCCAGACTTCTGTAAACGGGAACCTGGGAATTACTCATTGGGTAGCTTTTCCCATAAGACTTATTTATTTATACATGCCTACAGAACCGAGCCCCAAGATTTCGCCACAGCAGGCCGAACCGGAGTCAGAGCCCACCACCGACCGCCTCCCCACTCCGCCCTTCTTTGTGAGATCTCGAAAGTGACTTTGCCACAGCCCAATCAGAGGCCCACCAGCAACTTCGGTGGCCAGAGAGCTACCAATGAGCTGCCTAGGAAAGGCGGAGCTTCGCAGCAAGCAGGAGTGGTTGGAGGTGGTGTTGAAACAGAAGTTACCGGATGCTGGTCCTCATCACTAACAACAGTGTGCATGTGACCTCGGTTCTGTCTCCCGGGGCGACGACAGCATTGCAAGTAAAGTGCTAGGCTGCATCCCCAAGAGAGCACAGCAGGTTGCAGCTTAGTTTCGGGAGTCTAAGTGCAGCCATCATTAGGTACTGCTAACTGTACCGAATGGAAAAAAAAATTATGTTGCGGGACTTTGCTTTAACAGTGTTCTCTCTGTGTAGTATACAGCAACTACAATATTACACCATAGGTGTCAAGCAAGTATAGGAGCTGATAGTGTCTTCTTCCTCACCCCGCCCCCTTAACATAGTAACATAGTAGATGACGGCAGAAAAAGACCTGCATGGTCCATCCAGTCTGCCCAACAAGATAAACTCATATGTGTATACCTTACCTTGATTTGTACCTGCCTTTTTCAGGGCACAGACCATACAAGTCTGCCCAGCAGTATTTCCCGCCTCCCAACCACCAGTCCCGCCTCTGGTACAGACCGTATAAGTCTGCCCTCCACTATCCTCGCCTCCCAACCACCAACCTCTCTTCCCCCACCTGCTCTGCCACCCAATTTTGGCTAAGCTTTTTAAAAGAAAAAAAAAGTCTTGCTATAAAGGAGGAGAGGCTGAGTTGCAATGCCAGACCCCAGAGCGAAAGCAGACAAGTTACCCAGCTCCACCAGACTCCCTCCCTCTCGCCCAAATAAATACACAACATCTAATATGCAAAATCAGCATCTCCCACACACACAACCAAACTCACAACCCCCCACACCAACATACACACACTGTCATGGACACACAGCATCTCTCTCACTCAGACACACACTCCCTCCCCCAACCCCCTCAATACAGAAAGTGTAACAGAGACGTTCAATCTCTCTCTCTCTCTCTCACACACACCCACACCTACAGACCCCATGTGACTCACCCCCCCCCCCCCACCCAAAATCCAGTCGCCACCTTCCTCACTAACGGCCTCATACCCAAAACTGTCAAATGCAAAATCTACATCTCTCACTCACTCACACACACACACTGTGCCATGCACAGACAGCAACTCTCTCTCACACACACACCTATGTACCTCAATCACCCACACACACCCCATGACCCCCCAACCCCGCCACAAACAACACAAACACATACAAGTTTGTGGAACAACGGTACTCTCCCCCCGACAAACCCCCCCAACACCAAAATGGCAGCACTGATTGCTCATGCAACTCACACACTCCCCAACAAAACAATAACTAAGCCATGCTCAAAATCCACCTTCTGCTACAGAGGGGAGGAGGGGGTCCTCAGACCTGAGAGGGGGGAGGGGATCCTGAGACCAGAGGAAGGGGTGCTGAGACCACAGAGGGAGGGGGAGGTATCTCTGTCACACACACACACTCTCACAGTCAGTGTCTTTCTCTCACTCTCATACACTATGTCTCACACTGTATCACATTCACTATGTGTCACACAGTCACTCTCACACACTCTCGGTCTCATACACTCACTCTCACAGAGAGTCTGTGTATCGCACACACTCTCTCTCACACAGTGTATCTGTGTGAAACACACTCTCTCTCACAGTCACTGTCTCACTCTCATTCTCACACACACACTCGCATCCAGACTCACTCTCTCTGGCACACACACACTCGCACACTCTCTCTCTCACACACACTCTCTCTCGAACATACACACTCTGAGGAAAACCTTGCTAGCGCCCGTTTCATTTGTGTCAGAAATGGGCCTTATTTACTAGTTTCTAATAATCTTTTACTATTGCTTTCAATAGCTTCATGTTCAAGTGTACAGCGCTGCGTATGTCTAGTAGCGCTATAGAAATGATAAGTAGCAGTAGTAATAGTGTTTGCTATTGTTTTGGGTGTACTTGTAACTCCGCCTACTGGCTTCAACCCATATAATGGGCTAGATAGCTTTGCACCATCTCCTGTTCTCAAACTTATCTAACCTCCTTGGGCAGAACAGAGTCTCTTTCAGTTGAATCAGTGTTGCCAGGGCTGTGGGTTTCTCGCCCAATTGGGCTCCTTTCCGTGAGCCACTGTGGCTTTTTCACGCCGTGTGCGGGTTGCGGGATTTTGGGTGGCTCTTTTTGCCCCGCTGGCGTTTTTTTCCCCGCGGCCGCTGGCTGGTTTTCCTACGGCCGCAGCCAGTAGAAGCCCCACGGAGGCAGGCTTACTGACATCATTTGTATGCAAATGACCTCAATATTTATTAATGATGTCATTCACATGCAAACTGACTTTGTGCGGTTTTAGGCGTGATAAATTTTTTCCATCTGGCAACACTGGTTGAAATGAAGCTGTGGGTTGAGGAGGCATAGTCTTTGTATTTGTACTGACAGCTTGTTACACGAGACACTTGTCAAGATACTTTAAATGCTCCATCAATCGATTCGAAATTGAACACTCATCGGTTGTTTTGTAGACCCCTGAGGAAGGCGTTTTAGCCGAAACACGGACCGTGTTGGGTCATAATTAGGGTTACCATTTGTCCGGATTTCTCCGGACATGTCCTCTTTTTGAGGGCATGTGGGGCGTCCGGTGGATTTTGCCCGCGCCGTTTGTCCGGATTTCTGGACAAACGTGGGCGCGGGTAGGCGCGTGTGCGATCGGCGCCGTGGGTCTGGTCTCCCGTCCCTTCCCCTTCCTTACCATGTTCCCTGGTGGTCTAGTGACGTCTTTGGGGCAGGAAAGAGCCCCCTCTTTCCTGCCCGGAGCGCTGCCTCCCCTGTCTATCATCCTTCTCGGTCTGGCTGGGGATTCAAAATGGCCGCCGAGAGTTGAACACTCGCGAGGCCGCTTCAACTCTCGGTGGCCATTTTGAATCCCCAGCCACACAGAGGAGGATGCAGCAGGCAAGGGCAGGCAGCGCTCCGGGCAGGAAAGAGGGGGCTCTTTCCTGCCCCGAAGAGAAGACGCTACTAGACCACCAGGGCTAAATAGTAAGTGGGGGGGGGGGCGGGGAATAGGGGCAGAACGAGGACCTGAAGGGGGCGTGGTGGGGTAGGGGCGTGGCATGTCCTCTTTTTCAGAGGACACAAAACGGTAACCCTAGTCACAATAAAGGTTTCTTTTGGAGCATCTTACCTTGATGTGGTGACTGATCACTTGATATTGGTTCCTTTCCACCAAATTTCTGTTTGTGTACCCACAATTAACATACATGAGAGAGATTTGCAAAACGTTAGAGAGAATGCACATATGCTAAAAACCCAACTGTGCAGGTGGACCCTGAACCTTACCTAATTCTTCTGCTCCCTGCATTTATTGTACAAAGCCATGTTTAGGGCACGAGTTGCTTCTGATGCCCCCTTTCCTTGGGCCTCAGCCTGGCTCACATCCTTGAGGGTTTTTATCCCCTTGTACCCGCCCCACCTCTCTAGATGCAACTCCACCTACTTCTTTCCCTGTTGCTTTATTACAAAGCAAAGAACATCAGCTGTTTGTCTTATCTATCTAAGAGTGTTCTGCTATTTAGCAGTAGTAATTTCAGTTGTACAAATACTAAGAGGTGTATTTTCAAAGCACTTAGATTTACAAAGTTCCACAGTAAGCTATGGAACTTTGTAAGTCTAAGTGCTTTGAAAATGAGCCCCTAAATGTCCTTTCTTCCCTCACTTTACCAGCCACAAGAAGTTCCCTGTTTCCGCATGAAGACCACTTTTGCAAACTTGCACAGTCACTTGTGCTAAATTGCTTCATCTTACATTATTTGCAGGAAGTAATTTGCAACAAACGGCTTAATATATCCTGAATCAGACTACAAGTCCAATGCCATCCACGCAGGCGGTAACGGACGGTAAGAGTTAAAGATGGCGACTACAGCCCCCACCCCACTTCGTGAAGTTCGCGTCACTCACTCACACAAGGCCGAGATACTTTAAGATCGAGCAGATACTAAAGTGACGTCAGGTCTATAGTTCCTTTCATTGGCGGGAGGACCTGTAATATGGCGATGACGGTTTGAAAGTTTGTTTGTGGAACAGAGCAGAGGGCCCTCGCATCGGCTTGGCCTTTCGCCATGGACTCACGGACTGCCGAAGATACGATGCTGCCCTTAGACCTGAATGGAAGGTGGGTGCGCGCTGTGCGGTGTCCCTGGCAGGTTTAATGAGTCTTCATGAATTCCTAACGGCCAGTGCATGCGAACGGACGGAAACAAGGAGATTGAGAATCTCCACTTTAGGACTTGTTGGTCTACGATCTGTTCTTGCTTCTCTTGGCTTTGGGTGATTTCATCTGATTTTGGTTCGAAGTCTAAATTGTTAGCTAGTTTTAAGCGTTTTTCTTAAGTGCTGCTGCAGTGTTTCCGAGCCAAACGCTTGACACTTTGGGTACAAGTGCGCTGCGTCCTCCTCTGTATTGGACTTTGGAAGAGTACTGTACACTGGGACGGTGTAAAAGCCAGATCTGCGGGATCTTCCGATACTGGTAAGTACTACCTTAAGACTGGAGCTCTTCTTTGTTTTTACGGCCGCCGCTGCTTACAGTATGCAGCGATCACCAGCCATAACCCAGCGCTGCGGTTCTGTTGTCCCCTTTCCGTGGCGAATCTTGAAGGAGATTTAATATACTGGAGTGGAAGTGAGCCTATCTAGTCCACTGTAAGTAAGGAAGCTATTTGGTTAATCTCTGTTTCCACTCCCCCGCGCAGTCGTCATTGCCGTTCACGCAGAACACAGCAAGCAAACCTATGAGCTGCTTCATCCACGTTGTCGTTCTTTATTGTTGGTCCATGTTTTTGTTGGATAGGCAGCAGCAGTGCCTTACAAAGTGGAAGAGAAAAGACATAATTGAATAACAGTAAAACAACTTCAAAAATTATTGTAGGTGGTAGAAACAGAAATTCCATATCATCAAGCTGATCAATCCATAGACTGGTGGGTTGTGTCCATCTACCAGCAGGTGGAGATAGAGAGCAAACTTTTGCCTCCCTATATGTGGTCATGTGCTGCCGGAAACTCCTCTGTATGTTCTCTATCTCAGCAGGTGGTGGTCACACACAGCAGCAGCTCTGGCTAGGCCTCCAAGCCTAATTTTTAGGTTTTGTTGAGTGCCTGGGGTTGAGGGCTCTTTTGAGCAAGTGCAAACCTGGTGGTGCCAGGTCCCTCCTTTTCTCCCCCCTCCCGCTGGCTCCATTAAAAAAAAAAAAAAAAAAATTTTGAACGTCCTTAAAGGCGTTTATTTCGACGTTTATTTAAGCGTCTATTGCAGCTACTCACTGGGACACCAGGTCGTTACAACTCGGAGCGGACAGCAGGTAATTTTTACCTTTTTATAGCGGGCAGGGGGTTCCCCGATTCTTCTCCTCGTGGCATATGGCGTCGGAGGGCGAGGGCGCAAAGGGTCGCTCCCCGGGTCGCTTGAGCGCTTCTAGAGGGGATGCGGGGGTTTTAAAGCCTGATTCGCCCTTGTTGGGTGACAGTTTCGTGACCGATGAATGTCCCGGTCCTTCCTCCGGCGTGGCGGTTTTTCCCGCCATAAACGCCCATCCCCCGCTCCTCGCCTCCGCCATCTTGGCCGGCCACGCGGCTCGGACGGCTTCTTCTTGGGCCGCCCTTGAGGTTGGAGACATTAATGCCATGAACGCCCTTAATTTGGGCGACGGCACAGAAGCGGCTAAAGTTAAGAGCCGTTCTTCCCGCGCGGCTCCTTCGCGGAGTTTCGCGCCGGACGCCATTTTGGATGCGCAGCATGTCTCTCCCCCGCTATTGCGAGCGCCGGTTGAGGGTGCGTCTAGGGCTGTTGCCCAGGCTGCGGAAGTGCACAGTCTGGGGGGTTTCTCCCCCGAGTTTGTTTTGCTGCTGCATCAGGCCTTCCTCATGCACAACGCTGCCCCTGCTCCCTCGTCTGGTAAAGAGGTTGAGGTTCCCAGAGGTAAACGCCCTCGGGTTGATTCCCAGGCCTTGGAGGAATTTGTCTCCTCCGATGTAGATGAGGGCAGCGTGTCTGAGGTCTCCCAACGGTCCTTTGCGGATTCCTTGGAGGAGACGGATCCCCGCTCGGATGGAGCGGATGACCCCTCTGCAGCGCGGCTTTTTAGCCCAGAGGATTTGCCCAACCTGTTGTTACAGGCCATGGACACTTTGAAGATTTCCTCTCCGGAGGACGTCTCTCCCTCAGCCCCTGTTGGCTCTGCCATTATGCTGGGGACGAAGCGCCCGCCTAGAACCTTCCACGTGCATGATGCCATGCACACCTTAATTTCGGCTCAATGGGATGTCCCAGAAGCGAGCCTTAAAGTGGCTAGGGCTATGTCCCGCCTCTATCCTTTGGCTGTGAGTGAACGTGAGGCCTATCTGTGGCCTACCGTGGATTCTTTAATCACTGCGGTGACTAAGAAAACGGCGTTGCCGGTGGAAGGTGGCACGGCCCTAAAGGACGCCCAAGACAGAAGATTGGAGGCGGCCTTAAGGTCGTCCTTTGAGGCGGCTGCTTTAAGTTTGCAGGCCTCAGTTTGCGGCTCCTATGTGGCCAGGGCGTGCCTGACTATGGTGCAGCGGGCTTCCCCCTCGGATCATTCCTTGAGGGCTGATTGGCCGGCCCTGGAATCGGGCTTAGCCTATTTGGCAGACTTGCTGTATGATGTCTTGAGGGCCTCAGCGAAAGGCATGGCTCAGACAATCTCTGCGCGGCGGTGGCTTTGGCTGAAACATTGGTCTGCTGACCACGCCTCTAAATCCCGCCTGGCTAGGTTGCCTTTTAAAGGCAAGCTGCTCTTTGGGGTCGAGCTGGACAAAATCGTGACCGATCTCGGCACGTCTAAGGGCAAGAAATTACCAGAGGTCAGGGCTCGGGCTAGTACTCGTCCCGGTACCTCCAGAGGACGGTTGCAGGAAGCCCGTCGGTACCGCCCGGGCAAGTCGGGTTCCTCTGCCCCCTCTTCCTTCAAGAGGAATTTCTCCCCCAAGCAGCATTCCTTTCGCAGAGACCGCCGTCCCGGAGGTGCTCCCTCCGGTCCTCCCCCAGGGTCTCGTACCCAATGACGGGGTCTTGGTCCACGCCCCAGTGCAGATTGGAGGACGGCTGTCCTCGTTTCTGGGCGAGTGGACCACAATAACTTCAGACGCGTGGGTGCTGGAAGTCATCAGAGACGGCTACAAACTAGAGTTCTGCCGACCCTTAAAAGACGGGTTTGTACTCTCTCCCTGCAAGTCTCCGGTCAAAGCTGTGGCAGTGCAGCAGACCTTGGACAATCTGATCCGCCTGGGCGCGGTCGTTCCGGTGCCAGAAAGTCAGCTTGGCAAGGGACGTTACTCCATTTACTTTGTGGTACCAAAGAAAGGAGGTTCTGTCCGGCCTATCCTCGACCTCAAAGGGGTCAATCGGGCCTTGAAAGTGCGGCACTTTCGCATGGAGACTCTCCGCTCTGTTATAGCGGCAGTGAAGGCAGGAGAGTTCCTGGCATCCTTGGACATCAAGGAAGCGTACCTGCATATTCCCATCTGGCCTCCTCATCAACGCTTTCTGCGTTTTGCAGTCCTGGGACGACACTTCCAGTTCAGAGCCCTCCCTTTCGGGTTGGCTACTGCTCCGCGGACCTTTTCCAAAGTAATGGTGGTCATCGCGGCCTTCCTACGAAAGGAAGGGGTAGAAGTCCATCCTTATCTGGACGACTGGTTGATCCGAGCCCCCTCTTATGCAGAGTGCGGCAAAGCTGTGGACCGGGTAGTTGCTCTTTTGAGCTCCCTGGGATGGATCATCAACTGGGAGAAGAGCCAGCTGCGCCCGACTCAGTCCCTGGAGTACCTGGGAGTTCGATTCGACACCCAAGTGGGCAGAGTGTTCCTGCCAGACAATCGGATTGTCAAACTTCAGGCTCAGGTGGACCAGTTCCTAGTAGCCTCTCCCCTTCGGGCTTGGGACTATGTGCAGCTGTTGGGCTCTATGACGGCCACGATGGAAGTTGTGCCCTGGGCCAGGGCTCATATGAGACCACTTCAACACTCTTTGCTGCAGCGCTGGACTCCGATGTCGGAGGATTATGCTGTGCGCCTTCCCTTGGACCCAGCAGTGCGCAAGGCGCTGAGCTGGTGGATGCAGACAGACAAGTTGTCTGCGGGAATGCCTCTGGTGACCCCAGAGTGGATTGTCGTCACGACGGACGCCTCGTTGTCGGGCTGGGGGGCCCACTGCTTGGGAAGGACAGCGCAGGGGCTCTGGTCTCCTGCAGAGGCAAAGTGGTCTATCAACCTCCTGGAACTCAGAGCCATTCGGTTGGCGCTTTTGGAGTTCATCCCGGTACTAGTGTTGAAGCCTGTACGGGTCCTGTCGGACAATGCCACGGCTGTGGCCTATGTCAACCGCCAGGGAGGTACCAAGAGCGCCCCTCTAGCCAAGGAGGCTATGAATCTTTGCCAGTGGGCGGAAGCGAACCTGGAGCAGCTTTCAGCGGCCCACATTGCCGGAGTCATGAATGTCAAGGCGGACTTTCTCAGTCGCCATACCTTGGAGCCCGGAGAGTGGCAGCTATCTGCTCAGGCGTTCTTGGACATCACGAAGCGCTGGGGCCAGCCGAGCCTAGATCTGATGGCGTCATCGGCCAATTGCCAAGTGCCGCGCTTTTTCAGCAGAGGACGGGACCCTCGATCCCTGGGAGTAGATGCTCTTCTCCAACAGTGGCCGACACAAGAGCTTCTCTATGTGTTCCCAGCCCTGGCCCATGTTGGGCAGGGTGCTAGACCGGGTGGCAAAGCATCCCGGCAGGGTAATCCTGGTGGGTCCGGATTGGCCCAGGCGTCCCTGGTATGCGGACTTGATCAGGCTCTCGGTCGACGATCCTCTGCGGCTGCCAGTGGAGCAGGGCCTGTTACATCAGGGTCCCGTGGTGATGGAGGATCCCTCCCCCTTTGGTCTTACGGCCTGGCTATTGAGCGGCAGCGTCTGAGGAAGAAGGGCTTCTCAGACAAGGTCATCGCCACTATGCTGAGAGCGAGGAAGCGCTCTACTTCTACTGCTTACGCCAGGGTTTGGCGTATCTTTGCAGCGTGGTGTGAAGCAGGCTCACTTTCTCCCTTCACTGCTCCAATTTCTTCAGTGTTGGCGTTCCTGTAAGAAGGTCTGGAGAAAGGCCTGTCGCTCAGTTCCCTTAAAGTCCAGGTAGCGGCTCTGACTTGCTTCAGGGGCCGCCTGAAGGGTGCTTCCCTGGCTTCGCAGCCAGATGTGGTGCGCTTTCTCAAGGGAGTTAATCACCTGCGCCCTCCTCTGCACTCAGTGGTGCCTGCGTGGAATCTCAATCTGGTACTAAGAGCATTGCAGAAGCCGCCTTTTGAACCCTTGTCGAGGGCATCTCTGAAAGACCTGACGTTGAAAGCAGTCTTTTTGGTGGCTATCACTTCAGCCAGAAGAGTTTCCGAGCTCCAGGCGCTCTCATGTCGAGAGCCTTTTCTGCAGCTCACTGAGGCAGGAGTGACTATTCGTACAGTGCCTTCCTTCCTGCCCAAGATTGTTTCTCGCTTCCATGTGAATCAGCAGCTCTGTCTCCCTTCCTTTCGTAGGGAGGACTACCCAGAGGAGTACTCTGCTCTTAAATATCTGGATGTGAGACGAGTCATCATCAGATACTTGGAAGTGACCAATGATTTCCGGAAATCGGATCATCTGTTTGTCCTGTTTGCAGGTCCTCGTAAGGGTCTGCAGGCTGCTAAGCCTACAGTGGCAAGATGGGTCAAGGAAGCCATTGCAGCGGCTTATGTGGCCGCGGGGAAGGTGCCGCCTATCCAGCTGAAGGCTCACTCCACGAGAGCTCAGGCGGCCTCGATGGCAGAGGCCGGATCCGTCTCCTTGGAAGAGATATGCAAGGCGGCAACTTGGGCTTCGGCTCATACATTCTCCAAGCATTACCGTTTGACTGTGGCTGCACGGGCGGAGGCCCGGTTTGGAGCTTCAGTGTTGAGGTCAGGGATTTCAATGTCCCGCCCTGGGTGAGTACTGCTTCGGTACATCCCACCAGTCTATGGATTGATCAGCTTGATGATATGGAAGGTAAAATTATGTATAATCATACCTGATAATTTTCTTTCCATTAATCATAGCTGATCAATCCATAGCCCCCTCCCAGATATCTGTACTGTTTTTATTCTGGTTGCATTTCAGGTTCAAGTTTAGTCTTCAGTTCCTGTTCAGGAGGACTTCGTGTTCAAGTTTTTTCACTTGGATTCTTCAAGAGTTAAGACGAGTTTGTGTTACAGTGAGCTGCTGCATTCCTCTCCCCTCCGTTTTACGGGGCTGGATTGAGACTTAAAATTCTGCCGGCACTCCCTCCCGCTTCGTGCGGATGTAGGGCAGCTTTGTACCCCTCCCGCTTCGGCGGTGTTAGGGTCAGTCAGCTCCTCCCGCGGTTGCGGTTGCAGGATAAGCCAGATCCCCCCGCATCGGCGGGTGTGGTGTCCCTCCCCCGCTCCGCGGGGATGAGCTGGACGGATTCCCCTCCCCCACTTGTGTGGGGATGAGCTGGGTTAATTCCCCTCCCCCGTTTCGGCGGTGGTGAGCTGGGCATAGTGTCCCTTCGTGGGTGTAATTCTCTAAGTGCTGAGTCCTGCGGATGGAGCTTTGATATCGACATACTGAGGAGTTTCCGGCAGCACATGACCACATATAGGGAGGCAAAAGTTTGCTCTCTATCTCCACCTGCTGGTAGATGGACACAACCCACCAGTCTATGGATTGATCAGCTATGATTAATGGAAAGAAAATTATCAGGTATGATTATACATAATTTTACCTTATGAATTCATATCACAGGGGTGATATGATACAGACGTTCAAATATTTGAAAGATATTAATCCGCAAACAAATCTTTTCCGGAGATGGGAAGGTGGTAGAACGAGAGGACATGATATGAGAGTGAAGGGGGGCAGACTCAAGAAAAATGTGAGGAAGTATTTTTTCACGGAGGAGAGTGGTAGATACTTGGAATGCCCTTTCACTGGAGGTGGTGGAGATGAACAGTAGCGGAATTCAAGCATGCGTGGGATAAACATAAAGGAATCCTGTGCAGAAGGAATGGATCCTCAGAAGCTTAGCCAAGATTGGGAGGTGGGGCTAGTTCTGGGCAAGACTTCTACGGTCTGTGTCCTGAAAATGGCAGATACAAATCAAGGTAAGGTATACATAAGAAGTAGCACATATGAGTTTATCTTGTTGGGCAAACTAGATGGACCGTGCAGGTCCTTTTCTGCTGTCATCTACTATGTTAATCATTTTTCTTCACTGTTCTGTACAATTCAGATGGCCAGATTTCAGTGAGAATATCCTGTTTCTGATGGGTTCATCTTAACTGTTGTTGTAATCTGCTTTGGGAAGCCTGGTGTTTATAAAGACGATGGAATATATTGAAATTAAATGGAAGTAGAATTAAACTCTCCTTTCATTGGGGCACATGGATTCTGTTTTGTAACAGTTTACCTTTTACATACACAGATGGTTCAGGGGCAAGTGGTTTTATAAGTTCGGAGTGGAGGAATGGCCTAGTGGTTAGGGTGGTGGACTTTGGTCCTGGGGAAGTGAGTTTGATTCCCACTTCAGGCACAGGCAGCTCCTTCTGACTCTCGGCAAGTCACTTTACCCTCCATTGCCCCATGTAAGCCGCATTGAGCCTGCCATGAGTGGGAAAGCGCGGGGTACAAATGTAACAAAAAAAAAAAACTTGTTAGATGTAGATCTCTTTTGTTTAAACATAACTACATGGGCTGTAAGCTCCTTATGCAATCCTTTATGAAACCTCACACTCTATGCTCACGTGAAGAACACAACAAAAAAGTTGTTCCACTCCATGTGGAAACTCAAAAGAGTAAAACCTTTCTTCCCGAGATATATCTTCTGTACCCTACTACTACTACTACTATTTAGCATTTCTATAGCGCTACAAGGCGTACGCAGCGCTGCACAAACATAGAAGAAAGACAGTCCCTGTTCAAGGAGCTTACAATCTAATAGACAAAAAATAAATTAATCAAATCAATTAATGTGAAGGAAGAGAGGAGGGTAGGTGGAAGCGAGTGGTTACAAGTGGTTACGAGTCAAAAGCAATGTTAAAGAGGTGGGCTTTCAGTCTAGATTTAAAGGTGGCCAAGGATGGGGCAAGACGTAGGGGCTCAGGAAGTTTATTCCAGGCGTAGGGTGCAGCGAGACAGAAGGCGCGAAGTCTGGAGTTGGCAGTAGTGGAGAAGGGAACAGATAAGAAGGATTTATCCATGGAGCGGAGTGCACGGGAAGGGGTGTAGGGATGGACGAGTGTGGAGAGATACTGGGGAGCAGCAGAGTGAGTACATTTATAGGTTAGTAGAAGAAGTTTGAACAGGATGCGAAAACGGATAGGGAGCCAGTGAAGGGTCTTGACGAGAGGGGTAGTATGAGTAAAGCGACCCTGGTGGAAGACGAGACGGGCAGCAGAGTTTTGTACCGACTGGAGAGGGGAGAGGTGACTAAGTGGGAGGCCAGCAAGAAGCAGATTGCAGTAGTCTAAATGAGAGGTGACAAGGGTGTGGATGAGGGTTTTGGTAGAGTGCTCGGAAAGAAAGGGGCGGATTTTACGGATGTTGTAAAGAAAGAAACGACAGGTCTTGGCAATCTGCTGGATATGAGCAGAGAAGGAGAGAGAAGAGTCAAAGATGACCCCAAGGTTTCGAGCTGAGGAGACAGGGAGAATGAGAGAGCCATCAACAGAAATAGAAAACGGGGGGAGCGGGGAGGTGGGTTTGGGGGGAAAATGAGAAGCTCGGTTTTGGTCCTATTTAATTTCAGGTGGCGTTGAGACATCCGGACAGCAATGTCAGACAAGCACGCTGAAACTTTGGTTTGGATGCAAGGTGAGATATCAGGGGTAGAAAGGTAGATTTGGGAGTCATCAGCATGATAGGAAAAGCCATGGGATGAGATTTATGAACCAAGGGAAGAAGTGTAGATAGAAAAGAGGAGGGGACCAAGAACAGAACCCTGAGGTAGGCCGACAAGCAGAGGGATAGAAGTAGAAGAGGATCCACCAGAGTGAACACAAAAGGTGCGGAGGTAGGAAGAGAACCAGGAAAGGACAGAGCCCTGGAATCCAAGTGAGGACAGGGTATCGAGAAATATGGTGTGATCGACAGTGTCAAAAGCAGCGGAAAGATCAAGAAGAATAGGATTGGAATATTGACCTCTGGATTTAGCCAGTAATAGGTCATTGGAGACTTTAGTAAGCGCAGTTTCGGTTGAGTGGAGAGGGCGAAAACCCTGGTACAGTCAATGGTAATAAGTCACCTGGACTACTGTAACGCACTGTACGCCAGCTGCAAAGAACAGACTATCAAAAAACTCCAAGCAGCCCAGAATACCGCCGCCAGACTCATATTTGGAAAAACTAAATATGAAAGTGCAAAACCCCTAAGACAGAAACTCCACTGGCTCCCACTCAAGGAACGCATTGCGTTCAAGATCTGCACGATTGTACACAAAATAATTCACGCAGACGCCCCAATCTACATGCTAAACCTTGTGGACTTGCCTCCCAGAAATGCCATAAGATCATCCCGCAAATTTCTCAATCTGCACTTCCCCAGCTGTAAAGGACTAAAATACAAGCAGATACACGCCACCACCTTCTCTTACATGAGCACACCGCTGTGTAATGCATTACCAGCAGCCCTGAAAGCGATTGACGAAATAACTAACTTCCGCAAATCCTTGAAGACACATCTCTTCAACAAAGCCTACAAAGAGAACCCATAGCCTTACAAAAATACTTCACCAATCCAGCCAGTTATTAAAGTCCACCTTCCATCCTGCCTAACACCTTCCTTCTCTCTTCCCTTACTTAACCTTTGTACATTACTAACTGTATCTGATATCATGGAATGATTATGTCATAACCAAACTCTGTAAGCCACATTGAGCCTGCAAATAGGTGGGAAAATGTGGGATACAAATGCAATAAATAAAAATATTTTGTTCTTTTTATGACTTATACTGTGCCAAAATGAAAACTCTTATTGATATCTCCTTGAGTGAGGTTAAATGAGGGGACATGGGATGAGCTTATCTGGTCCACAGGAGACGGTATGACTATAAAGTTGATGCAGGTCCCACTGTAGCAGCCATCTCCATTTGTCAAAAACAATAGCAAAATAGATTTGCCTTCTCTCTTATTAGGGGATTGAGGGGGGGGGGGGGGCGAAGAAGATCTAAGAGGAGTTGTGGGGGCTGTTGGAATTTCCAAGGGTCTGTGAAGGGGGGGAGGGTTATTTTCAAAATATATTTGTCAGTACTCCAGAAGCTGCTTTTGTTATTTCCAAATTCTGTATTATTATTATTTATTGCATTTGTATCCCACATTTTCCCACCTCTTTGCAGGCTCAATGTGGCTTACAATATATCATGAATAGTGGAAATAAGAAGAGAATAGACGTTTGGTATTACAGAAGGATTTTGGGTTACATGATAATGAAAAACATGATAGTAATATAACAAGAGAACATTTTAAGACAGTTTTGGATACATGTGGGGGAGTTCACATGTGTTAATCTTTGTGGTATGTCCTGTTAATGAGATGGGTCTTCAGTAGTTTGCAAAAGTTGGTTAGATCATTTAGGCTGCGCGGCAGCGCATTCCAGATTTGTGTGCTCATATATGAAAAAAACATAGTAACATAGCAGATGACGGCAGAAAAAGACCTGCATGGTCCATCCAGTCTGCCCAAAAAGATAAACTCATATGTGCTACTTTTTGTGTATACCCTACCTTGATTTGTACCTGTCCTCTTCAGGGCACAGACCGTACAAGTCTGCCCAGCATTTTCCCCGCCTCCCAACCACCAGCCCCAGCACAGACCGTATAAGTCCGCCCAGCACTAGCCCCGCCTCCCAACCACCAGCTCTGCCACCCAATCTCGGCTAAGCTCCTGAGGATCCATTCCTTCTGAACAGGATTCCTTTCTGTTTATCCCACGCATGTTTGAATTCCGTTACTGTTTTCATTTCCACCACCTCCCGCGGGAGGGCATTCCAAGCATCCACCACTCTCTCTGTGAAGAAATACTTCCCGATATTTTTCTTGAGTCTGCCCCCCTTCAATCTCATTTCATGTCCTCTCGTTCTACCACCTTCCCATCTCCGGAAAAGGTTTGTTTGCGGATTAATACCTTTCAAATATTTGAACGTCTGTATCATATCACCCCTGTTTCTCCTTTCCTCCAGGGTATACATGTTCAGGTCAACAAGTCTCTCCTCATACATCTTGAAACGCAAATCCCACTTCTTGTAGCTTTTCTTTGCACCACTTCCATTTTTTTAACATCCTTAGCAAGGTACGGCCTCCAAAACTGAACACAATACTCCAGGTGGGGCCTCACCAATGTCTTATACAGGGGCATTAAAACCTCCTTTCTTCTGCTGGTCACTCCTCTCTCTATACAGCCTAGCAATCTTCTAGCTACAGCCACCGCTTTGTCACACTGTTTTGTCGCCTTCAGGTCCTCAGATACTATCACCCCAAGATCCCTCTCCCCGTCCGTACCTATCAGACTTTCCCCGCCTAACACGTACGTCTCCCTTGGATTTCTACTCCCTAAATGCATCACTTTGCATTTCCTCGCATTGAATTTTAATTGCCAAACGTTAGACCATTCTTCTAGCTTCCGCAGATCTTTTTTCATGTTTTCCACTCCCTCCGGGGTGTCCACTCTGTTGAAAATCTTGGTGTCATCCGCAAAAAGGTAAACTTTACCTTGTAACCCTTCGGCAATGTCACTCACAAATATATTGAATAGAATCGGCCCCAGCACCGATCCCTGAGGCACTTCACTACTCACCTTTCCCTCCTCCGAGCGAACTCCATTTACCACCACCCTCTGGCGTCTGCCCGTTAACCAGTTCCTAATCCAGTTCACCACTTCGGGTCCTATCTTTAGCCTGTCTAGTTTATTCAAGAGCCTCCTGTGGTGAACCGTGTCAAAAGCTTTGCTGAAATCTAAGTAGATTACCTCCATATTACGTCCTTGATTTAATTCTCCGTGACCCAGTCAAAGAATTCAATGAGATTCGTTTGGCACGATTTCCCTTTGGTGAAACCATGTTGTCTCGGATCTTGCAACTTATTTGCTTCTAGGAAATTCACTATCCTTTTCTTCAGCATCGCTTCCATTACTTTTCCAATAATCGAAGTGAGGTTTACCGGCCTGTAGTTTCCGGCTTCTTCCCTATCACCTCTTTTGTGAAGAGGAACCACCTCCGCCGTTCTCCAATCCCACCTGTTCTGTCTCCAAGGATTTATTAAACATCTTTTAGAGGACCCGCCAGAACCTCTCTGAGCTCCTTCAATATCCTGGGATGGATCCCGTCCGGTCCCACTGCTTTGTCCACCTTTAGATTTTTAAGTTGTTTATACACACTCTCTTCTGTGAATGGTGCTATATCCACTCCATTCTCACATGTACTTTTGCCAGTCCATCACGTTCCTGCTCCTGGATTTTCTTCAGTGAAAACAGAACAAAAGAATCTATTTAGCAAATTAGCTTTTTCTTCATGATTATCTACATAGCGGTTCGCAGCATCTTTTAGTCTCACAATTCCCTTTTTTGTCTTCCTCCTTTCAGTAATATACCTGAATAAATTTTTGTCACCCCTCCTTACATTTCTAGCCATTTGTTCTTCTGCATGCGCTTTTGCCAGACGTATCTCTCTTGGCTTCTTTCAGTTTCATCCGGTATTCCCATGAAAACGTTGATGCGTGCATTAGTTTGTATTTTAGATCTTTACAGTTGGGGAAATGAAGATTAAGGAATGTGCGAGATGATGATTTAGCATTCCTGGGTGGTAAGTCTATCAAGTCTACAGAGAACAGAAAGTGGGAGAGCGACCAAGGATATCAGAGACTGGAGGATGTTCTTAAAATGAAAGTTTATTAAGAGTTTCGAAGACTCGACACAACGTCGTGTTTCGGCCATCAGGCCTGCATCAGGAGTCTATAAAAACATACATTTATATACAATGAAGAAACAATAAAATTACAAGAAATATATATATATATATATATATATATATATATATATATATATATATATATATATATACACACACATATAGAGTAGTATATATGTGTGTACAATAAAGCTATGTATGTGAAGAAATGTGCATGGCAATTCTGAAAACAGAAAAATTGTGAAACACATGCTTATGTGGACTGTGTAAATGTACATGATTTTACTGGAAGACAAAACACACACATTTATATATATGATAGAGAACAAGGAGCACATACGTTGCTATATAACCGGAAAATAAACAATTATGAATGTATGTAATTTTTAAACTGGAAAAGTAACAAGTGTTGAACTATAATTTTCATCGAATAAAACAAAAATCTTTATAATTAATGTGAGGAGACCATTAAGTTGGGATATACTTGTGAGTAAGGAATTAAAAAATAATAATATAAGGAAACCATTTTATTGGGATATGCTGTAAATGAAAAAGGGTGATGCTTGTTAACATGATGCAATACCTAATTATAGAAGTCTGAGATTACTTGGGAGAAAATGGCAAATTTAAATTTGAAAACTGGACAAATAAAAATAAAAAATAAAATACTGCTGATAAATGTTGTGCTGAATCTATGGCACTGACCTGCTGTGCAGGGTGGTTCAGAAAAATGACCATTTTTTGTCCTTCCCCTGCTATGTTCAACAGACTATTATACCACTGTTGAAGAATCAATTACATCATTATCCAGTCATCTTTTGTGTAAGAGGTCAGTATCCTTTTCAAAATATATTTGACAATCATTTAAGTGCTCCTCCACTGTTACAATCTATGTTTTACATTCCTCAATAGACTGTTGTGACATCTTCAAAGAATCTCCCATCGTCATTTTTCTGAACCACCCTGCACAGCAGGTCAGTGCCATAGATTCAGCACAACATTTATCAGCAGTATTTTATTTTTTATTTTTATTTGTCCGGTTTTCAAATTTAAATTTGCCATTTTCTCCCAAGTAATCTCAGACTTCTATAATTAGGTATTGCATCATGTTAACAAGCATCACCCTTTTTCATTTACAGCATATCCCAATAAAATGGTTTCCTTATATTATTTTTTAATTCCTTACTCACAAGTATATCCCAACTTAATGGTCTCCTCACATTAATTTTACAATTTTAAATTGTGTTCCTCAGTTAAGTTCTTATTTTTATTTATGTGGTTGATATTTATCATCATTAAAAATTTTATATAAAAAAAGAAACCAAGCTCAAACGTGTATATGAGTCTAATACCATCGTTATTAATTATTTGCATTTTAAATTGTGTCTCTCAGTTAAGTTTTATTTATGTGGTTGATATTATTATTATTATTATTATTTTTAAAGACACCAAACCCAAACATGTATGTGAGTCACATTTTTATAATTGTAATATAAAGGAACTTTAAATGCATTATTTTCATAATTTGCATCATCTATTAATATTTCGTTAAAAAATCATTATTCCTTTGCATTATAAAGATTTTTGTTTAATTCGATGAAAATTATAGTTCAACACTTGTTACTTTTCCAGTTTAAAAATTACATACATTCATAATTGTTTATTTTCCGGTTATATAGCAACGTATGTGCTCCTCGTTCTCTATCATATATATAAATGTGTGTGTTTTGTCTTCCAGTAAACCATGTACATTTACACAGTCCACATAAGCATGTGTTTCACAATTTTTCTGTTTTCAGAATTGCCATGCACATTTCTTCACATACATAGCTTTATTGTACACACATATATACTACTCTATATGTGTATATATATATCTTATATATTTCTTGTAATTTTATTGTTTCTTCATTGTATATAAATGTATGTTTTTATAGACTCCTGATGCAGGCCTGATGGCCGAAACACGACGACGTGTCGAGTCTTCGAAACTCTTAATAAACTTTCATTTTAAGAACATCCTCCAGTCTCTGATATCCTTGGTCGCTCTCCCACTTTCTGTTCTCTGTTGTCTTTACCGTGGGGCGTTTGAGTTCTCCGCTTGCCAGCGGATTTTCTCTCTCAAGTCTATCAAGTCTGACATGTAGGCTGGGGCTTCGCCATGAATGATTTTGTGAACTAGGGTACATATTTTGAACGTGATGCGTTCTTTGAGTGGGAGCCAGTGTAACTTTTCTCGTAGGGGTTTAGCACTTCCATATTTTGATTTTCCGAATACGAGTCTGGCTGCTGTATTCTGGGCTGTCTGGAGTTTTTTGAGTATTTACTCTTTGCAGCCAGCGTACAGTGCATTACAATAGTCTAGGTGACTGAGTACCAATGATTGTACCAGGTTACAGGAGACTGTCCTTGGGGAAGTATTGTCTTTTTTTAATTTCCACATTGAGTGGAACATCTTTTTGGTTGTGTTTTTCGCGTGACTCTCAAGCATTAGGTGTCGGTCAATGGTAACTCCAAGAATTTTTAGGATATCCGAAATTGGTAGATTCAGTTTTGTGTTGATAGTGGTGAATTTGTTCGTATTGTGTTGAGAGGTGAGTATTAGACACTGGGTTTTTCTGCATTAAGTTTCAGCTGAAATGCATCTGCCCATGAATGCATGATGTGTAGACTTTGGTTGATTTCTTTGGAAATTTCCTTTAAATCTTGTTCAAATGGGATGTAGATCGTTATGTCATCAGCATATATGTATGGGTTAAGGTTTTGATTTGATAGTAGTTTGGCCAAGGGTATCATCATTAGGTTAAATAAGGTCGGTGAGAGGGGGGATCCCTGTGGAACTCCGCATTCAGGTGTCCATGTGGCTGATGTACTCGAATTTGATGTCACTTGATATGATCGTGTGGTTAGGAACCCTTTGAACCAGTTGAGAACATTGCCTCTGATTCCGAAGTACTCGAGGATATGTAGTAGAATTTCATGATCAACCATGTCGAAGGCGCTAGACATGTCAAATTGTAGAAGTAGTATGTTCTTGCCGGTTGCAATCATTTGTTTGAATTTAGTCATGAGCGTGACCAGTACTGTTTCGGTACTGTGATTAGAAGGAAATCCTGACTGGGAGTCATGTAGTATTGAGAACTTGTTTAGATAGTTTGTGAGTTGTTTGGTCACCATCCCTTCCGTTATTTTGGTTATTAAGGGAATGGATGCTACTGGTCTATAGTTGGTTAGTTCACTAGCATTTTTCTTTGCATCTTTGGGTATGGGGGTGAGTAGAATGTTTCTTTTCTCCTTCGAGAAGATTCCATTTTGTAGCATGAAGTTCAAGTGATTCGTTAGGTCGATTTCATGAGGTTGTTTGGACATATGTCTAGTTTGTAATGAGATTTGGCGAATCTTTTAAGCATTTGGGAGATGAGATCCTCCGATAGTATCTCGAATTCGTTTCAGGTTCTATCTGCTGGTTATACTCCAGGGTCTGGGTCTAGGCAGTCTAGGAGTACAGCGTATTCGATGGGGCTGACAGGTATTTTAAGTCGCAGTTGTACGATTTTCTCCTTGAAGTATTTCGCGAGGTTGTCAGCTCCCTGCTGTGTCTTTACTGTTGTTTGTGACTAGTGTGGTGTCTAGTAGTTTATTCACCATTTGGAAGAGTTTGTGTGTATCCTTGTAGTTTGGTCCAATTTCAGTTTTGTAGTATAATCTTTTGGATTGTCTTATGGTATATTTATATTTTCTTTGAAGTTGTTTCCATGCGTTAAGTGTGGGGTCGTCCTTCCTTTTATTCCACACACGTTCTAATCTTCTAACTTGTGTTTTGAGTTTTTTTCAGTTCTTCGTTGAACCATGGTGTCGAGTTCTTTCTATGTGAGGTTCTGGTTTGAATTGGGGCATTGTTGTCTAGTACTGATTTGCATCTGTTGTCCCATTCTAAGAGGAATTGGTTTGTATCTGCCTTTATTGTCCATCCGTTGTGATAGATCTGTTGCCAGAATATAACTGGGTCTATTTTTTTTATCGTGGTGTAGGTTTTCCGTATTTGTTTTTGTTTGTTAAGTAAGTCTTTCGTTCGCCATTGGAGGGAGATGTGTGCTTTATAGTGGTCTGACCATGGTGTAGGTGTCCATTTTGCACCTGTTAAAATAAGGTTTGAGTCATGGTCGAATTTGTGTGTGATGATGTCTAATGTGTGTCCTTTAATATGAGTTGGTTGCGTGTTTGGTTCGTGAAGGTCCCACAATTGTAGGAACTCTTTGCATTCTTGGGTGCTTGTTGTGGTGAGATCTTCAAGGTGCAGGTTGATATCTCCTATTATGATGAGGTTTGAGGTAGAGACACAAGTGTTCGAGATAAAAGTCCATGAAGTGTGTTTGGGAATCTTGCCAGTTGCCTGGTGGTCTGTAAAGTATGACTACGTTAAGGTGTTCCTGCAAATTTGGGTGATTGATTCTTACCGAGGCAATTTCAAGTTGTGGCAGAATGGATTCAGCTGTGGTTGTGATGGTGAATTCGGATTTGTATATTATGGCTATTCCTCCTCCTCTTTTTCCATCTTTTGTCCAGTGGGTAATTTTGTATCCTGGTGGGCATAGGTCTAAGATTATTGTGGTTTTCATTGGAGCGCTAGATGCCTGCTTTTTTTCTTCATGATAAAAATATGGTTCTCTATAAAAAATACTTGCAAAAGTTTTGATGCCTGTGTGTGTGATTTTTTTTTTTTTTTTTTAATTTGACAGAAATGTCATTTATTTTAAAGCTTCCCCTATGAACATATAACATAAAATTTTAAATCAGCAAAACAGCATTTAAAATGATTGTAACTGTTACAGCCGAAACTCACTTTGTATATGTCCAAATGTTTCTGGAAGGGCTGCTTACACCTAGATCTAGCTGTATTCATTGTATGAGGGGCAGCATACACCTAGATTCAGCTGTTTCTCTCAGAAGGGCTGCATACACCAAGATCCTGGTGTATTTGGGATCAGAAGGGCTGCATATAAATGTACTGAAATAAAAACAAAAGAGTTATTCCAATAAAAGGAGGCTTTTTTTGTTTTCTTCAATTTTTCTATAATTATTTCTAATTATTTTTGTCTATTGAGAGTGGAATGCCTATGTTGGAAGTGGCTTTACATAAAATTAAAAACTGCATTCTTCTGCACTTCAGCTTCCACGGTTCTGAAATCTGGGTCTGTTTTGGTGAGGGACCTATGCCACACCAATTTAACTTTTTTTTTTTTTTTTTTTTTTTTTTACATTGGTTTAATTCCAACACTACCCATAGCTGTTTATTAGCTTGTGGAAGTTTGGAAAAATATGAAGGACACACTCATTGATGTTACCAGTTGTATTTGCTTTTATGATTGTGAACACAACTGTTTTGAACAAGCTGTCTACCCTTATGAGACATTTTTTAAAACCACCTTGTTAAAAGTAAGCTATGGAAGGGTTAGAAGGATTATTTTCCCTTTTTAATAGTTTTTGCCATCTATTTATCTATACAGTTCTAATGGACTGTCATGTCTCCAATTTGAACTAGAAGGATGATATGAGCTCAGGTAGAATTTCAGAATGAGGTGCATGCATCCTGCACCCATGGTCTGGCACAAGGGTTCCATACCTATCTGATTACTTTGTTTAGCATCTTAACTCTTCCAATCACAATGCAAAGATGATCCCTGTTACTTTTTTTCTTGGACCTGTTATCAACTAAGCAAACATTAGCCTGCATCTGGTGTCAGCTTGTCTCCAATGCAGTTTACCAATCACATCAGCCACAGTTTTAGAGTGGGGGTCTGTGGATTACCGACCTGCACTATGTAAATCTGTGCAATTCTTGAAAATTCAGTTTCTTGAGGACTTTGTTGGATAGAGGAGATACTATTGCATTACACATATTTAATAGGTTAAATAACCTACATTGATTTATTTGAAAATTAATTGGAAGTTGTTCCAATCTCCTGCAAATTTGTTCCTCAAATTTGTACTGCTACATCCATTGGGAACACTGTAAACTGGTACTTGATTTTAGGAGTTTCTTCAGAAGGGTGAGTAATTGTACATTACTCTTGGATCTGCATATCTGACATGTGGTTCTGTGTTCTACATCCACTTGACAGCTGTAACAAACTTGACTTGGAGAATATTCATATTGCCTTATGACAGTTTTCCAACATGGCACATGTTTGTTTGTCACCATTACAGCTCTGTAAGATGTGCCACTGCTGGCTGAGTGGAAAACATTCAAAGGACAATTTCCATAGCGTCCCACAGATCAGTCCAGAAGCTGTTGGGTTATGTCCCTCTGCCAGCAGGTGGAGATAGAGAGAACTTCTGAGGCTCTATATGTGGTCATGTGTAGCCAGCCAAACCTCAGTATTCTATCTAGCAGGTGAATGGTCATAACTCTGCAGCTCTGGATTTGGGACTCCTCACCCGTTCCCTCGGGATGAGTTGAAGTACCCCGCGGGGTTGAGGGCTCGCTAGTTCTGAGCAGGGACACCTGGTGGTGCCAGGTCCCTCCCTTTCTCCCCCCTCCCGCTGGTTCCTTGAGGGCACGTGAGTGTTAATCTCCTGTAAAAAATAAATAAATAAATAAAAACAACCCCGAAAAAAGCAAGGCAAATATTTTAAACACTCTGGGTGTGTTAGTTGGCTGGCACTTACAGTAAGCAGGAGTCTGCTACAAGGCAGGCCAGTAGGGAGCTGTAGTTGGCGGGTTGGGGGATTCCTGTGCTGTTTTTTTTTTTTCTTCTGGGCACATGGCAACCCTGTTGGAGTCTGTCAAACGCTGCTCCCGGTGTGGGAACCGGCGAGCAGCGTCTGGAGCGTGCGATGCCTGCCCTCGGGTCTCTCTGGGGCAGGGAGGATCGGCGGGGTGGGAGCGACCGGAATGGGTCGCGGGTCCGACAGCCCCATTGTTAGGCTCCTCAGAGCGTCTGGCTTCCTGCCCAGCGGCAGATAATTTTGGCGCCATCGTGCCTTTGAAGGGGCGGGCGGCAGCGGACTCCACGCCCAGAACGCAAAGTCGGCAATCAGCTGATTCATGATCAGCTGGGCCCGGGGCGCAAAATACAGGCTCCGGGGGAGTGGAGGAAGCGGCAGAGGCAGCTCGCCTGTTTTGCGTGGAGGTTTGTCGGGCGCCATCTTGGATTCGGGGGGAGAGCCGGTTCCAGGGCCTCCCTTGGTTGCGGTTCGGCGACAGGTTCTCCTGCCTTCGGATGTATCTCAGGTTGGAGACAGTGGAGTTGAGCAGTCCCCCGAGTTTGTACTTTTGTTACACAGGGCCTTTTTGCTCAACAGGTCCGTAGGGGTTCTTGGCGGTGAAAGTGCCTTAGGGGCCTCTCAAGAAGATTTCTCGGTTTCCCCTTCCTCTTTGTCTAAGAGACTATGCGTGGATTCAAGGGAGTTGGATTCTGTGTCTGTGGGCACAGACGTAGATGACTGTCGGTTGTCAGAAGTTTCCCAATTGACCCGGTCTGATTTGCCGGAGGAGGGGGAGTCTCCATCTGAGGGGGGGATGATCCCACGGTGGCTCGCTTGTTTCGCCAGGAGGAATTGGCGAACCTGATTGTCAGGGCCATGGAGATTTTGAATATTTCTGCTCCGGTCAGCGGTCTCTCCTCGGCAGCCCCCTCTATTATGTCGGGGACTAAGTGGCCGGCCTGTACCTTTTTCATTCATGATGCTATGAAGGTGCTCATTGCGGCGCAATGGGACACACCAGAGGCAGGGCTGCATGTGGCGAGGGCCATAACGCGTTTATATCCGCTTCCAGAAGGAGAGCAAGAAGATTTGCATTTGCCCACGGTGGATTCGTTGATCACAGCGGTTTCTAAGAGGACTACGTTGCCGGTGGAAGGTGGGACGGCACTTAAGGACCCGCAGGATAGGAAGTTAGAATCTTCCTTAAAAGCATCCTTCGAAGTGGCAGCGTTATGCATGCAGGCGTCGGTCTGCGGGTCCTACGCAGTCAGGGCATGTCTGTCTTGGTTGATACGAGCTCCGTCCTTTCAGGACAGCGTTCAGGCGACAGACAAAGTAGTCAGTTTGCTGCGGTCGGGGTGGATTGTCAACTTTTAGAAGTCATTTGGTTCCATCTCAATCCTTGGAATACCTTGGGGTTCTATTCGACACCTGAGCGGGCAGAGTCTTCTTGACAGTGAACCGGAGGTTGAAGCTGCGGGCGCAGTCTTCTGCGCAGTCCAGCACCCAAAACCTGGGACTATGTTCAGGTGTTGGGATCTATGGCAGCCACACTGGAGGGGGTTCCGTGGGCCAGGAGTCACATGAGGCCTCTTCAGAGGTCCCTGTTGAGCTGCTGGTCTCTGGTTTCGGAGGATTACTCAGTTTAATTATCATGGGAACCTATGGTCAGGATGGGAATGCGTTGGTGGCTCTGGGCCGACAAGTTGAGCCTGGGGATGCCCCTGGCGGTGCCGGACTGGGTAGTGACTACAGATGCCAGTCTTTCAGGATGGGGAGCCCATTGTCGGGGGTTCATGGCGCAGGGGACTTGGTCTCACATGGAAGCTTCTTGGTCCATCAATCGGTTGGAGCTGAGTGTGGATCTGGCGGGGAGACCGGTTCGGGTTCTCTCCGACAACGCGACTGCGGTAGCCTATATCAGTCGTCAGGGGGGCACCAGGAGTGTCCCTCTGGCCAAGGAGGCGTCGTGTCTATGCCGATGGGCAGAAGAGCACTTGGCTCAGCTCTCGGCAACGCACATAGTGTCGCGTCCCTGTTGTTTCTTGGTTGGTGAGCCCTCAAGTTCCCCGAGGCCCCACAAGGCCCCAGAGGGCAGCCGAGCACCCCGAATCTTCACCCGCGGCGACCGCCGTTCACCGAGGGTTGAGCCCTCAGCTGCAGGCGGCCAGCAGGACTGCTGGAACCGCGGGGTGACGGCTGACCTGGCTGACAGTAAGCACGCAGTCTTTAAGGGAGGACTAGCAGAGGCGGCTAGGACTCCGAGAGGAGATTCAGGCTCTGGAGATGGCTAGCCGGATGGCTAGCTGAAAACACAGTCTCTGAAGGGGGCTAGCAGGACGGCTAGCTGAAGAGGAGCACTGTCTCTGGAATTGGCTAGCAAGGACGGCTAGCGGAAGACACAGTCTCTGAAGGGGGCTAGCAGGACGGCTAGCTGAAGAGGAGCACTGTCTCTGGAGTAGGCTAGCAAGGACGGCTAGCGGACGACACAGTCTCTGAAGGGGGCTAGCAGGACGGCTAGCTAAAGAGGAGCACTGTCTCTGGAGTTGGCTAGCAAGGACTGCTAGCGGAAGACACAGTCTCGGAAGGGGGCTAGCAGGACGGCTAGCTGAAGAGGAGCACTGTCTCTGGAGTAGGCTAGCAAGGACGGCTAGCGGACGACACAGTCTCTGAAGGGGGCTAGCAGGACGGCTAGCTGAAGAGGAGCACTGTCTCTGGAGTTGGCTAGCAAGGACGGCTAGCGGACGACACAGTCTCTGAAGGGGGCTAGCAGGACGCAACCCCTGTGTCGGCTTCTGACAAACAAAACTGAAGCGCTGGATCCCTTCCGTCTCGGGGTTTAAATCCCCCGCCCGTCCTTCCTCTGGTAACAGCTGGAGCCAATCCTCTTCGCCCAGGCAGGCAGAGGGGGCCCGGATTGGTGCCCCTGTCTGGCGGGCGGAGTCTCCCCGTTGGTGCGCCAATCCGGCGCAAGTGGGCGGAGCTGCCTTGCTGGTCCTGCTCCAACGAGGAGGACGACGACACCGGCGCCGCCATCTTGGCCGGCGGATCTCCTTCTCCGAGGCCGGCGCTTGCTCCCTCGGATCGCCGGCCTCGGAGCAGCCAGCGGCAGCGCCGGCCCTGTCGGCAGCCTCATCCCGCCGTCCCGGATCCCGTGGGCGCCCCTGGTTACCGCTCCCTCCTGCAGGCCGCCAGGTAAGGGGACGGGACACATAGAGGGTACGCTGAACGCTGAAGTGGATTTTCTGAGTCGTCATATGTTGGATCTGGGGGAATGGGAGCTCTCCGAACAGACGTTTTCATTGATCACGAGCTGGTGAGGAGTTCCGGCTGTGGACCTTATGACGCGAGCGGACAATGCCAAGGTGACACAAATTTTCAGCCGCGGCAGGGATCCCCAGTCTCAGGGGATTGATGCGTTTCTTCAGCCTTGGCCTCTGTCAGTTCTTCTGTATGTTTTTCCGCCCTGGCCCATGATAGGCAGGATTCTGGGATGGGTGACGAGCCACCCAGGTCGCGTGATCTTTGTGGGGCTGGATTGGCCCAGGCGTCCGTGGTATGCAGATCTGGTACGCCTTCGGGTCGACAAGCCGTAACAGATCCCTCCCTACTTGGTCTTACGGCCTGGCTATGGAGAGGGCAAGTTTGAGAGAGAGAGGTTATCCAGAAAAGGTAATTGCCACTATGCTGCGAGCTAGGAAGCGTTCCACCTCGATAGCGTACGCTAGAGTGTGGAGGACCTTTGAGGCATGGTGTGCGGCGGCTGGACTGTCAGCCTTTTCAGCTCCGGTCTCTTCGATCTTGGCTTTTTTGCAGGAGGGTCTTGACAAATGTCTGTCGTTGAACTCCTTGAAGGTTCAAGTGGCAGTCTTGGCATGTTTTAGAGGCCGTTTACGAGGGGTTTCCTTAGCCTCTCACCCGGATGTTGTTCGTTTTTTGCGGGGTGTCAATCATTTGCGCCCACCACGAATCTCGGTTTTTCCTACCTGGAATCTGAATTTGGTGTTGAAGCCATTGCAGCGGCCTCCATTTGAGCCGCTGTCCCGGTTGTCGGTGAAGGATTTGACCTTGAAGACAGTATTTTTGGTCGCTATTTCTTCAGCAAGGAGAGTTTCCGAGGTACAAGCTTTATCCTGTAGAGATCCGTTTCTTCGTTTTACAGAAGCAGGGGTTTCTCTGCGTACAGTCCCGTCCTTTTTGCCCAAGATTGTGTTGCATTTCCATATGAATCAGCAACTCTGTCTTCCCTCTTTTCGTAGACAGGAGCATCCGATGGAGTTTCACGCTCTCCAGTGTCTGGATGTTAAGCGGGCTATTATCAGGTATTTGGAAGTGACGAATGACTTCCGGTGTTCGGATCATCTCTTTGTCCTCTTTGCGGGCCAACGGAAGGGGCAGCAGACTTCTAAGGCGACTGTGGCTCGCTGGTTGAAGGAAGCTAGTGCCTCAGCGTATATCGCGTCCAGTAGGGACCCGCCGGCTCAGCTCCAAGCTCATTCCACTAGGGCGCAGGCGACTTCTGTGGCATAGGTCGGTCTCTTTGGAGGAGATTTGTAGGTCGGCTACCTGGTCCCCTCGGTGCATACTTTTTCAAAGCACTACAGGTTGGACGTAGCAACAAGGGCTGACGCTGCGTTTGGGGCTCCGGTGCTGCAAACTGGGATCTCTGGGTCCTACCCTATTTAAGAACTGCTTGAGTAAATCCCACCAGTCTCTGGATTGATCTGTGGGATGCTATGGAAGGAAAAATTAGTTATTACCTCATAATTTTCTTTCCATTAGTCCCGACAGATCAATCCAGAGGCCCTCCCTGGAATTTTCTACATATCTGATTTGTTGTTTTTTAGTTTCAGGTTTGCAGTTCCAGTTTTGGGTTGTTTATTGTTGAGAGTGCATTGGAGCAAATTTCTTACTTGCTGTGAGCTGCATGAGGCCCTCCCACGTTTGCGGTTGCAGGGTGTCCTTGAATTCTCGAAAGACAGGAGAATAGCTCTCTCTTGGGAGTTGGACGTTTACAAGTCTTTGATATGGATAATACTGAGGTTTGGCTGGCTACACATGACCACATATAGAGCCTCAGAAGTTCTCTCTCTGTCCACCTATTGGCAGAAGGACGTCTCTGGATTGATCTGTCGGGACTAATGGAAAGAAAATTATCAGGTAATAACTAATTTTTTCCATATATTTCCTCATTCTCAAAGCACTAATACTTTAAAGATTACACTGCCTACTTTGGGACTTTTTAAGTATGAGTGCAATAAGAATGTGTACTGGAACTAGACGGTAACCAATTTTTTAAAATTCATTTTCAATATTTGAAGATGTGAGATGATTTCAGTCTATCAATCAAATATTTTTGTTCTTATGGAAGGTGACAGGTGAACATTTTTTGTCTTGTGGGAGGAGAAATTTAATTCCTGCACATTTATGCTGCAATCCCTTGTGCTCAGCCATTTGGATTATTGCAACTCACTATACGCAGGCTGCAAAGAACAAACACTGAGGAAACTTCAAACAGCCCAGAATACGGCAGCCAGACTCATCTTTGGAAAGCCAAAATATGAAAGTGCAAAACCATTAAGAGAAAAACTGCACTGGCTTCCACTCAAGGAACGCGTCACTTTTAAAGTATGCACATTAGTCCACAAAATCATTCACGGTGAAGCCCCATCCTACATGTCTGAGTTAATAGACTTACCACCCAGAAATGCCAAAAGATCATCCCGAACCTTCCTTAACCTCCACTTCCCCAATAGCAAAGGCGTGAAATACAAAACATTACACGCGTCAACCTTTTCTCACATGAGCACGCAGTATTGGAATACACTGCCGCGCAACCTAAGAACAACCAACGAGCAAGCTTCCTTCCGCAGATTATTGAAGACTCATCTTTTCGAACAAGTCTATGGATAGAAACAAAACACATAAAGTCCACACTTACTGTTCACTAATGCATCGTACATCCACCTCGGAACTCCAATCCCCGTATTATCACATCACTCATACCTTTTCTCACAGAAAGTTATATACCATATGACTTCATGCCTTTCTATCGCCTCTAAGCTCCCATTGTTTCCTTCCAAATTTGCAATACCTATGTTCCATTATTACATCCCTTAACGACACCCCAATTGTTTCGCATAACCCTGCATAATATTATCCACAACTATCTGTAACAATTGTATTTCCAATATTCAACTCATATTGTAAGCCACACTGAACCCACAAAAAGGTGGGAAAATGTGGGATACAAATGCAATAAATAAATAAATAAAAAGGACAGTGATAGGGGTGTACTACAGTCTGCCCGATCAGGATGAGCAGACGGACGCAGTCATGTTAAAGGAAATTAGTGAGGCAAATAAATTAGGCAACGCAATAATAATGGGTGATGTTAATTACCACAATTCATTCAAATTTCTACACACCGTACAAGGTTGAGAGGGGATTAAGGACTCAAACACATGAAAATATGTGGAGAAAAAAGACCTCAGTAAAACTGGCAACACTTCCTTCCAAAGGACACGCCTTATAATAAGAATGAGTGCCTTTTCAATCATAGGTCTCCAAAAAAAACTCCACATCAAATCACTTCATGAATTATTGTCCATTCACCTTCAACAACCTCATAAATGAAGGCACAATTGAACATATAAATCGTAACAATCAAAGTGTTACTTATCTTCGATGACAACTGTACGTTAGAAAATCTTCCTCAATCTTCAGCAGGTAAAAAATGCTATATTCATACTTCTAAATCCTGTATCCTCACAATATCCCGACAGGGAGATCCTGTTTTGCCCACAATCGGCTGCATCAGGGGAAAAAAAATGAGGAAACACATCCAAGAATTGAGCTCGCTCCGTGTCCTTCTTAGGCTTCACAACATTACAATGGCCGCCATTGACCTATGTTAGAGGGGGGGAGCGGTCCTCTCGGTGTCGACGCTTAGCGGGTGCCGAATCCTTCGGCGTCCCAGAGCTCTCGGTACTGTGGCGGGAAGGCGACCGATGGCGATGCTTCTTCGCCTTCAATCGAAGCACGTCACCAGAAGCCTCTGGTACTGACGAGGACGCCTCCTCGGGGATGGGTCCGAATGAGGATAGTCCCGATAGCCCTGTACCGCAGGAGCCCTCGAGGCAGGTAGAGACCCACTCGATGGCTCACTGCTACCAGCATGGGAGGCCCTATGGACAGCCATCACCTGCGCTCCCGACGTTGATGCAATCTCCGACGCCGACATCGATACCGCCGTCGATGACCTTGGTACTGCTACCGATGTCGACATTGAAGAACCGGTCTGGGCTCTGAACAGCAGGTTCCACTGAGCCGATCTCGCCGCCTGGGTCCTCTTTTTGAGTTGAAGACACACAAAGTGCAGACGTTGGGATGATGACCAGCCCCCAGACACTGAGGACACGAAACGTGCGGATCAGTGAGCGAGATCGTCCGGTTGCACTGCGTACACTTCTTGAACCTGCTGGCAGTTTTCGAGGACGTGGGCGGAAAAATCGCGTCGGCGAAATCAAAACTCGCTATGATGCCGAAAAAAGGCACCCAAACCAGGGGAAAACCCCATGCGGGCGGCCAAAAGGGCCGCGGACGGAAGCGAAAGGAAACTTAGAGGCCAAACACTAAGCGGTAAAGAAAATTTTTTTTTTAAACTAATCAAGAAATTCAACGGAAAAAAACGAAGAGCAAAAATGTGAAGATGAACAGCGAAAGCAAGCTGTGAGTTCTTTCTGGGGCGCAGGGCAGCGAAAAAACAGCCACCCTGACCGCGGAAAAAAAAAAGGAGACTAAGGCACGTTCGCATGCATACGCACGAGGGCTCTGCAAACTTTGTTGCTAGGAAGATTCCGTTACTGGGGCTGCCGTCGGACGTCACCCATATGTGAGAACAAGCAGCCTGCTTGTCCTTGGAGAATACTAAATTATTCCCTCGTCCATTCAATAACATTCTGTGGCTTTTTCCTCCAGGAAGCCGTACAACCCTTTTTTGAAGTCCACTAAGTTAACTGCCTTAACCACCTTTTCCGGCAGCAAATTCCAGAGTTTAACTACACGTTGAGTGAAGAAAAATTTCCTCAGATTTGTTTTAAATTTACCACACTGCAGCTTCATCGCATGCCCCTTTGTCCTAGTGTTTTTGGGAAGCGTAAACAGACACTCCACATCGACCCGTTCCATTCCACTCATTATCTTATAGACCTCTAAAATATCTCCCCTCAGCTGCCTTTTCTCCAAGCTGAAGAGCCCCAGCCTCTTCAGCCTATCCTGAAAGAGAAGTTGTCCCATCCCCTGTATCATCTTTGTCGCCCTTCTCTGAACCTTTTCCAATTCCCCCATATCTTTATTGAGGTGTGGCAGAATAATATCCTTATTTTTGTTTTCAATCCCTTTCCTAATGATACCCAACATTCTATTTGCTTTCCTAGCCGCAGCAGCACATTGAGCAGAAGTTTTCAACGTATTATCAACTACAAAACCTAGATTCCTTTCTCGGTCCGTGACTCCCAATGCTGAACCTTGCATGACGTAGTTATAGTTTGGGTTCCTCTTTCCCACATGCATCACTTTGCACTTGTTCACATTAAATGTCATCTGCCATTTAGATGCCCAATCTCCCAGTCTCGTAAGGTCCTCTTGTAGTTTTTCACAATCTTCACGCGATTTGACGACTTGGAATAACTTTGTGTCATCGGCAAATTTCATTACCTCACTAGTAACCCCCATTTCTAGGTCATTTATGAATGTGTTAAAAAGCAGAGGTCCCAGCACCGATCCCTGAGGGACCCCACTAACCACCCTTCTCCATTGCAAATATTGACCTTGTAATCCTACTCTCTGTTTCCTATCTTTCAACCAGTTTTTAATCCACAGTAAGACACTACCTCCAATCCCATGTTCCTCTAATTTCCTCTGTAGTCTTTCATGACGGACCTTATCAAATGCCTTCTGTAAATCTAGATACACAATATCAACCGGCTCACCTTTGTGCACGTTTGTTTACTCCTTCAAAGAAATGCAGCAGATTGGTGAGGCAAGACTTCCTTCACTAAATCCATGTTGACTTTGTCCCATTAGTCCAAGCTTTTGAACGTGCTCTGTAATTTTGTTCTTGATTATAGTTTCTACCATTTTGCAAAGCACCAACATCGGACTCATTGGTCTATAATTTCCCAGGTCTCCTCTGAAACCTTTTTAAAATATCGGCGTTACATTGGCCACCCTAATCTTCCAGTACCACGCTAGATTTTAAGAATAAATTACAAATCAATAAGGTCATCCAGCGGGCCAACTGATTCTTTTGCCGGTTTCCTACTTTTTTTTTTAATCATTTATAATTTTTTGTTTTACAGGGATCACTTGCAAACAGTAATACAGAGTTGACTGTACATTAATACAATATTAGAAGAAAACAATCTCAACTAGGTAAATAGATTATATACAGTCTCTCTTTCTTAGACCACAAAATAAATAGGGAGAATGAAACAAGACAAGGAGATCAATTAAACAAACCGTAAACAAAGAAAACGTGGTATTAACCTGATTATCCCCAGTTATTATTTATCTAAATCATTATTCCACATTGATCATCTGGTTGGCTTCCCCAAACCCAAGGTGTATAGTCCATCAACCTCATTGGAAACATACTTATTGTCCAATATTTGTGGAAGTAATACACCTGATTTTGTGTTTTTTTTTTTTTTTTCCTTTTAAAACCAGAAATTATTCAACAATACAAACATTTGAATCTCCAATCCAATTCCCACTGATTAAAGTAATCCAGTTTCACAGGCTTCACTCCTTTTGAATTAATATACTAAAAGAAATCATTTCAGAGGAAAAAACATTAGGAGTCATACTTGGAACTCTGGGAAAACAACAATCTCAATATTAATCATCTGTAACAATATTCATTCTGTTCAAATTTTCTGGTCTATTATCATCCTCAAAATCCCAACTGTTTCCTACTTCAGTAGAACCTCATTTGCTGTATCAACTTTTCACTCTCTCTCTCTTTTTTTTTTTTATTAACAATCTATATTTACAAGCACAAATACTTGAATAGGCAATACAGGCTATCCAACTAATTATTACATTAGTTCACATAATAATATGAAACATTGGAAGAAAAAAAAATATTAGCCTTCTTTAGACCACTAATAGTGGGGAGAGAGTCACGCTATCAGGAGATATGTAGAAGAATAATAACTAATAATGAATATAGCTTAGCACACTATAAGCCTGAACACACATTATATTAGCAATCAAACTTAAACAGATATCAAGCCTTTCCCAACTTTTTAAGATCAACAAAAGCTTTTAAATGTTCTGGTTGAAAGAAAATGTATTTAAGCCCTAAGTACTTAATCACACATTTGCAAGGATAGTTTAAGTAAAAGAAAGCTCCTATTGCAAGTGTTTCTTTCCTTAGGGTCAAGAACGCTTTTCTTCTTTCTTGAGTTTGCCTGGTCACATCTGGATACATCCATATCTTTTCGAAAGAAAAGCCTTTTTATAGCTTCTACATCTTGTTCAAAGACAAGTGAGACTATTAGAGTCTTTCTTTCAGAGTTTTCAGACATGGATGAGTCGAGAATCTCTGACATTTAAATTTAGATCTCTTTCATTAACTTGTTGAAGTTGTTGAGGCTCTTTATCCAAGTGTGCTTCTGGGATCTTTTTTGTAGGTGCATAAAAAATGCGATTAATTGGCGGTATGTGATCAGGGGAATATCCCAGTATTTCTATGAGATTTTTTAAAAACATCTAATGGTGTAATTCCAAACGTATAGGGAAAGTTCAAGAAACGTAGATTTAATCTACGATTGAAGTTTTCTATTTGCTCAATTCTTCTATCAATCGAACTTTTATCCTTAATAGTCATAGTAGAAACATCTTGAAGTTTTTTCACCTCTACATTTATAGCTTTCATTTGATTAGTAGAGTCTATTTTAAAAGTCTCAAAAGATTTAGAAAGAGTTTCAACAGTACTCACAAAAGTCGTTATTTCCGCCATAGAGTTGGTCAGCTTGGCATCTAACTTTTGGAGAGCTTCCCATATGCTCTCCAAACTGACCGACTCCGATCTTGTTATTGAGGATTTTCTTTCAGCCCTTAGGCCCAAAGGCCTCGGACCTCCGTCAGCTTGATTTTCCTCCGAGCCTCTCATCCAGGAACATTTATCGCCGACTTGCGGTGCAATCATTCCTGGCGAAGAAAAAAAGCTTTCGGGCGGAGGCGGTGGATTGCGCACCGGGGGAGATAAGGTGGTATCCAATCCCAAGTCACAGGGTTCTCCTTCTCCTGTAGCAGCGGGAGTCTCTCCGGATTCTCGATCAGGCTTCCTCACGGCGAACTTCTCAATGCTGGGCTGGGAAGGAGAAGAGGTTCTGTTTGCTGAGGCTCCAGCTTTGACCAGACCCTTCCGCTTAGTGTGAGGCATAATGGAGGAAAAAGATTACACGCAGCTCAACTCGAGATGTTTCAGCCGCGAAGAAAGCGTGCCGCCATCTTGACTCTCCCTCCAACTTTTCACTCTCAAAGGATTCGATCAGACCATCCATGTGGCTCACTAATAAGGTCACATCTGAAGCAAAATTATTTACTACCACCGTTAGGTCCTGGAACGCCTTCCAAATGATATTCAATGGAACCTCCATGGGAGCCAAAAACTCCAAGCTGATAACTCTTATGGGTTTAGGAGTGGCACCGCCGACATGGGTTCAGCTGTAAACGACTTTCGTGTCAGCATACACTCCTAACTCACTCCTCCACTCCTTTGCACATGGTGGTTAAATGATTTAGGAGCGATGAAGTTGTTTCCAGGTCCAAGAGCGTCGACGCTCCTTCGCCGGCGCTAAACAAAGGACTCGCCAACCCAGTCATCTGTGGGCAGCTCGTCGCGCAGCGGTGCCACACTTGCTGCACAGGGGACAAAATGCTGATCATCGGCGGCTGATCCCCCCCATTGTCTCCTTCCTCTCAGTTAAGGTAACTGCGAATGCAGAGAGGAAATTTCAAATGAACAAAGACTGAACTTCAGAAGACAGCTGGGCTGTTGAGCGTACGAGCTTCAGGTCACCATCTTTCCACTCTCCCTAGTTTGGGACACTCTCTTTGTCTGGTTTCTCCTCAGAGGCCTGTCTGATATGGGTAACCCTTCAGCATAGCCCTCTGAGTCATTGAAACACGGAAGCCCCTCCACCACTTACAAGGTGGTGTCCCTTCAGAGGGGGGGGTTTCCTACTTTTAATGTATCTAAAAAAATTTTTATTATCAGTTTTCGCCTCTATCGCTATCTTTCTTTCAAAATCCATCTTTGCCTTTATCATCAGCGCTTTGCATCTGACTTGACATTCCTTATGCCGCTTCTTATTTTCCTCATTCGGTTCCTTCTTCCACTTTCCTACATCCATGACCTCTTTTTCTCTCGTACTACTACTACTACTACTACTAACTAGCATTTCTAAAGCGCTACTAGGGTTACGCAGCGCTGTACAATTTAAACATAGAAGGACAGTCCCTGCTCAAAGAGCTTACAATCTAAAAGACAAGAGAACAATCTAAAGACAAGTGAACAATCTAGAGGACGAGTGAACAGTTAATCTGATAGGGTAGATAGATTGGAGGACGAATGAACAGTTAATCTGATAGGGTGGATAGATTGGGCCATTTCATATTTCTAGAGCGGTTAGGCGCCGAAGGCAGCATTGAAAAGGTGAGTTTTAAGCAGAGATTTGAAGATGGGTAGGGAGGGGGCATGGCGTATCGGTAAAGAAAGATTGTTCCATGCATAGGGTGAGGCAAGGCAGAATGAGCGGAGCCTGGAGTTGGCAGTAGTGGAGAAGGGTACTGAGAGAAGGGCTTTGTCCTGTGAGCGGAGGTTGCGGGCGGGAACATAGGGGGAGATGAGGGTGGAGAGGTAGTGAGGAGCCGCACACTGAGTGCATTTGTAGGTAAGGAGGAGGAGCTTGAATTGTATGCGATATCTGATCGGAAGCCAATGAAGTGATTTGAGGAGAGGGGTGATATGAGTATATCGGTTTTGGCGGAATATAAGACGTGCAGCAGCGTTCTGAACGGATTGAAGGGGGGATAGGTGGCCGAGTGGGAGGCCGGTGAGGAGTAAGTTGCAGTAATCAAGGCGAGAGGTAATGAGAGCGTGGACGAGAGTTCTGGTGGTATGCTCAGAGAGGAAAGGGTGAATTTTGCTGATGTTGAAGAGGAAGAAGCGACAGGTCTTGGCAGTCTGTTGGATATGCGCAGAGAAGGAGAGGGAGGAGTCGAAGATGACTCCGAGGTTGCGGGCAGATGGGACGGGGAGGATGAGGGTGTTATCAACAGAGATAGAGAGTGGAGGAAGAGGAGAGGTGGGTTTAGGAGGAAAGACGAGGAGCTCGGTCTTGGACATGTTCAGCTTCAGGTGGCGGTTGGACATCCATGCCGCAATGTCGGATAAACAGGCAGATACCTTGGCCTGGGTCTCCGCGGTGATGTCAGGTGTGGAGAGGTATAACTGGGTGTCATCAGCATAAAGATGATACTGAAAACCATGAGACGAGATCAGCGAGCCCAGGGAAGAGGTGTAGATTGAGAAAAGAAGGGGTCCAAGGACAGATCCCTGGGGAACTCCAACGGATAGTGGGATGGGAGTGGAGGAAGATCCATGGGAGTGTACCCTGAAGGTGCGGTGGGAGAGATAAGAGGAGAACTAGGAGAGGACAGGGCCTTGGAACCCAAAAGAGGACAGCGTGGCAAGAAGTAAATCATGATTGACAGTGTCAAACGCGGCGGAAAGATCGAGGAGGATGAGGATGGAGTAGTGACCTCTGGATTTGGCCAGGAGCAGGTCATTGCAAACTTTAGAGAGTGCCGTTTCAGTCGAGTGCAGGGGGCGAAAACCGGATTGAAGTGGATCAAGGATGGCATGAGAGGAGAGAAAATCAAGGAAGCGGCTATGAACAGTACTCTCCATCTGTTTGCCCTAACTGAAACTTGGTTTTACCCTGAAGACTCTGCTTCACTCACGGCCCTATGCCATGGTGTTTATCTTTTCTCCCATACTCCTCGTCCGGTTGGCCGCGGAGGTGGTGTCGGGCTACTACTTTTACCCTCTTGTAGATTTCAACCTCTTCTTCTACCTCAGTCTCACTGTTTTTCTTCCTTCGAAGTCCACTCCATCCGTCTATTTGCTCCTCTGCCTCTCCGAGTAGCAGTCATTTATCGACCCCCTGATAAGTTCCCTTTCTTCCTTTCTCATTGACTTTGATGCTTGGCTTTCCTTCTTTCTTGAACCTTCATCTCCTTCCCTCATTCTTGGGGATTTTAACATTCATGCTGATGATCCCTCTGACTCTTATGCTTCTAAGTTCCTTGCTTTAACATCCTCTTTCAATCTTCAACTGTGCTCCACTGCCCCCTCTCACCAGAATGGCCACTCAACTTTTTCCCTCTCTGATCATCATTTGATAACTTTCACACTTAAACACCCTCCTCCCCAGTCCCGTCCAATCTTAACCAATACATTTAGGAATCTTCAGGCTATTGACCCTTCTACTCTGTCCTCCAATGTTTCAAATCTCTTCTCTACCACTATGTTATCCAAGTCTGTCAATGAGGCTGTCTCTTCCTACAATACTATTCTCTCCTCTGCTCTGGATACTCTCCCCCCTCCCATTCCCCGTTCTGTAAAACGTACCAAACCCCAGCCTTGGCTGACCTCTAGAATCCGCTACCTACGTTCCTGTGCCCGCTCTGCAGAACGCCTTTGGCTGAAATCCCGTGCCCATGCTGACTTCATACATTTCAAATTCTTGCTGACCTCCTTCCAGTCTGCTCTTTTCCTTTCCATACAGGACTATTACATCCAGTTGACAAATTCTCTTGGCTCAAACCCTTAACGTCTCTTTGCCACACTGAACTCTCTCCTCAAAGTGCCTTCACCTCCAACTCCCCTTCACTTTCTCCCCAGACTCTGGCTGAGTTCTTTCATGATAAGGTTCACAAGATTGAATTCTCAACCAGGTCACCTCCAACTCTCCTTCCCTTAGTCCATTCTCTCAACCCTCCAACCCCTGCCTCCTTTTCGTCCTTTTCTGAAATCACTGAAGAGGAAACTACACATCTTCTTTCCTCCTCAAAACTAACTACCTGTTCCTCTGATCCTATTCCCACCCATCTACTTAACACTCTCTCTCCTACTGTCATCCCTTTTATCTGTCATATCCTCAAACTTTCACTTTCCACTGCGACTATTCCTGATGCCTTCAAACATGCCATAGTCACACCACTCCTTAAAAAACCTTCATTGGACCCTACCTGTCCTAACTATCGCCCCATCTCCCTCCTCCCTTTCCTAGAACGTGCTGTTCACCGCCGTTGCCTTGACTTTCTTTCATCTCAAGCTATTCTTGATCCACTTCAATCTGGCTTTCGCCCCCTTCATTCAACTGAAACAGCGCTTGCTAAAGTCTCCAATGATCTGTTCCTAGCCAGATCCAAAGATCTCTATTCTATCCTCATCCTTCTCGATCTATCTGCTGCTTTTGACACTGTTGATCACAGCCTACGCCTTGATACGCTGTCCTCACTTGGATTTCAGGGCTCTGTTCTTTCCTGGTTTTCTTCTTATCTCTCCCAGCATACCTTTAGTGTATACTCTAGTGGATCCTCCTCTACTTCTATCCCACTGTCAGTTGGTGTACCTCAGGGATCTGTCCTGGGACCTCTTCTTTTCTCCATCTATACTTCTTCCCTTGGTACTCTGATCTCATCCCATGGTTTTCATTATCATCTTTATGCTGATGACTCCCAGATCTACTTCTCCACACCAGAAATCTCAGCCGAAATCCAGGTCAAAGTATCAGCCTGCCTGTCTGACATTGCTGCCTGGATGTCTCAGTGCCATCTGAAACTAAACATGACCAAGACTGAGCTTCTCATCTTTCCCCCTAAACCAACCTCTCCTCCTCCCCCATTCTCTATTTCTGTGGATAACACTCTCATCCTTCCTGCTCGTAACCTTGGGGTCATCGTCGACTCCTCCCTCTCCTTCTCTGCACATATTCAGCAGACTGCTAAAACCTGTCGTTTCTTTCTCTATAATATCAGCAAAATTCGCCCTTTCCTTTCTGAGCACACTACCAGAACCCTCATCCACACTCTCATCACCTCTCGCTTAGACTATTGCAACTTGCTTCTCACAGGTCTCCCACTTAGCCATCTCTCTCCTCTTCAATCTGTTCAAAATTCTGCTGCACGACTAATATACCGTCAGTGTCGTTATGCTCATATTAGCCCTCTCCTCAAGTCACTTCACTGGCTTCCTATCCGTTTCCGCATACAGTTCAAACTCCACTTATTAACCTGTAAGTGCATTCACTCTGCAACTCCTCAGTTTCCCTACATTCCTTCCCGGGAACGCCATTCACTGGGTAAATCTCTCTTATCTGCACCCTTCTCCTCCACTGCTAACTCCAGACTCCGTTCCTTTTATTTTGCTGCACCATATGCCTGGAATAGACTTCCTGAGCCGGTACGTCAAGCTCCATCTCTGGCAGTCTTTAAATCTAAGCTAAAAGCCTACCTTTTTGATGCAGCTTTTAACTCCTAACCCTTATTCACTTGTTCAGAACCCTTATTTTATCATCCTCACTTTAATATTCCCTTATCTTGTTTGTCCTAATTAGATTGTAAGCTCTGTCGAGCAGGGACTGTCTCTTCATGTTCAAGTGTACAGCGCTGCGTACGTCTAGTAGCCCTTTAGAAATGATTAGTAGCAGTATTTTCTGAAGGATTCCTTTTTAGCTCCAATAGCCGCCTTTACCTCACTTTTTAACTACACCGGTCTTCTGTCCTCCTTTTCTGATACGTGGTATATGTTTGGCCTGGGCCTCCAGGACTGTGTTTTTTGAACAGCATCCACGCCTGTTGTAGGTTTCTTACCCTCTCGGTCGCTCCTCTAAGTTGTGTTTTTTTTTTTTTTTTTTTTTTTTACCGTTCTTCTCATTTTATCATAGCTTCCTTTTTTTAAAGTTAAACGCTAACATATTTGACTTCCTATGCTTACCTTTTTGAAAGCAAAGGCGATCATGTTATGATCACTGTTGTCAAGCGGCCCTTGGACTGCTACCTCCCATACCAGATTATGCGCTCCACAAATGACTAAGTCTAGAATTTTTCCTTCTCTCATCAGCTCCTGTACCAGCTGTTCCATAAAGCTGTCCTTTATTTCATTGAGGAAGTTTACCTCCCTAGCGTGCCCCGATGTTACATTAACCCAGTCTATATGGGGGTAATTAGTATCAACCAATTTATATGGAATATGTAGAATCTCAATCACCACAATTCATTCAAATTTCTACACACCGTACAAGGTTGTGAGGTGATTAAGGACTCAAATATATGAAAAATATGTGGAGAAAAAAAGACCTTAGTATAACTGGCAACACTTCCTTCCAAAGGACACCCCTTATAATAAGAATGAGTGCCTTTTCAATCATAGGTCATTGTACGCTTCTCCTTGGACAGCCCGGTACCACCTCCCCACCCCAGGCAGGTTCTGGCATCGTCGCCTGCACCGGCCTCTCGGCTTCTCTCGACAGATGCTCTTGACGAGCGCCTCCGAGCCATCCTTCCTAGGATTATGGAAGGGCTGCTGCGATCGTCAGCTTCGGTACTGGGGGTGCTTGCGCCGCTGGTACTGATGGTGGATGCGGCGGCAGGCTCTCCACCCGTGGTGAGGTCTCCGATGCCGGTGCCGCGTGCGGTATCTGCTTCGGGAACCACCCGAGTTGACTCCCCGGCGTCGTCGATGGAGGGAGCTTCATTGCCGCCGGTGCGGGAGCCGCCTTCTCGACCCCGCCATCGAGAATGTAGTGCCTCGGTGTAGAGACGTGCTCGGATTCAGACTGCAGTCAGGAAGCTGGTGTTCGATACCGAGGGGGAGGACTCGTGGGAAGCAGAGGAAGACCCCAGATATTTCTCTGACGAGGAGTCTTGTGGTCTTCCCTCTGATCCCACTGCTTCAGCAGAGAGGAAGCTTTCTCCTTCTGAGAGCATGTCCTTCTCCTCTTTTGTCCGGAAAATGTCTACGGCCATTCCCTTCCCAGTGGTTACTGAGGATGAGCCCAGCGCTGAGATGTTCGAGGTCCTGGACTATCCTTCACCACCTAAGGAATCGTCCACTGTTTCTCTACATAATGTCCAGAAACAGACATTGCTGATGAACTGGGCGAAACCCTTATCTAATCCCCACATTCCCAAAAAGATTGAGTCCCAGTATAGGATCCATAGGGACCCAGAGTTGATGAAGACCCAGTTGCCTCATGACTCTGGTGTTGTGGATTCTGCTCTCAAGAAAGCCAGGAGTTCACGGGATTATGCCTCGGCGCCCCTGGGGCACGAGTCGAGAACCCTACTACTACTACTATTTAGCATTTCTATAGCGCTACAAGGTGTACGCAGCGCTGCACAAACATAGAAGAAAGACAGTCCCTGCTCAAAGAGCTTACAATCTAATAGACAAAAAATAAAGTAATCAAATCAGTTAATGTGTAGACTCTTTTGGGAGGAACGCCTATCATTCTGCTATGCTCGTGTCCAAGATTCAGTCCTACCAGCTCTACACGAGCATCCACTTGCGGAACAATGTGCGGCAGCTGGCAGACTTGGTTGAGAAGCTCCCGTTGTAGCAGGCCAAGCCTTTTCAGGAGTTGGTCAGGCAGCTGAAGGCGTGTAGGAAATTCCTGTCCAGGGGTGCCTACGACACTTTTGATGTTGCGTCCAGTGCCGCTGCTCAAGGGATAGTGATGCACAGACTCTCATGGCTGCGTGCCTCTGACCTGGAGAATCGAGTCCAGCAACGGATTGCGGATGCTCCTTGCCGGGGGGGGGGGGGTGATAATATTTTCAGTGAGAAGGTCGAACAAGTGGTCGAGGAGCTCCACCAGCGGGACACCGCCTTTGACAAACTCTCCTACCGGACGCCTTCAGCATCTACTTCATCAGGTAGACGTTTTTATGGGGGAAGGAGAAATGTTCCCTATGCTTCTAATAGGCGTAGGTACAATCCACCTTCTCGCCAGCCTGCTCAGGCTAAGCCCCAGCGTGCTCGTTAACGTCAACAGCGTGCGCCTCAACAGGCCCCTGCAGCTCCCCAGCAAAAACAAGAGGCGGGCTTTTGACGGGCTCCAGGCGAGCATAGCCGATATAAACGTGTCCATGCCGGACGATCTGCCAGTTGGGGGGAGGTTAAAATTTTTTCACCAAAGGTGGCCTCTTGTAACCTCCGACCGGTGGGTTCTTCAGATAGTCCGGTTGGGATGCTCCCTCAAGTTGATTTCAAAACCTCCAAATTGCCCTCCGGGAGCTCAGTCTTTCACCTCCCAGCAGGTACTTGCAGAGGAACTCTCCGCCCTTCTCAGCGCCAATGCAGTCGAGCCCGTACCACCGGGGCAGGAAGGGCTGGGATTCTATTCCAGGTACTTTCTTGTACAAAAGAAAACAGGGGAGAGATGCATCCCATCCTAGACTAACGGGCCCTGAACAAATATCTGGTCTGAGAAAAGTTCAGGATGCTTTCCCTGGGCACCCTTCTTCCCATGATTCAGGAAAATGATTGGCTATGATCTTTGGACTTATAGGATGCTTATACACACATCCCGATACTGCCAGCTCACAGGCAGTATCTTCGATTCCGCCTGGGAACGCAGCACTTTCAGTATTGTGTGCTGCCCTTTGGTCTCGCCTCTGCGCCCAGGGTGTTTACAAAATGACTGGTGGTGGTAGCGGTGTCGCTGTGCAGATTGGGAGTGCATGTGTTCCCTTATGTCGACGATTGGTTGGTGAAGAACACCTCGCCGGGAGGAGCTCTCGAGTCCATGCAGATGACTATTCAACTTCTGGAGCTACTAGGATTTGTGATAAATTATCCAAAGTCCCACCTTCTTCCAGTTCAAAGACTAGAATTCATAGGAGCTCTGCTGGATTCCCAGACTGCTCATGCCTACCTCCCCGAGGCGAGGGCAGACAACCTTCTGGCTCTTGTTTCCTGGGTCCAAGCGTCTCAGCAGATCACAGCTCGGCAGATGTTGAGATTGCTTGGCCACATGGCCTCCACAGTTCATGTAACTCCTATGGCCTGTCTTCACAAGAGATCAGCTCAATGGACCCTAGCTTCCCAGTGGTTTCAGGCTGCTGGGGATCTAGAGGACGCGATCCAGCTGTCCACGTGGTTTCTCAAATCCCTACATTGGTGGACAATTCGATCCAGTTTGACCTTGGAACGTCCCTTTCAAATTCCTCAGCCTCAAAAAAGTGCTGACAACAGATGAGTCTTTCCTCGGGTGGGGAGGAGCCCATGTTGATGGGCTTCACACTCAAGGATGTTGGTCCCTCCAGGAAACCGGTTTTCAGATCAATCTCCTGGAGTTGCGAGCGGTCTGGAACGCTCTGAAGGCTTTCAGAGATCGGCTGTCCAATCAAATTATTCAAATTCAGACAGACAATCAGGTTGCCATGTATTACATCAACAAGCCGGGGAGCACCAGATCTAGCCCCCTGTGTCAGGAAGCCGTCCAGATGAGGCTTTGGGCTCGCCGTCACGGCCTGTTTCTCCAAGCCACATATCTGGCAGCCGTAAACAGTCTGGCCGACAGGCTGAGCAAGATAATGCAACCTCATGAGTGGTCTCTCAGCTCAAGAGTGGTACGTCAGATCTTTCAAGCGTGGGGCACCCCCTTGGTCGATCACTTTGCTGCTCAGACCAATCACAAGGTCCCTCAGTTCTGTTCCAGACTTGAGGCCCACGACAGACTAGCATCAGATGCCTTTCTCCTTTATTGGGCGAAGGGTCTCCTGTATGCATATCCTCCCATACCTTTGGTGGGGAAGACTTTGCTGAAATTCAAGCAGGATCGCGGAACCATGATTCTGATTGCGCCCTTCTGGCCACGCCAGATCTGTTTCCCTCTTCTTCTGGAGTTGTCCTCCGAAGAACCGTGGAGATTGGAGGGTTTTCCAACTCTCATAACTCAGAACGAGGGGGCGCTTCTGCATCCCAACCTCTAGTCTAGCTTTCACGGGCTGGATGTTGAGAGTGTAGGCTTTGCCTCCTTGGGTTTGTCGGAGGGTGTCTCCTGAGTCTTGCTTGCTTCCAGGAAAGATTCCACTAAAATGAGTTACTCTTTTAAATGGAAGAGGTTTGTCATCTGGTGTGACAGCAAGGCCTTAGACCCTCGCTCTTGTCCTACACAGACACTGCTTGAATACCTTCTGCACTTGTGTGAGTCTGGTCTTAAGACCAACTCCGTAAGAGTTCATCTTAGTGCAATTAGTGCTTATCATTATTGTGTAGAAGGTAAGCCTATCTCTGTGCAGCCTTTAGTTGTTTGCTTCATGAGAGGTTTGCTTTTGTCAAAGCCCCCTGTCAAACCTCCACCAGTGTTGTGGGATCTCAGTCGTTCTCACCCAGCTGATGAAACCTCCTTTTGAGCCACTGAATTCCTGCCATCTGAAGTACTTGACCTGGAAGGTAATTTTCTTGGTGGCTGTTCCTTCAGCTCATAGAGTCAGTGAGCTCCAAGCCTTGGTAGCCCATGCTCCATATACTAAATTTCATCAAAACAGAGTAGTCCTCCGCACTCACCCTAAGTTCTTACCCAAGGTGGTGTCGGAGGTTCCATCTGAACCAGTCAATTGTCTTGCCAACATTCTTTCCCCGTCCTCATACCCCAACTTCTGAACGTCAGTTGCACACATTGGACTGCAAGCGAGCATTGGCCTTCTATCTGGAGCGGACAAGCCCATTCAGACAGTCCACCCAAATGTTTGGTTTTTTTGATCCCAACAGAAGGGGAGTAGCTGTCGGGAAACGCACCATTTCAAATTGGTTATCAGATTGCATATCCTTCATTTATGCCCAAGCTGGGCTTACTCTTGAGGGTCATGTCACGACTCATAGTGTTAGAGCCTTGGCGGCGTCAGTGGACCACTTGAAGTCAGCCACTATTGAAGAAATTTGCTAGGCTGCGACGTAGTCATCTGTCCACACATTCACATCTCATTACTGCCTTCAGCAGGATATGCGACAGTCGGTGCTGCAGAATCCGTTTGGGGTCTAGAAACCAACTCCACCCCCCTTGGCCCATTTTGTTCTGTTCCAGGCTGCACTGTCAGTTAGTTGTTATTTTTTAGGTCAATCTATGTTATGTCCTCGCCGTTGCGAGGCCCAATTGACCCTCTTTGTTGTTTTGAGAGTGAGCCTGGGGGCTAGAGATACCCATATGTGAGAACAAGCAGCCTGCTTGTCCTCGGAGAAAGCGAAGTTACTTACCTGTAGCAGGTATTCTCCGAGGACAGCAGGCTGATTGTTCTCAGCAACCCGCCCACCTCCCCTTTGCAGTTGTCTCTTCCCTTGTCTTTGCTTGTAATTTGACTGAGGCATGTTCGCGCTGCGGGCGGGAAGACGGGTGCGGTGCATGTGCGTACGCACGAGAGCTCTGCAAACTTTGTTGCTAGGAAGATTCCGTTCCTGGGGCTGCCGTCGGACGTCACCCATATGTGAGAATAATCAGCCTGCTGTCCTCGGAGAATACCTGCTACAGGTAAGTAACTTCGCTTTTCTAGGATAGGCAGGACAAATTGCTTGTTCTTTTGGCCGCTGTCGGTGACAGGGTGCTGGGCTCTATGAACCCTTGGTCTGTCCCAGCATGGCGAAGCTTATGTACTTATTTCTATAGCGCTGCTAGACGTACACAGCACTGTACATGAAGTCCCTGGTCGACAGAGGTTACAATCTAATTAGGTGCAGAGAAGGGCGACCAAAATGATAAATGGGATAGGACGACTTCCCTTTGAGGAAAGGCTAAAGTGGCTAAGTCTTTTCATCTTTGAGAAAAGACAGCTGTGGGGAGATATAATAGAGGTATATAAAATAATGAGTGGAGTGGAGCAGGTATATTTCTTCACTCAATGTGTAATTAATCTCTGGAATTCGTTGCCAGAGAGTGGAGAAAAATCAGCTTAGTGTGGGGTTAAAAAAAAAAAAAAAGGTTTGGATGGCTTCCTAACGGAAAAGTCCATAGACCATTATTAAAATGGACTTGGGGAAAATCCACTGCTTATTTCTAGGATAAGCAGCATAAAATGTATTGTACATTTTTGGGATCTTGCCAGTTACTTGTAACCTGGTTTGGCCACTGTTGGAAACAGGATGCTGGGCTTGATGGACCTTCGGTCTGTCCCAATATGGCAGTACTTATGTACTTAGTCTTCATTCATTCCCAGCCACCCCTAGATCAACTCTTCATTTATAGTGAATTATTCTAACTTGGACAGCAAGAGGAGAGTTTTTTCATTAGAGTTTTAATTACATTTAATTAGTTTCTGAGAGGCAAGCACTAAATAAATTACACTTTTATACCATATAATCTTAAGGCTCTTTATATTCATCTGCTATCCCTAGTACTTTAAGAATTTTTAATTAAACATCTCTATAATACTAAGCTGTAGACAGCAGTCCATCAGCAATAGGGGTGCTATCCAGTCTTTTGCATTGAGTATCACATGTATGATTATCTCCTAGTTGATGAGAGGTTATATAGGTGTGCTCGATGCAAAGAGCTCATATGTCTCTGTGAACGAGTCCGTTCTCTCGATGCTAGAGTAGCAGACTTTGAGGAGCTGAGAGAGACACAAATGTACATACACAAAGCCTTCAGGGACATTGTAGAGAATACCCACATCCAGTCTGTGCTGCCTTGTAGAATGGAGGTCTCATAAAAGGAGAGCATCGCCCTGGTGAAGCTGGAAGTAATCCTGTATCCAGGACCTGCCCACCAGGGGATGCAATATCCTCTTGCACTGAGGATGTGTCTTCAGGATTTTCTGCCCAGGAATTAAGGGTTAGGATAACTATTGTAGTTAATTCAATTATTAGGCATGTAGATAGCTGGGTGGCTTGTGGATGTGAGGATCGCCTGGTCCTGACTAAGGATTACCTCCAACTGGTTGATGGTCTCCTTTAGGAGACCTCCCTCCTCCAAGGCAGCACAGCGGCATCCAGACTGGAGGTGGGACTTCTCTATAATGTCCCTGTAGGCTTCCTCTATATACTTTTCTGTCTTTCTCAGCTCCTTCAAGTCTTTTTCTCAAGCCTTAAGAGAACAGACTCGTTCTCTGAGAGCTAGGAGCTCTTTGTATCGAGCGCACACATATAACCTCTCACCAAATGGGAGATAATGCTGGGGAGGAGCTGTTTGTCTTTGTACATTTGGATACCAATGACACAGGAAAATGTGGGAGAGAGGTTCTGGAAGCCAAATTTAGGCTCTTAAATGGAAAGCACAAATTCAAACCTCTAGGGTAGCATTTTCAGAAATGCTTCTTGTTCCATGTGCAGGGCCCAAGGGGTAGGCAAAGCACCGGACTCTCAAAGCATGGATGAATTGATAATGCAGGGAGAAGGGTTTTAGATTTATAAGAAACTGGGCAATATTCTAGGGAAGGGGGAGCCTATTTCAGAATGATGGGCTCCATCTTAACCAGGGTGGAACCAGGTGATATAATAGATTTGAAACTAGAAACTGGGGGAGCGCTGACAGTCGTTCAAAAGCGCATAGTTCGGAACAATTATCTTTCAAAGATAACACCAAAACAGGGAAGATAGGGCATCCTGATAGCGAGATTGCAATAGAGACCACAGTAGACCAAGGTGTCTTTAAATAAAAAGCAGACAGATTTTGAAGATTTCAAATTATCACTGTCAATTGCTGAGCAAGATGGAAGTAGGAGCAACAAACATAATTTGAAATATCTATTTGCAAATGCCAGAAGCTTAAGATATAGTAGGCATCTCTGAGACCTAGTGGTTGGAGGATAACCAGTGGCACACTTTCATACCAGGTTAGAAATTATATCGTAGTGATGGGTTGGATCGAATTGGTGGAGGGGGTAGCATTGTATGCTAAGAAAGGCCTTGAATCAAATAAATTGAAAATTCTGCAGGGCACAAAGCACATCTTGGAATCTCTGTGGATAGAAATTCCATGTTTAAAGGGGAAAAGGATAGTGATAGGAGTGTACTACTGCCCACCTGGCCAGGATAAGCACACAGGTAACATAGTAACATAGTAGATGACCGCAGAAAAAGTCCTGCACGGTCCATCCAGTCTGCCCAACAAGATAAACTCATATGTGTATACCTTACCTTGATTTGTACCTGTCTTTTTCAGGGCACAGACCGTATAAGTCTGCCCAGCACTATCCCCTCCTCCCAACCACCAGCCCCGCCTCCCACCACCGGCTCTGGTACAGACTGTATAAGTCTGCCCAGCACTATTCCCCGCTTCCCTACCACCAGTCCCGCCTCCCACCACAGGTGTAGAAATGTTATCAGAAATTAGGGAGGCTAACAAACTAGGGAGCATAATAATATTGGGTGATTTCAATTAGCCCAATATTGACTGGGTAAAAGTAACAGGGCATGTTATGTAGGTATAATTTCTTGACGAAATCAAGGACTTCCTTATGGAGCAGCTGATACAGGAGCGAAGAAGAGGAAAAATTCTAGACCTAGTTCTTAATGGAGCGCATTATCTTGTGCTTGAGGTAATGATGCTGGAGCTGCTTGGTAGCACTGATGATAATATGATCAGATTTGATATCAGCTCTGGAGTAAGTACACAGATGAAATGCATTGCATTACCTTCTAACTTTCAAAAAGTAGACTATAATAAAATCAGTTGAATGGTGAAAAAAAAACTTAGAGGAGCAGCTGCAAAGGTAAAAAAATTTACATCAGGCATGGATGCTGTTCAAAAATACCATCTTGGAAGCCCAGGCCAGTTATATTCCAAGTATTGAAAATGGAGGAAGGAATGCCAAGTGACTGCAGGTGTGGGTGAAGGAAGCTAGTAGAGCTAAAAGAAAGTCCTTGAGAAAATTGAATAAAGATTCTATTGAAAATAATAGGAAACAGCATAAGGAATGGTAAGTTAAATGCCACATTGAGCCTGCAAATAAGTGGGAAAATGTGGGGTACAAATGTAAGGAAGACAAAGAGAGACTTTGAAGAAAATTGCGTTGGAGGCAAAAATACATAGTAAAATCTTTTCAAGATATATTGGAAGCAAAAACCGGCAAGAGAATCAGATGGACCTTGGGGTAAAAATGGCACTCATTGAAGACAATGCCATAGTGGAGAGATTAAATAAATTCTTTGCTTCGGTCTTCACAGAGGAAGATTTGGGAGAGATGCCAGTGCCAGAAATGGTATTCAAAGCTGACTAGTTAAAGAAACTAAATGCAATCTCTGTAAACCTGGAAAATGTAATGGGGCAATTTGACAAATTGAAGAGTAGCAAATTGCCTGGACCGGATGGTATTCATATTGACAGAATTGAAAAATGAACTTGCAGAACTATTGTTAGTAATATGTAATTTATTTTTGTAATCAAGCATGGTACCGGAAGATTGGAGAGTGGCAGTTGTAACGCTGATTTTAAAAAAAGGTTCCAGAGCTGACCTGGGAAATCATAGACTGGTGAGTCTGACATTGTTGCCGTACAAGATGGTACAGTGTTATAAAGGACAAAATTACGGAGCATATTCAAAAGCATGGATTAATGAGATGAAACCAACTTGGATGTAGTGAAAGGAAATCTTGCCTCACTAATCTACTACATTTCTTTGAAGGCGTGATCAATCGTACATAAAGTTGAGCCGGTTGATATCGTTGATATCTGGATTTTCAAAAGGCACTTGACACATTGCCTTATGAAAGACTCCAGAGGAAATTGGAGAGTTTAAAAGATAGAAAACAAAGAGTAGAGTTAAATGGTCGGTATTCTCAATGGAGAAGGGCAGATAGTGGGGTTCCATTTGGTTCTTTGCTGGGATCGCTGCTTTTTAATATATTTATAAATGATCTAGAGATGGGAGTAACCTGAGGTAATCAAATTTGCTGATGACACAAAGTTATTCAAAGTTGTTAAATTGCAAGGGAATTGTAAAAAAATTACAAGAGGACCTTAAGAGACTGGAAGACTGGGCATCAAAATGGCAGATGACGTTTAATTTGAGCAAGCGCAGAGTGATGCATGTGGGAAGGAGGAACCCAGAGGAACCCAAACTATAGCTACATAATGCAGTGTTCCACATTAGGAGTCACTGACCAAGAAAAAGGATCTAGGTGTCATCAATGATGATAAAAACCATCTGCTCAATGTGCAATGTTGGTTAAGGAAGCAAATAGAATGTTAGGTATTACTAGGAAAGGAATGGAAAACATTAGTGAGGACTTGCCTTTGTATTGCTGCATGGTGCCTCCGCACCTTGAATACTGTGTGCAATTCTGGTCACTGCATCTCAAAAAAGATATAGCGGAATTAGAAAAGCTACAGAGAAGGGGACGGAAATGATGATGAGGATCTTCAAGGCATACCCTACCAATTCAACTTAAATGCCTGATCTCTGTAACAAAAAAAGAAGAAATGGACATAACACAAACTTCCGAGTACGATTTCCTTATGTGGCTATATCACATGAACGTTCTTACCACAACTTCACTATGTATTTGTTTATACCAGAGTCTGCATTCGCCTCTCCGGTACTATGTAAGCCACATTGAGCCTGCAAATAGGTGGGAAAATGTGGGGTACAAATGTAACAAATAAATACTTGTATCCTGGATTTGCTACTTTTGGAAACAGGATGCTGTGTTTGATGGACCTTCAGTGTGTCTCTATGTTCCCACACTTATTTTCTTATGTTATGTTATGTTCACACATTCAGATCTTATTACTGCCTTGAGCAGTACACCTGACATGTCGGTTGTTGTGGAGAGACAGTACTGCAGAATTTTTTTTTGTGGTCCAGAGTCGTGCTCCACCTTTCTAGTTCCATTTTATTTTGTTCCAGGTTGTACTCACACACTCTTTGTATATGTGTTCTGTTCTTGACGTTGCGAGGCCCAGTTGACCTACAGTTGATGATTTCATTGAGCTTGGTAGCTAGGGATTCCCCCCACTTGTGAGAATTATAGGCCTTTTTGTCCTAGGAGTAAGTGAAGATACTTACCTGTAGCAGGTATTCTCTGAGGACAGCAGACCTTATATTCTCACAAACCCTCTCACCTCCCCTTGGAGTTATCTCCTTTTTAAAAAAATATTTTTGTTCTCTCTTGGCGGGCAGGAAGGCACTTGCACATGTGTAATGGGTTGAGTCCCTTGCTTTATTAAGCGCTTTGAAGCTCGGAATAAGCTTCGGACTGGGCAACGCGGGTCGCATTTACCCACTTTGTGAGAATATAAGGCCTGCCGTTCTCGGAGAATACCTGCTATGGGTAAGTATCTTCCCTTTTCTATACAAATGTGTGCCCTACTGTTTCTTGTAGTGGTGGTTGTATTTCTGGACATTTCATTTTGGAAAAAGGGTTATTCTTTTTGGACTTTTTCCACATATTTTCAAACAGGTAATCTCATGTTTTTGCTGTTCGAAAATGGCTTTGAGGTGGACTTTTTTTTTTTTTTTTTGTGAATGTTATGAGCAAGACCTCCCAATTCTGACTTGTATGTTCTTTTGAAAATTTCCCTCTTTGTGTTATAATGTAGAGCTGCTGGAGTTGTGAGACATGAGCACTATGGAAAACTTTTTGTGTTGTAATTTTTCTTCAAAGAGGACTCGTGATTAAGTTGTCCATTTATGTTTAAATTAAGTTGTCCTTTTAATATTTTATTTTTGACACTTTTTTTTCTATTTCAGCTCCAATATTTATAAGCTCTCAGATATTTCTGGAGATGAAGGTCACCTGCCGTCAGCAGTTGGTGGTATGTATAGAAGCATTAAAATTATCAGTTCCTATGCTGGGTGTTTTGAAAGTCGCATAGCTATGTAATTTAGTTTTAGGATTATCAGTGGATTTCAGTTTGTATTCCTGATTTCTCATTTAACAAAGTAGCCAGATTGCAATATTAGATGGAAGTTATCAACATGAGTTATCATTAAGATGCCATATTTTACCACAACTCGTTATTTTAGCACCGATCCTATTTTGTGCAGTAAAACATAGTTACTAATAACCTGGATTAACAGTAGCATAACCTGCCTTGATAACTTTCCTCCTTAGTCTACTTTAATTTGTGCTAATAAAGGACTAACTGTAATGATAAATTTATAAAGCATTTTCCGGGAGGTCATGTGATGGACTGAGGGAGGAAGACATGTCTTCTTTCTCTCCGGGGCTTTCTCTCTCTCAACCTCCTATGTTCAAATATTTTTTATTGATAGATACATTGTGTCCAAACATATAATGCAATAACACTATATATAAACATGTGACTGCAACAATACTGCCCACAATCATAACTCCAACCATACAAATATAAGCCATGAATTTCACAGTGCATCTATACATTCTGTTTCCCCCTCTCCCTCCCCTCCCTACGATGCCTATTAATCCTCTCCCCCAGTCCCTTCCCCTTCCTTCTATATCCCCCCCCCCTTACCCTAGTCATGTGCTTCAGGAAATTACATCTCTGTTAGAAGTTCAACATAAGGCTGCGTCCCGCTGGGGGCAAAGTATTCCACATGGGTTCCCATTGCGCCTTAAATGCGAGACCTGGGGTGCTGTCCATATCACTCACTCCACAGCGGTCTATTCGCATCTGCTGAATTAATTGCAATCTCCATGTTTGTTTGGATGGCTGTTGAGGTGATCTCCAGGAGAGCAGTATTGAAGTGGTCCCAAAAAGGATTGACAGTCTGGTGAAGCCCTTAAACCCCTTTGGAGGGTCAGTCGAAAAAGTGTAGGAATTAAAAAGCATCAGTGGTTCTTTTACAAGTGTGCAATTACACATTTTATCTGTCATTTCTAATACCTCCCCCCCCAAAATCTCTGAACCATTGGGCAATGCCAAAACATATGACCCTATGTAGCCATTGGTGCCCTACATTTAGGACATTCCCCGCAATCTGTAAAATTTGCTAAAAAGGCTCTACTTGGTGATATATATACCCTTGAGCCATTTGTACAACCTCTCCCTCTGTGGAATAGATAACCTCTGTGTGTACAAAGATTTCACATACGTTCTACACATCTTGTGGGACACCCTGCACCCCAGTTCTCTAGACCAGCCCAGAGCCAAGCATTCATAATCTATCTCAGGGGAGGAATCTTTTAGTTGTTGGTGATGGAACCTCAACGGTATCGTTTGTTGTGCACCTAACGTAAAGGTCTCTGCTAGGACCTCTGTGACATCCTCTGTTAAATCCGTCCACGGCAAGGTTGCAATGTAGTGTTTTAATTGGAAATATTCGAACATATGTGCCTGTGGAATGTCATATAGTTTTTGTAGCTCAGAATATGAATGCATTCTACCCTCCACCGTGACCACATGAACTATATATACCATTCCTTTCTTTGCCCAGTTACTAAAAATGCTTTTTCCCTGTCCCGGTGGAAAGCTCAGGTTGTTACATATGGAAAGCCACGTTGAAATGGAAGCCGAAAAGTGACGTCTTCTGCACACCCATCTCCAGGTGGCCCTTAGTGACTGCAATAGGGGATGTCTCTTGAAGGCCTGTGGAGGCAACCTACCTGCGTGCAAAAGATGACTGAAATGTATCTCAGGGAATATATTCGTTTCTATCGCTGTTAGGGAGAAATCTGATGTACCTTGGTACCAATCATTGATATGACGCATTGCACTCGCTATTGTTAGGAATCTGATATTTAGCAGTCCCATCCCCATCTCGTGGGGAAGCTATCACCTCTAGAGGTAACCTTGGTTTTTTTCCCCCGCCATAGGTATATCTGTAAAAGTTTTGATAAGGTCTTTTCTTCTCTATGTTTTAGAAATAGTGGTAGCTGTTGAAACAAGTATAGCCATTTTGGGGCCAAAATCATGTTAAATAGGGCTATTCTTCCCCATACTGTCAACGGGAGCTCTCCCTATAATGCTATTTTGCATCTTGTTAGTTCTAGAAGTGGTGCTACGTTAGCATGATACAATTCTCTTAGGTCCCTAGTTAGATAGATCCCCAGATATTTTATCTTTGATTCCGCCCATCGTAAGGGAAATTGTCCTGCCCAGGTACGTTTTATCTTGTCATCTAGCGGCATCGCGCAGGATTTGTGAAGGTTAAGGGTAAATCCTGCCATAGACCCATACCATCTGATCAATTCCAACGCCTTATCCAGGGACGCCTGAGGTTTTGTGAGCACCAACATATCATCCACATATGCTAGTGCTTTTACTTCTTGTGCTCCCATTCTTACTCCTTTAACTTCATTGTTACCATTAAGCAGTCTGAGCAACGGTTCCAGTGCTACATCAAACAGTAATGGGGATAATGGGCATCCCTGTGTGGGACCCTTGGTGATCTTAAAACTTTGTGTGAGTCCCCCATTAATTGCTATCTGTGCCTCAGGGTCTTGATAGGTTTAAGGGCCTGCAGAAATTCCCCCGGTAGGCCTATCCAGTCAAAGACCTGGAACAAAAAGCCCCATCTCACTTGATCAAAAGCCTTAGCCGCATCCAGGCTAACTATCATTGCGGGTTCCTTTTGATGTTTACACTGAGCCATTGACAACAGTACTTTCCTGATGTGTAAGACTGAGTTTTGCTTAGATATGAATCCCACCTGTGCTGGGTCAATCAATTCAGGAAGGACAGTCCCTAGTCCAGTGATGGCGAACCTTTCAGAGACCGAGTGCCCAAACAGCAACCTAAAATCGAATTATTTATCGCAAAGTGCCGGTACTCATTATGGGTGGGGTCACCACATATGACCACCCCTATGATAGCCACACCCCTTACACCAGCCATGGCGCATATAAACAGACCTCATTGAAAATATTATACTAGTATAGGAGAAAAAAAATAACATGACTTTTTTCCATTATAAATCATTTCTGTAAGCTGTTACAGCTCCATTATACCCAGTGCAAAATAAGACAGCAGATGTAAATTCTCAAATTGGACATATTCCAAACACTTAAATGAAAATAAAATGATTTTTCAAGACTACTCAGCTGCCCTGCAGGAACGTAGGAGGGCTTTTGGTCCGGTATGCAGACTTTTAGCTGGAAGAAACCAGCGATTCAAGCTTCAATATCCTGCTCACTTGAAAGTGTTAGTGGAGGGCACGTGGAAGGTCTTCCACTTGCCGGAAGAAGCACAGGTCTTGCTGCAAAGCGAATCATCATCTTCACCTGAGCAGAGTTGAGCCCACCGAATGTGACTGTGTAAGTTTGAGGATTTCAATGGTAGCTAAGAGGGATATGACTCCCAGAGGGAGAAAGGGTCCCATACTAAATTAGCGAGATATTTCCAGATTGTATGGCAGAGGGAGCACTTGAGTCTGTCATCGTCACACGGTTATATGTTATTGATGTTGCAGGTTATTATGGTTTCATGGGTGTTCCGATGGAGGGTCAGAGAGAATGTGAGGGGGGGGGAGGGGGAGAGCCCTGCCATTGCTGGACCTGCGTTTTCCTAGTAGATGTTACGAAAGAAGAATATACGGGGGTGAACGGAGGGGATGGGGGAGACGTTCCAGCGATTGTTGTGGGATGGAAGAAGGGGTACGAGCCAAGATAAAATAAGACCTAGAGGGGAGTCACAGCTGGGTGGGCAAGAAGGGCGCTATTTGAGAGGCTGGGAATTAGAAGTCCTTTGGGCAAGGAGTGGGGGAACCGGGTGGAGTTGGGCACTGGAGTTTCCCCCCTCCCCCCCAGTATGAATCACTGTACAGCAACAAAAAAAAAAATACATTATTGATAAGGGGGACCCAGACTAGATTTATAACATGGAATGTGTGGGGGGGGGGGGGGGGCATAAAATCTATAAAAAGGGCCAAGATTCTCCAGGCCTTGAAGAGGCATAGGGCAGATGTGGTATGTCTACAAGAAACAAGATTATCCGCAGAAGAACTCCTAAAGTTGAAATGCACTTGGGTAGGTGAAGTGCATGGGGCATCGGTGGGGGAGGAGGGAAGTGGGGTGGCCATTTTGGTTAGGAAGGCCAAATCACAATTAATAGCTGGAGACCCCCTGGGGAGATTTGTGATTGTTCACCTCTGGCTACAGCATACTGAATACCTAGTAGTGGCAATGTAAGGGCCAAATCTTTACGATAGATCCTTTTATGATCATGTAATACAGGCATGCCTTCCCTACAAATCCCTGCCATTATTAGTAATGGGCGACTTTATCTCGTAGTAGACGCTTTACTGGACTGTTCCTCACCTAGGCGAGCGATTAGGGGAGGGCCGGGATCAAGGGCCCTTGCGCAATTTATGCATTCGCTCAACGTAATAGATGCATGGCAGACTTTACTCACCTCTCGCGAGCGCATGGCACACTATCCCAAATAGATTACATCATGGTAGATCGTAGAGTGTTTTCTCAGGTGAGAGCAGCAGAGATTGGGCCCGAAGAGATAACGGATCACTCCATGGTTTGGATTGACTTAGGGGATCCGGATTCCAATCGGGGTGGGGCTGGGTGGCGTTTTCCTTCATACTTAGTCTCTGACCCAGATTTCAAGAAACATATAGTAGAGTGTTGGGAAGAGTACGTGAGATTTAATAAGGAGTATAAGGAAAAGCCAATAAAATTTTGCAAGCGGTCAAAGCTGTTTTATGTGGGGCAGTGATTGCCTTTACAGCAAAGCGAGAGCGTTGCATCACAGGGGCGATAATTAATTTAGAATCTAGACTAAGGAAAGCTAGGCGCAGGTACATGGCCACCCCGAATAGTTATCTGCGGGAGCAACTGCAAATAGTGCAAATAGCATTAAACTCCTTGCTCCATGAGAGAGCTTCCAGAGCGCTTGTGTTCAGGAAGTATAAATTGCAGAGGTATGGGAATAAGGTAGGCACAATGTTGGCGAGGGTGGTAAAGACCTGGGGAGGACCGAGAACGATTGTAGCGATAAATGATAAGGACAGGAACATGCAAAATGGGAGGGAGGAGGTGGCAAAGGTATTTCAACAGTTTTATAGTGAGATGTATGAATCCCAGGCCTCCCCCCCCCCCCCTCAGGGAGGTAGAGGAATATTTGAACAAAGCTGGTGTAACTAGGTCAACTGACCTGGAGGTAGAAGAGCTTAATAAGCCTATCACAGGAAAAGAGAGACAAGAAATAATCAAGTCCCTTCCCAATCATTCGGCTCCAGGCCCGGATGGCTTCACCAGCGAGTTTTATAAAATCCTAGGCCCCTCAGTAACATTCCTACTTCGAGGAGGTGGTGCAGAGGGGTCAATTTTCTGCTTATGCAAATGAAGCTCTAATTACTTTACTCCTAAAACTGGGGAGACCAGAGGCCCAGGCAGGCTCTTACAGGCCAATATCCTTAATCAATGTGGATGTAAAAATCCTGACTAAATTACTGGCTAATAGGCTGCAAGAACACTTGCCAAAACTTATTGGACAAGAACAAGTAGGGTTCGTCCGAAAACGGCATTCCGGGGTCAACGTGCGACGTTTTATTACTAGCAATGGCCCAGTGTCAACACAAAGGTTGTGAGGCTATGCTGGTTAGCCTAGATGCTGAGAAAGCACTTGATAAAGTAGGATGGGACTATATGTTTGCAGTAATCAGGCACATCGGTACTCAAGGTTGGGCATATGAGGCAATACGATCACTTTACTCTAATCCCCAAGCTGCGGTGTTGATTAATGGGGCTCGAACTCATCAGTTTCCAATTGCGCGGGGGACTAGGCAAGGGTGCCCCCTATCTCCGATTCTGTTTCTGCTAGCAATTGAGCCACTATTAAGCTGCTTGCAGCGAGAAGAGGGGGTAGTTGGAGTGGAGGTGGGAGGAGAGAGGGTGAAGACTCTGGCCTTTGCTGATGACCTATTGATAATATCCACCTACCTGACACCTCCCTGCCGATTTTACTAGAACAGATAGAACTCTTTAGTGTAGTCTCAGGATTTAGGGTTAACTTGGAAAAATCTCATATTATGAGGTTGCAGCAACAAATAGACCACCCTGAGACGAAGGATTACTCATTAAAGAGGGCAGGGGCAGAACTTAAATATCTAGGTGTACAAATCCCCGAGATCTGAGCAGACTTTATGACATTAATACCCAGAAGCTATTGGCTGACACAGCCATAAAATTACAGCAGTGGCAGTTCTTTCCCATCTCTCTTTTAGGGCGCATAGCGCTGTACAACATGATGATTATTCCGTGTTGCTTATAAGTGTTCCAAATGTTACCATTGTACCTTTCTAACAAAGATGAGAAAACCTTAAATGTAATGTTACAAAAGTTTCTATGGTGGGGGAAGAAGCCGAGGATGCCCCTGGAGACAATGTATATTCCAAAGGAGTATGGAGGGCTGGGTTTACTGAGTATAAGACACTTGGTAGTTGCTAGCGCTATGAGACATATCAATGACTGGTTCCGCAACACCTCAGATTTTTCAGCAACGACAATGGAGCTGCGGCTGTTTGATCCCTACCACTTTAGTAGCTCACTGCATGGGAGGAGTAAGGGCGTGTGCCCGGTATTACGAATATCAAACATTGTGCCGCCGGCTCAAAAAGCTTGGAACTGGGTCTGTAACCTTCATCAGTTCTCTCCCAGGGTGACCCTGCTGTTACTGATATGTGGGAACCCAGAGTTTCCACCGGGATTGCTCTACAAAACTTTCAAACGATGGAGAAATAGAGACACAGTATATTTGCAGCAGATACTAACCCTGGAAGGGAAACTCCAACCATTCTCAGTGTTGCTAGACCTTCAGCTGTTAACTCCACAGGAACTCCTTCATTATTGGCAACTGCTCCACTACACAAAGAGCTTGCCGTGGGAAGCGCTGGCTGAGGATGTACAAGAGGAACTGCCCTCAGCGTTCTCCCTAGGCTCGCAACAGAAAGTCCTCCTAAGATTCCACCATCAGCACATAAAAGATACCTCCTCAGAGCCAGACTATGCAAAATATGCTACTGAGTGGGGGAGAGACCTTTCAATTGAAGTGACTTCCAGTCTGTTTAAAGAACATGTGTTGGCAGCTTACAAAGTGACGCCACTATCGGCGCATTGGGAATTATAGTACCGTTTTGCGTTCAGACTCTATATCCCCCCACGCCGGGCGTTCCACATGGGCGCCTCTACAGACGGCGCATGTCCTAAATGTAAGGGAGATGGAGCAACGCTGGGACATATGTTTTGGACTTGCCCAAGGGTGAGACAATTTTGGAAACGCCTACTGCAACAAATCTCTAGTATGTGGGGGACAAATTGGAATTATGCTCTGTTGCTCTTGTTTGGTAAGCCCAGCTTACAGGCTCCAAGGCCGAAGGGATACATGGACTTTGTGAAACGAGCTACAATAATAGCCAAGAAGACTATATTGGTAGACTGGCTCTCTTCAAGTGGCCCATCCATCCAAAAGTGGAGGCTACAAATGGTGCAACTTTTGCGTATGGAGAGACTGATGTTTTCAGTGAACGTGCCCTCAGTCGGTTTCCACTCTAGGTGGGGCCCCTTTATAGACTCGCTGGCTCCCTGGGCCAGAAGCCAGCTGTTGAATATGTGACTTAGTTAATTAAGAGTGGCTTTGACCTCTTTATATGTTCAGATAGGGAGGGGAGGGGAGGGTTTGTAGAAGGGGGAGAAGGGAAAGAGGGGGGTTTAGGTGGGATAAGAGGGGAAGGAGAGGGTGTGGGTGACACATACAGGTTAAATGGTTATAAATGGTCCATTGTAAATCTTGTTTCTTACTCTTGAGATGTTCTATTCACTGTGGCTGTAATAAAAATGATTTAAACATAAAGCATTTTGTTTTACTTGTAACAAATGGCTATTATAAAATTAGCAAGGATATACGCACCTAAAAAGCAGGCATACAGAAACAGGAGGAACAAAACAATAGGACAAGTATGCAGTAATGAAAAACATTCTATTATTCTTATACATTATAAAATGTAAATATAAATATTCATAACATATCAAATAAGATTAAAATATAACAAGTTAATTACAGTGAACTAATAATCAACTCAATGTCATTCTTATAAGACTTTACACTCTGACATTCCCTCCTATCTCTCCTCCCTCATTCATCTCACCTTCCCCGAGCCCTCCGCTCTGTCAACAATCGGCGCCTTCAGATTCCATCTGTTCATCAGGCCCACTGCGAAACCATGAGAAATAGACCTTTCTTCTGTATGGCTCCCTCACTCTGGAATTCACTACCCCAGTCTCTCATACTCTCTTACCCTAGATTTAGATCCCTAATTGAAAGATTACCCATTTGAAAGATAAAAGCTTTTTTTCAAAAAGGTATTTGTGATGCCATGAGGGTTTACAGACTCTACAATCCTCTTCCCCTGCTCACTCCTGTAGGTTCCCTTCCTGCCCACCAACTTGCTGTACTCTGTGTTTCACTCTTCTAACTTTCCTTGAAAATATTGGTGTTCTTTTTCAGCTTGCTATATTTGAATGCATTTTCTGAGAGCAGACTGTGGCATGCTGTTTTAGAGGCGTTAGTAACTACTCTATGCTGGGTGTATGAACAGCTTTGCACTTCTATAGCTGGGGCACTGTATTGATTACCTTACAGATAGCTCGCATCTCTAAAATGACTTCCTTAGCTTCAGCAGCAGATGAATCCAGGAACTGGTGGGTTGTATCCGTCTACCAGTAGGTGGAGATATAGAACACTAAAAAACAGGCAGTGACCCTCTGTGTACTGGTCCTTCTCCCTTTAGTATAACTCTTTCTCCAGCAGGTGGTGGACGTAGCTTGCCAGCTCCTGGATTGTCTGTTGTTAGGGGGCTCCTGGGGTGCCAGTTGAGCAGGGGGGTATGGCTGGTGGTGCCCACTTTAAAGGCATACTTGTGTTCAGGTCCCTGCCTTACCCTTCAATCCTTCTTCTAGTTGTTTGCTGGTGCTGTGGCTTCTGTGTCTGTCTGATTTTGGGCTCACAGTGGGGGAAAAAAAAATCGGCACACAGGTAGCACATTCACAGAACCGAAGCTCTGTTGGACCGGGTGCTGGAGGATTGGGACGTTGTTTTGTAGCTCCTCCGGGGACGGGCTTTGCCGCCCTTATTTGTAGGGTGAGTGCTGTTCCTTTTTTCTGCTGGTCCCCGCGTTCGCCTGAGCCGTTAGCGCTACCAGCAGATGAGACTGCCGTTCTCGCTGTGGGAAACGGCGCAGTGTAGCACGACTCTGCAGCACCGGCTACATGGAGGAAACAGGGGCAGCAGCGGTCTCCGAGGGGGTTTCCCGCGCTCCGCAGCTCGTGGCGGGCGCTATATTGGATTCGCCAGGGGACACTTCCAGCGCGGCCCCGGAGACAGAGGAGCGCACGGTACTGGTGTAGAGGCTAGCAGAGGGCAGTCAGTTGTCACGGGAGTCTCAGGGGCCAGTAGCATCAGAGACTGTGGCAGCTCAGGGGCAGGGGGACCTGTTTTCCCCCGAGTTTATTTTACTTATGCACCAGGCATTTTTATTAAAAAAAAGGCCTCTCCGGGTGCTTTGGCGTTCCCCCTGCAGTCTTCGTTCCGTCAGGCCAGGTGGGGTCGGATTTGGGAGTCGGAGCATCACCCTCAATTCCTGTGGCCCCGCCGTCGCTGATTGCAGGAGGCTGGGGTCAGAGTCTGAGACGGGCTCGTTGGCTTCGCTTGGGCTGCAGCCATCTCTGATTGAGAGAGCTGGAGGATCCACCCGAGGGTCACAGAACTCGGGATTCGGAGATCTGGAAGAAGGTGAACTTGTACACGAGAAACAGGATGACACTAAAGCGGTGCGAATCTTTCAAAGAGACAAATTGCCTTCCCTCATTTCAGAGTCCTTGCAGGCGCTGAATATTCAAGATTCTGAAGCTGTGGCTGCAGCAGCCGTAAATGTTAAGATGGCTAGCACTAGGAAGCCGTCACGAGCTTTTCCTGTCCATGAAGCTATTCAGGAGCTCATTTCGGATCAGTGGTCGTAGCCTGACGGAAACCTAAAGGTAGCTCACACTATGGCTCGCCTTTATCTGGTGGAGGAGTCTCATTTGAGTCTTTTCACCTTTCTGAAGGTAGATTCCCTGGTGGTGGCGGTCACCAAGAAGACCACTCTTCCAGTTGAGGGAGGTGTTGCCCTCAAGGACATGCAGGATTGCCGTTTGGAGGCCTCCTTAAAGTGTGCCTTTGAGGTGTCGGCCTTGACTCTGCAGGCCTCAATTTGTAGTTTGTATGCAGCTTCAGCAGGCCGTGCAGCATGAGTTGGAGGTCTCAGCTCCATTGGCGGAGGTTGCCCCTCTTATGGAGTCGGGGCTTGCGTATTTGGCTGATGCTCTATATGATTTGGTTCTGGCCTCAGCTAAGCAGATGTCTCTGGCGGTTTCTGCTTGGCAGCTGCTCTGGCTGCGCCACTGGGCAGCTGATATGGCTTCAAAGCAGCGGCTTACCTTTAGGGGTAAGCTGCTGTTCGGGGAGGATTTGGAAAAGATGGTTAAGGATTTGGGAGAGTCCAAGTCTCAGCGTCTGCTGGAGGACAGACCCAAATCCGGGCTTCAAACTTCTTTGGCGAGACCGAGGTTTTGGGAGGAGCGGTGTTATCGACCTGGTCATGCCTCTGCTCCTTTTCAACGTTCCAGATTGCAGCAGCTTTCCTTTTGTTCAGACAAAAAGGCCGCTGGTTCTGCTCAGTGACAGGGAACCGAGCTTCCCAATGATGGGGTTCCGGTCCACACTTCCATTCCTTGCATTGGGGGGTCGTTTGACCTGGTTCCTGGAGGAGTGGGCCAAGATCACGACGGACCTTTGGGTACTCGATCTGATAGAATGCGGATGCAAGTTGGAGTTGGTGGCACCTGTCAAGGACGCCTTTTTGGAGTCCCGCTGCACCACGGTCGGGAAGCGGTGGCAGAAACATTGTGCTTTCTGGTGGAGTTAGGAGCAGTGGTTCCCGTGCCTCGGGAAGGTCGCTATTCCATTTATTTCATGGTGCCCCAGAAAGAGGGGTCTTTTCGGCGGTTCTCGACTTACGGAAGGTGAACAGCACTTCCGCATGGAGACTCTACGGTCTGTGATAGCGGCAGTGCAGCCCGGGGAGTTTCTCACCTCGTTAGATCTCACAGAGGCGTATCTTCATATCCCAATTTGGCCACCTCATCAGAGATTTTTGCAGTTTGCGATCTTGAGACAACATTTCCAGTTCCGCGCCTTGCGGTTTGGACTGGCTACGGCACCTCACACCTTTTCCAAGGTGATGGTGGTGGTGGCGGCTTTCTTGCGGAAAGAAGGAGTCAGAGTCCATCCTTTATCTGGACGATTGGCTCATCCGAGCGGACTTGGAGGTGGAGAGTCAGTCGGTCGGTCACATCTCTGGTGATAGAAGTGCTCCAGTCCCTAGGTTGGGTCATCAATTTCCCGAAGAGCCATCTAACTCCCTCTCAGTCTTTCTATTATTTGGGGGTTTCTTTCAACACGGACCTGGGGTGTGTGTTTCTTCCCGACGGCAGGCGTCTCAAGTTACAGTCGCAGATTTGGCGGTTGTTGGGACTTCCTCGTCCTCGAGCATGGGATTACGTATAGGTGCTCGGACTCATGGCAGCCACTTTGGACGTGGTTCCGTGGACGAGAGCTCACATGAAACCTCTGCAGCAAGCCTTACTCAGTCGATGGTTTCCGACGTCTTTGGAGTATCAGTGCCGGTTGCCTTGGACTCTGACGGCTAGGGCCAGCATGGTTTGGTGGCTGTCCAAAGGCCATCTCAGGCGAGGGATGCCTCTCGCTTCTCCTCAGTGGGTTCTAGTGACAATGAATGCCAGTCTTTTGGGCTGGGGGGCTCACTGTCTACACCATTGTACGCAGGGCCTCTGGTTGGCAGAGGAGTCCACTTGGTCCATCAATCGTCTGGAGCTGAGGGCTGTTCGGCTAGTCTTTCTAGGTTTTCACGAGACTCTGGAGGGCTGAAGCGGTGTGGGTTCGGACAATACGACATCAATCATCAGGGCAGCACATAGAACAGGGCATTGTTGGCCAGGGCTGCCATCATTCTGGCTTGGGCAGAGATTCATCTTGTTTTGTTATCTGCGGCCCACATCACCGGTCTGGACAATGTATGCGCCGACTTTCTCAGTTGTCATACTCTCGATCCCGCGGAATTGGAGCTGGCTACGGCAGCATTTCACAGATTTGCAGCAAGTGGGGCACTCTAGGGATTGATCTCATGGCGTCCAGTTCCAATGCCAAAGTAGGGCGATTCTTCAGCAGAAGACGAGTGCAAGGGTCAGCGAGGCTGGATGCCCTCTCTCAACCATGGCCACCTTCCACGCTTCTCTATGTGTTTCCCCCCGGCCATTGATCAGTCGAGTTCTTCAGTGGATCCGCCTTCACTTGGGTCTAGTGATTCAGGTGGCTCCGGACTGGCCACGTCGGCCATGGTGTGCGGATTTGAAGCGCCTTCTGTTCGAGGATCCATTCCGTCTTCTTCTTCCTTGCCTTCTGCATCAGGGTCCAGTGGCTATGGAAGATCTTTGCTGTTTTGGTCTTACGGCTTGGCTCTTGAGAGGGCGAAGATGAGGAAGAAAGGTTATTCGGATGAGGTGCTAGTTACTTTGTGAGGGGTCGCAAACGGTCTATGATTACAGCTTACGCTCAGATTTGGCGTGTTTTTGAAGTGTGGTGTGACACACGTGCATGGTCGCCTATGCGAGCTTCGGTTTCCCAGATGTTGGCTTTCTTGCAGGAAGGTTTAAAAAAAAAAAAAAAGGGCTGGCCTACAATTCCCTGCGGGTTCAGGTGGCAGCGCTGGCGTGTTTTAGAGGCCGGGTGGCAGGTGCGTCGATTTGCGGCTCACCCAGATGTAGTGCGATTCTTCAAGTGAGTCTTAAAGCTTCGTCCGCCATTGCGTTGTCCATGTCCTACAGTTTGAACCAGTTTGAAGCTGGTTTTGCATGCGTTGCAGTCGGCGCCCTTTGAACCTCTTTGACTGGCAACAGAAAAAGATCTTACGCTTAAAGGCGGTGTTTTTGGTGGCTCTGGCGTCAGCCCGGAGGGTGTTGGAGATTCAGGCCCTGTCGTGTCAGGATCCTTTCTTACAGTTTTCAGAATCTGGGGTTACGGTTCGTACGGTACCTTCATTTCTTCCTAAGGTGGTGTCGGCGTTTCATTTGAATCAGCCTCTTTTTCTACCCTCTTTCCGGAAAGAGGATTGTCCGGATTCTTTTCAGCAATTGCGCCTTTTTGGATGTTTGGCGTGTTCTTTGGCAGTACTTGCAGATGTCGAATGAGTTTCGGTGTTCTGATCGTTTGTTTGTCCTTTTTGCCGGGCCACGATGGGGGTTTGCTGTGTCTAAGGCAACGGTGGCGTGGTAGCTTAAAGAGATGATTGTTTCAGCTTATCTTCTGTCGGGGAAATCTCCCTCAGAGGCTCTGAAAGCGCATTCCACTCGGGCTCAGGCTTCTTCTTGGGCGGAGACGAGCCTGTTTTCTGTTTGCGATATCTGTTGGGTGGTGACGTGGGCGTCACATCTTTCTTTTGCTAAGCATTATCGTTTGGATGTGGTGGCAAGGGAAGACGTGCGCTTTGGAGCGGCGGTTCTCTCTCGGGGAGCTGCAACTTCCCGCCCAGCTTAGGGAGTGCTTGGGTACATCCCACCAGTTCCTGGATTCATCTGCTCCTGAAGCTAAGGAAGGAAAAATTAAGACATACCTGAGAGGAAGTGATGTCATCGGATAACATGGTCGCATAAGAGCGGAGCTCCCACTTCCCTGCACTAAATAAGCCCGATCAAGCCGAACCTAAGCCTAGAAAAGAAGCAGTTTACCCGGAGAAGTGCTCCCCGAATCATCTGAGATCGGAAGACTCATGACCCAGAGAATGTGACTCAGATAGAAAAGCACATTAAAGAATATATGAGGTTTAATGACAATGGAAGGTCTCCCTGATAACCCTTCGGGAGGGCTTCAAAGCAGTTTTACGGGGCCATCTCATAGCTTTGAGGTCACACTGCTGGTAACAGCGCTCTGCAACAGAAAATAAGGTAAGGCACGAGTTACAAAAAATAGAACAACGGGTGCAGAGGGAGGGAGCAAAGGCGCCGGTAGAGTTAGCAACACAAACGTGGGGACTCCGAGATCAAATACAGGAGCTGGAACTGGCAGATATTTCTGAGCAAATACAAAAGGTACGCCAGTCCCATTTTGAGTTTGGGAATAAATCTAGCCGGCTCTTAGCATATAAGCTGAAACAGCACTCTGCTAGGAATGGGGTGGGAGGTCTGGTGGATGACAAAGGGAAGGTACACTCGGACGAGCACTATCTACAATCGGCCTTCAGAAACTTTTATGAGACTTTGTATACACCAGAAGCTCCACAGACTCAGGAGGCCATTGTACAATATCTAGAAGAAGTAGACCTCCCACAGATATCTAGGAGTGCCCAGCAAGCTCTCTCTGAGCTTATAATGCTGGAAGAGGTAGAGCAGTCCATAAAGGAGTTAGCCCCAGGCAAGGCCCCAGGGCCGGATGGATATACCAATAAGTTTTACAAAGTGTATGGCAAACTGGTGGCTCCCCTTTTGCTGAGTGTTTTTAACTTTTTAGATATAGAGGAGGGTATCCCACCGACATGGAACCTTGCTACCATAACAATAATACCTAAAGTGGGGAAGGACCCACAGCAATGTAGCTCATACAGGCCCATTTCCCTGTTAGGTGTATACTATCAAATCTTCACCAAGATTTTAGCAACTAGACTGCAGAAGTGTCTCCCAGGGTTGATCCATGAGGACCAGGCGGGCTTCATACAGGGTAGACAAACCTTTGACAACATTAGAAGAGCTCTATATATGGTGCAAAATGCATATTTAAGCAAGACACTATTGTGCATCCTGTCGTTGGATGCCGAGAAGGCATTCGACCGGGTGAGTTGGCCATTTCTTTTTGAAGTTACTGAATGCATGGGTATTACAGGGCGCTTTGGAGAGTGGCTTAGAATGATATACAAAGAACCACAAGCCTCAGTACGGGTAAATGGACACCTTTCTCACCCATTTAGGTTATATAGAGGCACGAGACAGGGGTGTGCTTTATCCCCACTGCTCTTTGCCGTAGCGATGGAGCCCCTAGCCATCCAAGTATGAGCCCATTCAGGGATTAGGGGATCAAGGTGGAAAGGGTTGGAGACTTTGCTGGTGCTAAGAGAACCCTTGGTGTCTTTCCCGATACTAGGGGGAGTGGTCGGGAGATACGGGGGGGGGGGGGGGGGGGGGGTCTCGGGGTTTAAAATAAACTTTGAAAAGTCAGAAGCCCTGGATGTAAATATTCCTGAGAGACAGCTACAGCAGTTGCAGGCCCAGTTCCCTTACAGATGGGCAAAAAAGTATATTAGATATCTAGGAATAAACATACCACGCAAGTTGGCTGAACTTTTTACTACCAACTTTCCAGACAAAACACAAGAACTACTTAGCGAGATGACGAGATGGAGGGGCTCACCCTGTCCTGGATGGGGCGAATTAATGCAGTGAAAATGATGCTTCTCCCAAAACTCCTATATTTATTTATGGTGCTACCCATAGCACTACCTGAGGGTTATGTGCGGGGCCTACAGAGGAAAGTGTTTGCATTTATATGGAAGAAAAGGCCGCCCCGGGTGTGAAGAGAGGTGATGTACCAACCTAGGAAGAGAGGAGGGATGGAAGTACCATGTCTGCAGGCATATTATCAGGCTGCACATCTGAGAATTCTGGCAACGTGGCTACAAAGGGGGGGGGGGGGGGGGGAACTAAGTAGTGTAATGGAGCGGGGATGGTGGGGTCCTGTTCCCTTGGAGGCGGCACCATGGCTCCCAATGCATAAATTGGGGAGAAATAACTCAAATAAGCCCTCCCTTACTGAAGTGACCTCTGGGAGTGTGGAGTAGAGTAAGAGAAAAGTTCTTCTCAGGACACACATACTACACACACATGTTCCTCAGATATGCACCTAACTTCAGACCATGACAAGCTGATGGGGTCTACCTAGAATGGGAAAAAATGGGCTTGTGTGAGCTGGGTCAGATGTATGAAAAAAGACAAGTGGTCCCATACACAGAGTTATGTCAGGAACATGGGCTCTCTCCCCCTTACACGCGTTCCAGTACTTTCAGGTGAAGGACTTTATTAAACGCAGAGGAAGAGCTCAGCCTGGCTGAAACGCGGCTAGAACAAGGAATGATGGGGGGAGGAGGTCGAGGGGGTACCTCTAGACTCTACAAGGCCCTACTACTCTATGATACCCCAGTGGAGTACTATACAGCTAAATGGGAGGCGGCACTGGGAGAGACCTATGAGTTTGCGCAGTGGGGTCGAGCATTCAGATCTCTGCTGCAGGTCTCAACTTCTAGCATGTTAATGGAAAATGGGCACAAGATTTTGTATTGTTGATACTACACACCCAGCCGCCTGGTAAAAATGTATAAAATGGGATCAAGGTTATGTTGAAGACAATGTGGGGCACAGGGGGATATGTTTCATATATGGTGGATTTGTGCACACGCACAAATGTTCTGGACTAAAATAGTGGCATTTCTGAACAAAGTAGCAGCGGTGACATATCCAGTGACCATGGACTGAGGTCTGCTGCATTTTAAACCAAAAGGTATTAATCGAGCCACTCACCAATTTGCTACTCAACTGTTTGTGGCAGGCAAGCTGACTATTGCAACAGCATGGAAGAAACCGAATATACTGGGACTGCAGAGAGTACTGGAAAGACTGGACAATGTGTGAGGTTGATGTCTAAGCTGACAGCTATACGAAAAGGGACCATTGCCCAATACCACAAAGTTTGGGACATCTATGATAAAGGGTGAATGAAGCCATAGAGACTCTTTTTGACTTACCTAGGGCCGGGAGAGGGATGGGCGAGGGTATTTAGCTTAGGTTTAAGTAAGAGAAGATACTTTGGTTTATGTTTTTGCCTGATAAAGATGTTGAGCTTGGAGTGTTTTAATTTTTGAAGAAACGCAAACATATTATCTTGCTTTGAATATGTATTTCATGAAAAATCTTAATAAAAAAAAATTAATAAAATAATCAACCAGCCTAATTTAAAAGCTGTCCTGCCAAGTTATAATTATAAGTTGTAATTGCGTGTCATCTGTAACAGACCAGTCCAGACTACCAGCGGATGGAGACAGAAGTAATTTGTCCCTTAAGGTTATCATGTAGCTATCTCTGTCTCCAAGCTGGTGGTAGACGGATTAGGCAACTCCTTTTTTGGGCTCTCCGTTAGCTCCTGTCTCAGTTTTCATGAGTGACAGTTGAACTGGGGGTAATTGCTGGTTGAAACTGTGCTTTTTCAGTGTGGTGCTGGATGCTCATCCTGGCTGATACCTGGTGCCCTCTACTCCCTCTCCCCCCCCCTCCTCCCCCCAACTCTGTTTTGTTTCTCCTTTCTCAGGCTACCGGTGGCATCTGTGGCTTTTCAACGCCTTTGTAGGTCGGCATTGTTTACTGGGATGCACTGTCATAACATAAAAATAGCCATATTGAGTCAGACCCATGGTCCATCTAGCCCAGTATCCTGCTTCCAACAGTGGCCAATCCTGGTTCACAATTACCTGGCAGAAACCCAATTAGTGGGAACATTCAATGCTACCAATCCTGGGGCAAGCTGTGGCTTACTCCATGTCCATCTCAATGACAAACCATGGACATTTCCTCCAGGAACTTGACCAAACCTTTTTTTTAAACCTAGGTGTTACCACATCCTCTTGACAGCGAGTTCCAGAGCTTAACTATTCTTTGAGTGAAAAACCTATTTCCTCCTATTTGTTTTAAAAGTATTTCATTGTGTGTCCCCTGGTCTTTGTACCTTTTCAAAGAGTAAAACATCGATTCACTTTTACCCATTCTATACCACTCAGGATTTTATAGCCCTCAATCATATCCCTCCTCAGCTGTCTTTTTTTTTTTTTCCAAGCTGAAGAGCCCTAACTTCTTTAGCCTTTCCTCGTATGGGAGGCGTTCCTTTCCCTTTGTCATTTTGTTCACTCTTCATTGAATCTTTTCTAATTCTGCAATATCTTTTTTTGAGATACGGCGACCAGAACTAAATGGAATACTCAAGGTGAGGTTGCACCATGTAGCAATACAGAGGCATTATAATAATCTTGGTTTTATTTTGCATCCCTTTCCTAATAATTCCTAACCCTGTTTGCTTTTTTAGCCCCCGCTGCACATTGGGCAGAAGACTTCAGTGTATTGTCTACCATAAGATGTATTTTCAAAGCAAAGTAACCTTTGGAACTTTGTAAGTCTAAGTACTTTGGAAACGAGCCCAAATGACACCTAGATCTTTTTCTTGGGTGCTAACCCCCAAGGTGGACCCTACCATCAAGTAATTCAGATTATTCTTCCCAATGTGAATCACGAGACAAGCGGGTGTGGTCCCGCTTCACAAAAGTGGAGACGGGGAAGAAGTGGGGAAACTACAGATTGGTAGGTCTCATGTTGGTGGTAGGAAGAATAACAGAAAGAAAGGATAGTTAACTTTCTAGAAGCCAACGAGTTACAGGACCCAAGGCATCATGGCTTTACTAAATGAAAATCCTGCCAAATGAATCTTATTGACTTCTTTGACTGGGTGACCAAAGAACTGGATGAAGGACGTGCGCTAGATGTATTTGGATTTCAGCAAAGTCTTTGATATGGTCCCCCCACAGAAGACTAGTGAATAAGCTGAAAGGGCTGAACTTAGAACCAAAAGTGGTGAACTGGATAGGAAACTGGTTGACCAACAGGTGGCAGAGGGCGGTAGTAAATGGAATACTCTTGGAGGAAAGGAAGGTGAGCAGTGGAGGTCCTCAGGGGTCAGTGCTGGGGCCGATTCTGTTTAATACATTTGTGGGAGATATTGCTGAAGGGTTGTAAGGAAAGGTTTGCCTATTGAGTGGATACCCTGGAGGGAGTAGAAACAATGAGAAGGGATCTCCAAACGCTAGAAGACTGGTCGAGGGTCTGGCGGTTAAAATTTAATAATAAATCCTAAATCACTCAAAGTACTCCAAGTTCATGACTATATAAATGTAATTTCCATATCATCAAGCTGATCAATCCATAGACTGGTGGGTTGTGTCCATCTACCAGCAGGTGGAGATAGAGAGCAAGCTTTTGCCTCCCTATATGTGGTCATGTGCTGCCGGAAACTCCCCAGTATGTTCTCTATCTCAGCAGGTGGTGGTCACACACAGCAGCAGCTCTGGCTAGGCCTCCAAGCCTAATTTTTAGGTTTTGTTGAGTGCCTGGGGTTGAGGGCTCTTTTGAGCAAGTGCAAACCTGGTGGTGCCAGGTCCCTCCTTTTCTCCCCCCTCCCGCTGGCTCCGTTTAAAAAAAAAAAAAATTTTTGAACGTCCTTAAAGGCGTTTATTTCGACGTTTATTTAAGCGTCTATTGCAGCTACTCACTGGGACACCAGGTCGTTACAACTCGGAGCGGACAGCAGGTAATTTTTACCTTTTTATAGCGGGCAGGGGGTTCCCCGATTCTTCTCCTCGTGGCACATGGCGTCGGAGGGCGAGGGCGCAAAGGGTCGCTCCCCGGGTCGCTTGAGCGCTTCTAGAGGGGATGCGGGGGTGTTAAAGCCTGATTCGCCCTTGTTGGGTGACAGTTTCGTGACCGATGAATGTCCCGGTCCTTCCTCCGGCGTGGCGGTTTTTCCCGCCATAAACGCCCATCCCCTGCTCCTCGCCTCCGCCATCTTGGCCGGCCACGCGGCTCGGACGGCTTCTTCATGGGCCGCCCTTGAGGTTGGAGACATTAATGCCATGAACGCCCTTAATTTGGGCGACGGCACAGAAGCGGCTAAAGTTAAGAGCCGTTCTTCCCGCGCGGCTCCTTCGCGGAGTTTCGCGCCGGACGCCATTTTGGATGCGCAGCATGTCTCTCCCCCGCTATTGCGAGCGCCGGTTGAGGGTGCGTCTAGGGCTGTTGCCCAGGCTGCGAAAGTGCACAGTCTGGGGGGTTTCTCCCCCGAGTTTGTTTTGCTGCTGCATCAGGCCTTCCTCATGCACAACGCTGCCCCTGCTCCCTCGTCTGGTAAAGAGGTTGAGGTTCCCAGAGGTAAACGCCCTCGGGTTGATTCCCAGGCCTTGGAGGAATTTGTCTCCTCCGATGTAGATGAGGGCAGCGTGTCTGAGGTCTCCCAACGGTCCTTTGCGGATTCCTTGGAGGAGACGGATCCCCGCTCGGATGGAGCGGATGACCCCTCTGCAGCGCGGCTTTTTAGCCCAGAGGATTTGCCCAACCTGTTGTTACAGGCCATGGACACTTTGAAGATTTCCTCTCCGGAGGACGTCTCTCCCTCAGCCCCTGTTGGCTCTGCCATTATGCTGGGGACGAAGCGCCCGCCTAGAACCTTCCACGTGCATGATGCCATGCACACCTTAATTTCGGCTCAATGGGATGTCCCAGAAGCGAGCCTTAAAGTGGCTAGGGCTATGTCCCGCCTCTATCCTTTGGCTGTGAGTGAACGTGAGGCCTATCTGTGGCCTACCGTGGATTCTTTAATCACTGCGGTGACTAAGAAAACGGCGTTGCCGGTGGAAGGTGGCACGGCCCTAAAGGACGCCCAAGACAGAAGATTGGAGGCGGCCTTAAGGTCGTCCTTTGAGGCGGCTGCTTTAAGTTTGCAGGCCTCAGTTTGCGGCTCCTATGTGGCCAGGGCGTGCCTGACTATGGTGCAGCGGGCTTCCCCCTCGGATCATTCCTTGAGGGCTGATTGGCCGGCCCTGGAATCGGGCTTAGCCTATTTGGCAGACTTGCTGTATGATGTCTTGAGGGCCTCAGCGAAAGGCATGGCTCAGACAATCTCTGCGCGGCGGTGGCTTTGGCTGAAACATTGGTCTGCTGACCACGCCTCTAAATTTACAATAACAGATTATCATCAATCTGAACAGAAAAGCGCTATATGATCATAATAGTCCAGTATACACGTGGGATGTCTCTTCACGTAATACAGCAAACCTTATTCAGTAGCGCTTCATTAAAAAGCCTCTGTTTTTCATAGTCCACTGTTCCAGGTCGCATAAAACTGCACAACGCTTTCCCAGGGAAGGCTATCGAAGCAGTATGTGCACAGTGAATCAATTCAGCTGATTATCTTTCACACACTCAGTACAATCCTCTGTTCCTCAATGCAAGACCGCATTTCGCTCTTCCTTCATCAGGAGTAACATAGTAACATAGTAGATGACGGCAGAAAAAGACCTGCACGGTCCATCCAGTCTGCCCAACAAGATAACTCATATTTGCTGCTTTTTGTGTATACCCTACTTTGATTTGTACCTGTGCTCTTCAGGGCACAGACCATATAAGTCTGCCCCGCACTATCCCCGCCTCCCAACCACCAGCCCCACCTCCCAATCACCGGCTCTGGCACAGGCACAGACCGTATAAGTCTGCCCAGCACTATCCTCACCTCCCCACCACCAGCCCTGCCTCCCAACCACCGGCTCTGGCACAGACTGTACAAGTCTGTCCAGCACTATCCCCGCCTCCCAGCCACCAGTCCCGCTTCCCACCACCGGCTCTGGTACAGACCGTATAAGTCTGCCCAGCCCTATCCCCGCCTCCCAACCACCAGCCTCGCCTCCCGATCTTGACTAAGCTCCTGAGGATCCATTCCTTCGGCACAGGATTCCTTTATGCTTATCCCACGCATGTTTGAATTCCATTACCGTTTTCATTTCCACCACCTCCCGCGGGAGGGCATTCCAAGCATCCACTACTCTCTCCGTGAAAAAATACTTCCTGACATTTTTCTTGAGTCTGCCCCCCATAAATCTATCACACCTCACAAAACAAAACATATATACATGTATATAGAGCGAAAATAGACACATCTCATATCTAGTAATAGCTCATACTCAATCTCATATTAATTTCAACATAGACTGGCTGCTTACTGGCTGCCAAGAAATGCAGAGTGATGCATTTGGTATGCAGAAACCCTAAAGAGAGATACCGAATAGGAGGGGAGAGATTAGTAAGCTCGATTCAGGAGAGAGACCTTGAGGTGTTGGTGTCTGAGGATGTGAAGGTGAAGAAACGTGACAAGGCAACAGCCGTGGCCAGATGGGTACTAGGCTGCATAGACAGGGGTATAACCAGCATGAGTTGTTGCCTCTCTACAAGTCATTGGTGAGGCCCCACTTGGAGTATTGTGTTCAGTTTTGGAGGCTGTATCTTGCTAAAGATATAAAAAGACTGGAAGCGGTGCAAAGAAAAGCTACAAAAATGGTGTGGGATTTGCGTTTCAAACCATACAAAGAGAGACTTGCCGACCTGAACATGTATACCTTGGAGGAAAGGAGAAACAGGGGTGACATGATACAGACGTTTAAATATTTGAAAGGTATTAATCCACAAGCAAACCTTTTCTGGAGATGGGAAGGCAGTAAAACTAGAAGACATGAATTGAGGTTGAAGGGGTGCAGACTCAGGAATAATGTCAGGAAGTATTTTTTCACGGAAAGGGTGGTGGATACATGGAATGCCCTCCTTCGGGAGGTGGTGGAGATTAAAACAGTAATACTACTACTACTACTTAACATTTCTAAAGCACTACTAGTAATGGAATTCAAACATGTGTGGGATAAACACAAAGGAATCCTGTTTAGAAGGAATGGATCTATGAAATCTTAGCGGAGATTGGGTGGCAACACCGGTAATTGGGAAGGAAAACCAGTGCTGGGTAGACTTCTACGGTCTGTTCCCTGATCAGTGCTGGAAGATATATTTCTGAATACATACCAGACCAAACCCCTAAAATACTACCAGTACATCGATTACATTTTTATGATTTGGACTGAGGGGGAAGAAACTGAAACAATTTTACATTTCCTTCAATACATACCATCCTACAATCAGATTCAAAATTGACTACTCCCCAGAAAAAGTCAATATTTCGGACACCACGGTCTCAATCAGCGATGGCTATATACAAACATCTATATGCAAGAAACCCACAGACAGATGCAGCTACCTCCACAACTCCAGCTTCCACCCTTCACATACAAAAAGATCCATTATTTACAGCCAAGCCACAAGATACCACCGTATCTGCTCTGACCCAAGGGACAGAGACAGACAGCTTGAAATCCTGACTGCATCCTTCAAACAGAAAGACTACAACCCCAAAATAATCTCCAAGAATATTGCCTCCTCCCTCAAAACACCCAGGGAAAATCTGCTACAGTACAAAGAAAAAAAAGCCACAGACAGAATCCCCCTTATAGTGACATACAACCCAGAGCTGGAAAGATTAAAAAAAATCATAAAAGATCTTCAGCCTCTACTCCAGGAGGATGAATTACTGAAAGATATATTCCCATCACCACCAGTGCTGGCTTTCCGACAGCCACCCAGCTTAAAACACAAGCTAATCAGAAGTAAGCTCCCAACACAGACTTAAAAAGAAGAGAATGGCACACAATTTTGCAATATATCCAGCTGCAAGCTATGCCAAAACATTTCACAGGACCCCATAGTCATTCACAAAGGAAAAATATTCAACATAAAGGAGTCCTTTACATGCTCACCTTCCAATGTGGTATATATCATTCAGTGTAAAAAACGTGACGAAGGATGCTATATTGGAGAAGCAAGCCAGATGCTAAAGACAAGATTTAGTTTACATAGACATCACATGAAAAATGCCAGTGCCAGCCAGGATTCCACTCCTGTGGGGCAGTACTTTACAAAACCAGAACACTGTACCAGTGATTTCATAGTAAGAATCCTGAAAGATAACTTTAAAACAATACAGGAACATAAGACCTTTGAAGTCAGAATGATTGAATATTTTGACACCCACCAGACAGGACTTAACAAAGATCTGGGTTTTCTAGCCCATTATAAACCATAAAGTTGTATTGCTCTGTTTGTCACCCTCCTCTCACCTATCCACCCCCATTCTGTTAGACTGTCACTGAAATGCTTTGATGTTTCACTTATATATACTGTCATCTACCAACACTTGCTTATTTCCGATCTGACGAAGGGCAACCTTCGAAAGCTAATCAAGAAATGTATTAAGTTATGTACAATAATAAAGGTATCATCTTATTTTCTTTTCCATGTTTTATTTTGTTTTATTTCTATTGATTACCTTTAAAAGTGGACTAATATGGCTACCACACCTCTCTACTACACTAAGGAATCTACACTGTTAAGATGTCCAGGGGTATAAAATACAACCCGTTCTATATGCCCTAAAAGCACTGTTATGGTTTTTTATTCTGTGGATAAATAAGAAGTCATCAACAATCTCAGGATTCAATCTAGCTCTCCTATCTTCCACAGTCCTTCCTGGAATAGAAGTTGTCTTCTTAGAAGATGTGCTGGTAGCAGGACGTACAGGATCCCCCATGCAAATTTTGCTAGTTGTGGCCAGTATGTTGCCTGTTTTTCCAAAAAATCAAAATATCTTTGTAGGCCTCACTTAAACATAAATAACAGTCCAGTTCATTAACAGTCTTCAAAGTAGAAAATGACACAGGGGCAAAGTTTGTCTCCTGTCCCCATCCCTGCGGTTACTATGGTTCCCCGTCCCCGTGTCATTCTCTAGTGGGGAGCTCTATTAAAGAGCAGAGTCTCTTCTGAGGTGGCAGCATTTGTCCGCAGTGTTGGACAGCCCACTCTGGTACTGTATGTTTTCTGGACGATAAATTCACTTTCTCTTTTGCGGAGCCAGGGGCCTTCTAGCCAGCCGGATTTCTCTCTTGGGGCTATTTTGATGGTGACACGGTCTTGTCAGTCTCTGGTTCTGGACTCCTGGTCCTGTTCTGTTGGTTCACCGCTGACCTACTGAGGTGGTGTTCTTGGCTTGGCGTTACTCCATCTCTGTATATAACACAATTCTCTATCTCTGTATTTCGCATGTGGCTCCATTTCTGTATATAGTGCCAAACTCTTGTCTCCACATCTGGAGCGATGCTCCATTGCCGAATGTGGTGCAGGGTGCCATCTTTGCCTGTGGGGCATGGTGCTGTGTCTGTACAAGCCAGCTTTTATTGGGCATGACTAGCCCTGGAGAGGGGGTGTGCTGTGCTGTCTTTCCACATGCTCCTCAGTTCCACCTTCGAATGGGAGCTCCATCTTGGACTGTGGGGCACAGCTTTAGTCTCTTGGGCTGGGGATTGCAGTTCTATTGCTTACCAGGGAGCACAGCTCCAGGTGGGGCCTTCTTTAAGTCACATCATTGCATACTACCATGATGCCAGCCTGCCTTTCCCTGGGGATCTGATTGGTTGTTGTTAGGCTGCTGTTGGTCTGGTTGATACATCATCTTGCCGGCCTTTCACCTTCTGAACGTTGTGGGGGTACTTTCTCCTATCTCGTTGCAGTATTTTCCCCAGGTTCAGTGGCAAGGCTCATCCACTCTTTCTGTGGAGGAGGGGGGGGGGGGGGGGGGGAGTCGGTTGCTGTCTTGAACTTGTTGCCTTCTGGCTAAGACTTTTCTTTATTTTTCAAGCCTGCTTCCATTGGTGTGGCACTAGTTGCTATTTCAGACTTAGCCCGCTTCTCAATGTTCCGGGTTGGGCTTTTGTCTGCCCAGGATGTCCTGTTTAGCATTCCTATATCATGGTGGGGGTGCCTGGCTGTACCATTTTTTTCTCTTCAGTTCGATCCTTTAGAACTACCATTGGGCCTTGCGGGTTTCTGTGACTCTTCTTCCCAAACTTTGGCTGGATTTTGCATTCAGTTTCTTCTGGGGGCTTCTTTAGGTCAGTCTTGTATTGTAATGTGTTGATTATATTTTGTTCTGTATCAGCAAAGTTCAATAAAGACTTCTATAAAAATTAAAAAATAAAAAAAAGTTTGGACAAGTTCCTGGAGGAAAAGTCCATAGTTTGCTATTGAGATAGACTTGGGGAAGCCAATGCTTACTCTGTCATTGGTAGAATGGATATTTCTAATATTTGGGTTTCTGCCAGGTACATCTGACCTGGATTGGTCACTGTTGGAAACAGGATACTGGGCTAGATGGACCATTGGTCTCACCTAGTATGGCTATTCTTCATTTTTTTTTTTTTTAATTTTTGAAATTTCAATTTACATATCACAGAAAATCAACTACAATAACAAACAAAAATTAAGGAAAAAGAATAGAACTAAGAAGAGGAAAAAAAGACACCTAAGAGGTATCAGATTAGATTATTACATAGGATCACATCCTCCACCACATACCCCTAGCCAGCCCTAACATTGGGTCTCAAGTCTTGTCTCTCAATTCTTCCTTTTGCCACAATAAAGTCCAAGAGCAATTTAGGGTTATAAAGAAATAAGATTTACCCTGAAATAGCCAAAAACATTAGTAAGGAAATTTTAGCGCAAAACTCATACCCAGAGCCAAAGCTCTGGGTCTCAATGTCAGGAACTCCTGGTGTCTCTTTTGTGTGTCTCTAGAAAAATCAGGAAATACACGGATTTTAGAACCCATAAATTGCTCATTCATAAAATGAAAGTACAAACATGTGAATCTGAGGGCTGAACTTAATCTTTCTTATCTGTTACTCAGATTTGTGTGAGTATGGGTGTGCCTGCAATGTATATTCCATGTCTTCTTCAGTGTATCTAAATGAACAGCCACATTCTCATCTCTCAATTAATCAGCATTTAATACAGGCATCATCCTCCCACAGTTTCAATTGGAAACTTCTTACTTTTGTAATTTGGACTCTGTGAGAGATTTTCAACATAATTCTTGCAACTCTGCATTAGTTATAATCTTATATCCTTCTTCCCAACTTTTCCTTAAATTATCTTCCACTGTATCTATCCCCAAGTCATCAGACCATACCTCAGCAAGCACTAATAGAATTAGTGTTCTTTATTCTAAGTGTATTTTGATACCAATATGGAAAGCTTATTAAATTTGAGAGGCAATGTATGGCATCCAGCTCATTCCATTTTATATTTTGAACTTCTTTTCTTTTTAATCCCTCCCAGTAATGCTGAATTTGTAAATAACGAATAAGGTGGCCATTGGGAATGTTCCAGATCCGCTTTATACTCTCAAAGAATGGAAAAATAATCTCAGCTCTCATTTTTCACAAAAATACATGTGGAGGGGCATAATCGAATGGGGCGCCCAAGTTGTCATGAGGGCATCCTCGCAGGACGGCCCTGTAAAGGGGTGGGGCAACCCGTATTATCGAAACAAGATGGGCGTCCATCTTTCATTTCGATAATACGGTCGGGGACGCCCAAATCATGAAATTTTAGGTCGACCTTAGAGATGGTCATCCTTGGGTCGTTTTTGAGATGGTCGTCCCTGGTTTTCGGCGATAATGGAAACTGAGGACGCACATCTCAAAAACGACAAAATCCAAGCTATTTGGTCGTGGGAGGAGCCACCATTCATAGTGCATTGGTCCCCCTCACATGCCAGGACACCAACCGGGCACTCCAGGGGCACTGCAGTGGACTTCACAGATTGCTCCCAGCTGCATAGCTCCCTTACCTTTGGTGCTGAGCCCTCCAACCCCCCCAAAACCCACTGTACACCACTTCCATAACCCTAAGGGGTGAAGGGGGGTACCTACATGTGGGTACAGTGGGTTTTGGGAGGGTTTGGAGGGCTCAACATTTACCACAAGTGTAAGAGGTGGGGGGGATGGGCCTGGGTCCGCCTGCCTGAAGTGCACTGCACCCACTAAAAACTGCTCCAGGGACCTGCATACTGCTGTGATGGAGATGGCGCTGCGTACGACTGGTAGCGCTATAGAAATGATTTGTAGTAGTAGTATGACATTTGAGGCATGGCATAGAGGCTGGAAAAAACTTTTTTTTAATTTTTTTTTTTTTTTTTTGGGTGGTGGGAGGGGTTTGGTGACCACTGGGGCAGTAAGGGGGAGGTGATCCCCGATTTCCTTTGGTGGTCATCTGGTCAGTTCTGGCATCTTTTCGAGGCTTGGTCGTGAAAACAAATGGACCAAGTGAAGTCGGCCAAATGCTTGTCAGGGACACCCTTCTTTTTACCATTATTGGCCGAGGACGCTCATCTCTAAATCATGCCCCAGTCCCGCCTTCGGTACGGTGCCGACACGACCCCGTGAATTTTGGTTGTCCCCACGACAGAAAGCAGTTGAGGATGCCCAAAATCCGCTTTCGATTATGCCGATTTGGGCAACCTTGAGAGAAGGACGCCCATGTCCTGATCTGTGTCGGATCATTTGATCATTTCAGTTGTATTTCTTTTTATGTAAAATGCTAAAAGAGTTTTTGTATACCTGCTGAAGGGAAAAGTAAATTAAAATAAAAAATTAGCATTACTTAAAGCTATGTGCTAGAAAATGTCCTAAGTCAGTTTTGTGTTTTGATCAGTTTGTCTAAGGGCCATAGCAATGTAGGGGCTCCTTCAGGATCATCTTGTGGTATAGGAAAATATTTCAGGTACTTCTGGCCTCTAAACTTATACTAATATATAATCATGTCTATATTTCCAGACATCGCCAAAGATAGATTATCGGTACTCAGGGCTCGAACAATGAAGGATTTTGAAAAGGTAAGTAAAAAAATTAGTGATTTATAATTACTTGAATTGCGGTCTCTGATACATATGCCACTGCTCTTTGTTCATTCTGTAGCTCTTGGATCTACAGGACTTGAAACATCTTGAGTGGACCTGGCAATTAGAAATTTCACCTTGGTGCCCTGGGTTTTATGCCCCTGTTTTCCTTCCTGCTATTCAAGGTTCAACTTCACTTAATATACTGCAAATTCCATAGGTATCTAAGCAGTTTACAATAATAAATGTAAAGGAGAGGAAAGAACCACAAAGGGAATGTAGGCTACAAATGTTTTGGGTTTTTTTTTAATTTGGGGGGGAACAGCAAATCATTAAGCCCTAAGCAGACACAGGAGGGGAGTGACAGTCACATGAAATGCTGTCAAGGGCCATGGGCAGGGCAACTTTCAGTGAGAGAAACAAGACTGTCAGTTAGTGATACCATACACTTCAGTAAAATAATGTTTTTAGCGTGGTTGTAAAGTTTTTAATTGACTGTTCAACACGAATATGAAAAGGAATGGATTTCTAATAAGTGGGAGCAATAACAGAAAAACGGGTAGATTTAGCACAGTGGGAGTGTATCTGCAATTGTGAGGGTATAGCAAGCAGATGTTGATTAGAGGAATGTAGAGAATGACTTGGAACATAGGGGGTAAATGATCTGAACAGAAACTGGGGGAGACCAGAATGTAGGATCTGATGAGTTAATGTCAGGGTTTTAAACAGAATACAATAGTGGAGGGTGCTATTGTTCAGACTTCAGAAGGGGGGTGACACTATCCTTTTTTTTTTTTTGCACCATGAATAAGTTTGACCGCAGTATTTTGGATTAATTATAGGCAACACATCTGATAGAGAGGGAGACCATGAAAAAGAAAGTTGCAGTAGTCAATGCGAGAAATAATTACAGACTGAAACAGTAGACGAAGGGATGGCAAATCATAAAGAAAGATGTCTGCACGACTGTAGAAATGAGGGGCTAAAGTGAGTGATTATCAACTACTATGCTGTGTATCTTTTAATGGTAGCATCTTTATCTCTTCACCCTAAACGGCGCACATGCACTTTCACTAACTCTGCTATTTTCTGCATGCTGTGATTGTGCCTGTATTGGTGTTTTGTAGGACTGATCTCTGCCTCAAGCGAACGCGGCGATTCCAGTACCAGCCCCCTCCTGATTGCACCAGAAGTAACGTGACTGGTAGCGTCCTTATCTCTTCACCCTAAGCTGCACGCTGAAGGAGCACGCATAAGGAAAAGATCTTGCTCTTTTGTACACTCCTTCATATGCAGCTGAATACGCACACACCTATAATGGATTTTCCACTTGGGAAAAATCTTTATCAGCTTCTTTAGCCTTTTAAGCCAGCTTCTTTCCTCCATGTGCTTATCTCTTCCAATGGCGGTCATTTGAAGTCACTGCCCTCTCAAGTGAATTATGTGCAGGTAGGACAACTCTTACCGATTCCCCTGGCTTACACACCAACCTCAAAATCCTTTCCAGCTTCCCTCGTTAAAACAGGTCTTCTCAATACTCACTCTGCCAGGAGAAAATATCACCTCATACATAATTTAATTTTGATTCATAAGATAGATCTCCTATGACTAACAGAAACATGGTTCACAGATATAGATATAGCCTACTTAAACAAGGCTATCCCTGTAGAGTTCAAATCCTTTCTAAGTAATAGGAACCTTCAAAGTACCAGGGTCAAAATGATCCCCTTGGCAACATGCTGATCCTTTTGACCAATTGCTTGGTCATTAAAGGGATCCACTCCTCATCACGGGCAAAAACCTCCCCAGAGTAACTAATCAACAGCGCCGGAGATATTGTCATCAGGAAACTTCCTCATTGATTCTATTACTCCTGAAAATTTGCTGCTTAAATGTCAGTCAACATCTTCATCTGCATGATTCTAACAAAAGTTGAAACTTAGCTTCTATTAGACGGTCTGCCGATATCCACGGTTGCCACAGCTTCGTTTCCCCTGACCAGTGATGGCCAGCGTTTTGCTGTGCTTCTTGTAAGCTATTAGCTGCTTCAGGGTCCACGTTGGGAAAAGCTGCAAACAAATGAACTTTCATTGATGAATCTTATCAGATCCGTCTAAATTGCCTATGATTATCTTTCACACTTTTTAAATAGACAGTGGCGCCTCAACCTGAGTCAACCAGCAACACTGAATGTCCTGAGGTAAGCTGTCTTTAAACGTACTAAACTAATGACGTCAGACGCTTTCGGGGGATCGGGCCAATCAAAGAAAATGGCTCCATTCTATCCTTGCGTTTAAACCATTCGGTTCTATGATGTTAAGGTGGAATATCCATCTCTGTTCCTTTTGCAGCAGTAGCCTCCTATAATCACCTTCTCTGTTCTGTGGAAAGACTCTTTGAATGACCCAACACCTCAGATCATCAAACCCATGGTTAAATTGCATGCAATGTACTGCTAATGGAAGATTTAATTTCTTTGTTATGATGGAATTACGGTGTTCGATTAGCCGTATGTGGAGTGCTCTAGCCGTTCGTCCAACAAACAATTTATTGCACAGACATTTAATGCAATAAATCACTCCCTCTGTTTTACAGGTAGTTGAGAGTCTCAAATCATAACGCCTGCTTCCATTGGGGTGATTAAAAGTCCTAGTTTCAATCATAATGAATCATTAGATTTTTTTTGTCCTTTCTCTGTTATGTGTGAATCGTTCAAGCCGGATGGAAGAGCTGAGGGGCACAAAAGCTCTTTTAGATTCCGCCCTCTGCTGTAGGCTATTCTCACTGAATGATCTTTTGAAACTGTTTCAACTTTTGTTAGAATCATGCAGATGAAGATGTTGTCTGACATTTAAGCAGCAAACTTTCAGGAGTAATAGAATCAATGAGGAAGTTTCCCGATGACAATATCTCCGGCGCTGTTGATTAGTTACTCTAGGGAGGTTTTTGCCCTTGATGAGGAGTGGATCCCTTTAATGACCGAGCGATTGGTCAAAAGGATCAGCATGTTGCCAAGGGGAGCGTTTTGACTCTGGTACTTTGAGGCTTTTTTCCTCCCTCAGGGTACTACTGACACAGCATCTGTGAATACTGTAAGTGGACACATCGGTCCCCCTTTTTACAGTACAGTGGGAGTTCTGTGTTTGAGTATCAGTGTTTGAAGAGTTACTCCCACTACCACCATATATTGCATTTAGAGGATTCTAAGTAATAGGAACTACAGTTGGGGTGGAGGAGTGACTGTAATCTACCATCGTTCATTGCTACTGTTTGATTTTGAGATCAACTGTCAACCATCTTTAGACTCCTTGAAATTTAAATTTAAAACCTCCCCTTTAATTGACTTTACTCCTCTACCATCGTCTTCCAACATGGTCCTTTTCATTCCAACTAATTCAAACACTATTAACACATCATTGTGTCAAATCCAAGGCCCCCATCATACTAGGTGACTTCAGTATTCAAATTGAAAAAGCATCAGCCCCTTACACTCAAGATCTTCTTACTGTGCTGTCTGTTCTTGATATTACACATATATATCACAACCAACTCATACTGCAGGACACACCCTAGACTTGGTTCACTCTCATCAACACATCAACTGTATTTCTTTGCCTCTTTTGCTTTGCCCTGGACCGATCATTCCCTCCAAACCTTTTTTCTTCACTCCATCACTAACTCTAATTTACGAACAACCCAAGAAATCGAAACCAGAGATCTTAGTAAATTGAACCCTCAATCCATCCTAGATAACTCACTAGACACAGATTTATTACTCAACAAATCTCAGAACAAATCGAAACCTGGAACTCATTGCTTCAAACAGCTTTTGAAATTCTAGCACTCATAACTAAACATGCAACAAGATACCCTCAAACTCAAAAAGAACCATGGTATACCCAACAACTTCAAGCATACAAACAGCAACTCAGGTAAGCTGAGCATATCTGGTGAAAGCAGTGTTCCCTGTCCACTTTAACTATTTACAAAAATGCTGCATGTTCTTACAAACTAGCAATCCTTGCCGCAAAAAAGAAATATTATTATTCTAAGATACCCCCTTCTCACCTCCAGTTGATTCAACCACGCTTCCCACGGCCCAAGACCTAGCAGATTTCCTTAGTACTAAAACTACTACCCTGATTGCTTCTCTACCACCACCTCTTCGTAATGGACCAACAGAGCCCACCCCTATCTCTACATTCTCAACTAGTACGCTCTCTTCTTTTAATATCCCAACAGAACAACATCTACATAACATCGTTAACAATATGAAATCTACAACAGTTCCCCATGACCCTATCCCATCTATCTTCGTTAAACGATCTAATAAAGAACTTGGCCCTTTTATTCATCGTATGATCTCATCTACCTCTTATTAGGAACCATCCCAGCAGCTTAGAAACTAGCTGTCGTGAAACCCAAACTTAAAGACCCTTCAAAACCCATCTTGGATAAAAATAACTACTGCCCCATTGCCAACCTTCCATTCCTCAGCAAGATTGTAGAGACCATAATTCACTTTCATCTTACATAGTAACATAGTAGATGAAGGCAGCTTCTAGACTTTCTGACAAAAAACCAATGTTCTCCATCCTAATCAAACTGGATTCAGGCCTCATCATGGTACCAAAACTGCTCCCCTGGGCATTATTATCTTCATACTTCGCAGATCAGACTGTAGCAACTCTCTTCTGCTATTATCATTTGACCTCTTTTCTGCCCTTGGTTTAGTTGATCACACTATTCTACTGGATTGACTTAATGAGATAGGTATTCGAGACTTAGCTCTTTCTGTTAGAAATATGCAATCTGTCCCTAAAATCGAGTGTAGTACCGGAAGACTGGAGGGTAGCCAATGTTACTCCGATTTTTAAGAAGGGTTCCAGAGGAGATCCGGGAAATTATAGACCGGTGAGTCTGACGTCGGTGCCGGGCAAGATGGTGGAGGCTATTATTAAGAATAAAATTGCAGAGCATATACAAAAACATGGACTGATGAGACAAAGTCAGCACGGATTTAGTGAAGGGAAGTCTTGCCTCACCAATCTAATGCATTTTTTTGAGGGGGTAAGCAAACATGTGGACAATGGGGAGCCGGTTGATATTGTATATCTGGATTTTCAGAAGGCGTTTGACAAAGTGCCGCACGAAAGACTCCTGAAGAAATTGCAGAGTCATGGAATCGGAGGTAGGGTATTATTATGGATTAAGAACTGGTTGAAAGATAGGAAGCAGAGAGTAGGATTGCGTGGCCAGTATTCTCAGTGGAGGAGGGTAGTTAGTGGGGTCCCGCAGGGGTCTGTGCTGGGTCCGTTGCTTTTTAATGTATTTATAAATGACCTAGAGATGGGAATAACTAGTGAGGTAATTAAATTCGCCGATGACACAAAATTATTCAGGGTCGTCAAGTCGCAGGAGGAATGTGAACGATTACAGGAGGACCTTGCGAGACTGGGAGAATGGGCGTGCAAGTGGCAGATGAAGTTCAATGTTGACAAGTGCAAAGTGATGCATGTGGGTAAGAGGAACCCGAATTATAGCTACGTCTTGCAAGGTTCCGCGTTAGGAGTTACGGATCAAGAAAGGGATCTGGGTGTCGTCGTCGATGATACGCTGAAACCTTCTGCTCAGTGTGCTGCTGCGGCTAGGAAAGCGAATAGAATGTTGGGTGTTATTAGGAAGGGTATGGAGTCCAGGTGTGCGGATGTTATAATGCCGTTGTATCGCTCCATGGTGCGACCGCACCTGGAGTATTGTGTTCAGTACTGGTCTCCGTATCTCAAAAAAGATATAGTAGAATTGGAAAAGGTACAGCGAAGGGCGACGAAAATGATAGTGGGGATGGGACGACTTTCCTATGAAGAGAGGCTGAGAAGGCTAGGGCTTTTCAGCTTGGAGAAGAGACGGCTGAGGGGAGATATGATAGAAGTGTATAAAATAATGAGTGGAATGGATCGGGTGGATGTGAAGCGACTGTTCACGCTATCCAAAAATACTAGGACTAGAGGGCATGAGTTGAAGCTACAGTGTGGTAAATTTAAAACGAATCGGAGAAAATTTTTCTTCACCCAACGTGTAATTAGACTCTGGAATTCGTTGCCGGAGAACGTGGTACGGGCGGTTAGCTTGACGGAGTTTAAAAAGGGGTTAGATAGATTCCTAAAGGACAAGTCCATAGACCGCTATTAAATGGACTTGGAAAAATTCCGCATTTTTAGGTATAACTTGTCTGGAATGTTTTTACGTTTGGGGAGCGTGCCAGGTGCCCTTGACCTGGATTGGCCACTGTCGGTGACAGGATGCTGGGCTAGATGGACCTTTGGTCTTTCCCAGTATGGCACTACTTATGTACTTATGTACTTGGTTTCAGTCCTGTCTTACGGCTTGCTCCAATATTGTTCACTTCCATAACAAAACCTCAGCCCAATTTTTTTTTGTCCTCAGGAGTTCCACAGGGATCTATATTATCCCCTATGCTATTTAACATTTTTCTAGCACCCTTGCTCACCTTACCATAGTCCTTAGGTTTCACTGCATTTGTCTATGCAGACGACATCCAATTACTTCACCCGAAGTGGTGAACTGGATTAGGAACTGGTTGACGGACAGACGCCAGAGGGTGGTGGTAAATGGAGTTCGCTCGGAGGAGGGAAAGGTGAGTAGTGGAGTGCCTCAGGGATCGGTGCTGGGGCCGATTCTGTTCAATATATTTGTGAGTGACATTGCTGAAGGGTTACAAGGTAAAGTTTGCCTTTTTGCGGATGACACCAAGATTTGCAACAGAGTGGACACCCCGGAGGGAGTGGAAAACATGAAAAAAGATCTGAAGAAGAAAGAAGAATGGTCTAACGTTTGGCAATTAAAATTCAATGCGAAGAAATGCAAAGTGATGCACTTAAGGAGTAGAAATCCAAGTGAGACGTATGTGTTAGGCGGGGAGAGTCTGGCACGGACGGTGAGAGGGATCTTGGGGTGATAGTATCTGAGGACCTGAAGGCGACGAAACAGTGCGACAAGGCGGTAGCCGTAGCGAGAAGATTGTTAGGCTGTATAGGGAGAGGTGTGACCAGCAGAAGAAAGGAGGTTTTAATGCCCCTGTATAAGACGTTGGTGAGGCCCCACCTGGAGTATTGTGTTCAGTTTTGGAGGCCGTACCTTGCGAAGGATGTCAAAAAAAATGGAAGCGGTGCAAAGAAAAGCTACGAGAATGGTATGGGATTTGCGTTCCAAGACGTATGAAGAGAGACTTGCTGACCTGAACATGTATACCCTGGAGGAAAGGAGGAACAGGGGTGATATGATACAGACGTTCAAATATTTGAAAGGTATTAATCCACAAACAAATCTTTTCCGGAGATGGGAAGGTGGTAGAACGAGAGGACATGAAATGAGATTGAAGGGAGGCAGACTCAGGAAAGATGTCAGGAAGTATTTTTTCACGGAGAGGGTGGTGGATGCTTGGAATGCCCTCCTGCGGGATTCAAACATGTGTGGGATATGCATAAAGGAATCCTGTGCAGAAGAAATGGATCCTCAGAAGCTTAGCTAAAATTGGGTGGCGGAGCAGGTGGGGGGAAGAGGGTTTGGTGGTTCGGAGGCGCGAATAGGGGAGGGCAGACTTGTATGGTCTGTGCCAGAGCCGGTGATGGGAGGCGGGACAGGTGGTTGGGAGGCGGGAAAAACTGCTGGGCAGACTTGTACGGTCTGGGCCCTGGGAGAGACAGGTGCAAATCAAGGTAAGGTATACACATGAGTTTGTCTTGGGCAGACTGGATGGACCATGCAGGTCTTTTTCTGCCGTCATCTACTATGTTACTATCTTAGACTACTCGGACAATCAGATGAGATTAATCATAATCTAATGTTAATCGCCTGGCTTCAGGATAATGAAGTGATGCTGAACCCTAATAAATCTAAAAGTGTCATCTTTTTGAACTGCCCAAATGCTGCCTTAACTGATTGTTCTCTGCTCCACTCCTATCTCACAACTACTAAAATCTTAGGTGTTACTTTAGACGGCTCACTTTCTTTTGGACCACACATTTCTACCGTTATCAGATAATGCTTCTACAAACTATGACAAATCTAATCAATTTGCCCTTTTCTAGACCCATTGACGCTCTATACTTATCCATTCTTTTATCTTCAGCAGACTCGACTACTGTAACTCACTATATATAGGACTCAGAACTACAGACATTAGACTCCTACAAGTATTCCAGAACACAGCCATTAAACTTTTCAATGGCAAAAAAGAAACTTGATTGTGTCACGCCTCTTTTAAAAGCAGCCCACTGGCTCCCTCTTCTAAAAGCAGCCCACTGGCTCCCTCTTTTAAAAGCAGCCCACTGGCTCCCTCTTCTCCACCATTTTATCTACAAAATTCTACTCTTAGGGATCCTTTTACAAAGGTGCGCTGAAAAATGGCTTGCAGTAGTGTAGGCGTGGGTTTTGAGCACGTGCCAATCCATTTTTTAGTGCGCCTGTAAAAAAAAAAAAAAAAAGGCCTCTTTTTTTTTTTTTTTTTTTGCCAAAAATGAACGTGCGGCAAAATCAAAATTGCTGCGTGTCCATTTTAGGTCTGAGATCTTACCATCAGCCATAGACCTAGCAGTAAAAAATCTGGGCAGTAATGACCTACGCGTGTCAAATGCCACTTGGCGAAAATAAAAAAAATACTTTTCAGACGCGCGTAGCGGACGCATGCCAAAATTGAAATTACCGCAAGGGCTACGCGGTAACCGGTTGGTAACTCCAATTTTGTGTACGTTTAGCATGTGTAGGCACCTACATGGCTTAGTAAAAGAGCCCCTTGGTTTTTATAATCCATCAGTCAGGTGAACTAGCCTATATTTCCCATTTATTAACACCCTACACAAACACAAGAACCTTACGCTCAAACTTCCAAAACCTGCTAATTCTCCGAGGACAAGCAGGCTGCTTGTTCTCACGACAGGGTGACGTCCGCGGCAGCCCCCACCAACCGGAAAAAGCTTCGCGGGACGGTCGGCACGCAGGGCACGCCCACCGCGCATGCGCGGCCGTCATCCCGCCCGTGCGCGACCGCTCCCGCCAGTTCCTTTTTTTCCGCGTCTGGAGAGAGTCGTGCTTTGCCGCTCTCTCTATTCTCAGCCGCCGGAAAGTCGATCGCGTTTACGCGAATCGTTTATTTTTTTCGTTTCTATTTGTTTTGGACACCGCCCGGTTTTCTTTAAAAAAAAAAACAAAAAAAAACCTGAGCGTGTGGAGCACGCGCTCCCCTTTTCCCTCGCTTCTAGTGGGGACGCCGCGTTGCGGCCTAGTGGCCGCACGGTCATTTTCCCCTTTTTCGAGGTGTGATTTCCGCCACCATCGACGACTTTGACTTCGCCGACGCGATTTTTCCGTCGATGTCCTCGAAGGTCCCGAGTGGATTTAAAAAGTGTGGTCGGTGTGGCCGGCCGATCTCGCAGACCGACACCCACGCTTGGTGCGTCCAGTGCCTCGGGCCGGAGCACAATCTCAAGTCGTGTCCCCTGTGTCTCGGTCTCCGGAAACGGACTCAGGTTGCGAGGCAAGTTCTACGGGACCGTCTTTTTGGAACTTGCGCCGGCCCCTCGACGTCGACCTCGACGGCATCGGTATCGACGCCCGGTCCTTCGGTACCGGTATCGATGCCCGAGACATCGGCACTGATGGCATCGACCCCAGGAGAACAGGTCCCGTCGGCCCGCCGGTGAGGGTAGAGGTGAGAGGCCGCGCGGGCAGTCGGCCCCGGTCACTCCCTCAGCCCGTGGTCCACGGGACCGAACCCTTTCTGACCCGGCTCCTCGAGACCGAGGGGGATCGTCCTCCTCCTCCTCCATACCTCCCGGCGCCGGTGACGTGCATCGCAAGAAGGATAAGAAGCGCCGTCACCGGTCGCCCTCGGTGCATCCGGACATCGGAGAGGAGGCGACGCCGAAGCGTCCACGTCGAGAGGAGAGGTCCCCGTCGGTTGTGGAGGTACCGATGCGTCAGGGTTCCGGCATGTCGGTGCCGTCTCCTGGCCCCCATCAGCTTCTGGCGCCAACACCCCTACCGGCCCCACCGCCTTTCCCGGCAGCGGGCCTGGACGAGTGCCTCAGAGCCATCCTTCCAGGGATCCTGGAAGGGCTGATGCGCCAGGCTGTGCCGGCGCCGGGGGTGCTTGCGCCCTCGGCGCCGATGACTGTGGCGCCGGCGAGCTCTAGCCCGGCGCCGGGGCCGTCGACACCGCCGCCACTTGCGGCGCCGGTCTCGACCGCCACGCAGGTGGAGTCGACGTCGATGGAGGGAGCTTCGTCCCCGCCGGCGCGGGAGTCCACCGCTCGACGACACCGAGGCCTCGGTGCCTCGACGTCGAGCCGGGCCCGGTTCAGGACTCAGCTACATGAGCTTATGTCCGATACCGAGGATGAGGCCTCGTGGGGGGAAGAGGAGGACCCTAGATATTTCTCCTCAGAGGAGTCTACGGGCCTTCCCTCGGACCCCACGCCTTCACTGGAGAGGCCTTTTGACTGGATCCACGGGAACATAGCCGCCCTCAAAGTGTCCGTACCGGACGATCTGCCGGTCGGGGGGAGGTTAAAATTTTTTCACCAAAGGTGGCCTCTCATAACCTCCGACCAGTGGGTTCTCCAAATAGTGCGGTGCGGATACGCCCTGAATTTGGCCTCCCTGCCTCCAAATTGTCCTCCGGGAGCTCAATCTTTCAGCTCCCATCACAAGCAGGTGCTTGCAGAGGAACTCTCCGCCCTTCTCAGCGCCAATGCGGTCGAGCCCGTACCACCCGGGCAGGAAGGGCAGGGATTCTATTCCAGGTACTTTCTTGTGGAAAAGAAAACAGGGGGGATGCGTCCCATCCTAGACCTGAGAGGCCTGAACAAATTCCTGGTCAAAGAAAAGTTCAGGATGCTTTCCTTGGGCACCCTTCTGCCAATGATCCAGAAAAACGATTGGCTATGTTCCCTGGATTTAAAGGACGCATACACTCACATCCCGATACTGCCAGCTCACAGACAGTATCTCAGATTCCGCCTGGGCGCACGGCACTTTCAGTATTGTGTGCTGCCCTTTGGGCTCGCCTCTGCCCCACGAGTGTTTACAAAGTGCCTCGTGGTGGTAGCGGCCTACCTACGCAAGCTGGGAGTGCACGTGTTCCCCTATCTCGACGATTGGCTGGTCAAGAACACCTCGGAGGCGGGAGCCCTCCGGTCTATGCAGTGCACTACTCGACTTCTGGAGCTGCTGGGGTTTGTGATAAATTACCCAAAGTCCAATCTCCAGCCAACACAGTCTCTGGAATTCATAGGAGCTCTGCTGAATGCCCAGACGGCTCAGGCCTACCTTCCCGAAGCGAGGGCCACCAATCTCCTGGCCCTGGCCTCGCATACCAGAGCGTCTCAGCAGGTCACAGCTCGGCAGATGTTGAGACTTCTGGGTCATATGGCCTCCACAGTTCATGTGACTCCCATGGCTCGTCTTCACATGAGATCTGCTCAATGGACCCTAGCTTCCCAGTGGTTCCAAGCCACCGGGAATCTAGAAGATGTCATCCGCCTCTCCACCAGTTGCCGCACTTCACTGCTCTGGTGGATCATTCGGACCAATTTGACCCTGGGACGTCCATTCCAAATTCCGCAGCCCACGAAAGTGCTGACGACGGATGCGTCTCGCCTGGGGTGGGGAGCTCATGTCGATGGGCTTCACACCCAGGGTCTGTGGTCCCTCCAGGAAAAGGATATGCAGATCAACCTCCTGGAGCTCCGAGCGATCTGGAACGCACTGAAGGCTTTCAGAGATCGGCTGTCCTACCAAATTATCCAAATTCGGACAGACAATCAGGTTGTAATGTATTACGTCAACAAGCAGGGGGGCACCGGATCTCGCCCCCTCTGTCAGGAAGCCGTCGGGATGTGGCGTTGGGCGTGCCGGTTCGGCATGCTCCTCCAAGCCACGTACCTGGCAGGCGTAAACAACAGTCTGGCCGACAGACTGAGCAGAGTCATGCAACCGCACGAGTGGTCGCTCCATTCCAGAGTGGTACGCAAGATCTTCTGAGAGTGGGGCACCCCCTCGGTGGACCTTTTCGCCTCTCGGACCAACCACAAGCTGCCTCTGTTCTGTTCAAGACTTCAGACACACGGCAGGCTAGCGTCAGATGCCTTTCTCCTTCATTGGGGGACCGGCCTCCTGTATGCTTATCCTCCCATACCTTTGGTGGGGAAGACCTTACTGAAGCTCAAGCAAGATCGTGGCACCATGATTCTGATCGCGCCCTTTTGGCCTCGTCAGATCTGGTTTCCTCTTCTTCTGGAGTTGTCCTCCAAAGAACCGTGGAGATTGGAGTGTTTTCCGACTCTCATCTCGCAGAACGACGGAGCGTTGCTGCACCCCAACCTTCAATCCCTGGCTCTCACGGCCTGGATGTTGAGGGCCTAGACTTCGCTGCGTTGGGTCTGTCTGAGGGTGTCTCCCGTGTCTTGCTTGCCTCTAGGAAGGATTCCACTAAAAAGAGTTACTTTTTCAAGTGGAGGAGGTTTGTCATTTGGTGTGAGAGCCAGGCCCTAGAACCTCGTTCTTGTCCTGCACAGAACCTGCTTGAATACCTTCTGCACTTATCAGAGTCTGGTCTCAAGACCAACTCAGTAAGGAATCACCTTAGTGCGATTAGTGCTTACCATTATCGTGTGGAAGGTAAAGCCATCTCTGGAGAGCCTTTAGTAGTTCGATTCATGAGAGGCTTGCTCTTGTCAAAGCCCCCTATCAAGCCTCCCACAGTGTCATGGGATCTCAACGTCGTCCTCACCCAGCTGATGAAACCTCCTTTTGAGCCACTGAATACCTGCCATCTGAAGTACTTGACCTGGAAGGTCATTTTCTTGGTGGCAGTTACTTCAGCTCGTAGGGTCAGTGAGCTTCAAGCCCTAGTAGCTCACGCTCCATATATCAAATTTCATCATAACAGAGTAGTGCTCCGCACCCACCCAAAGTTCCTGCCGAAGGTGGTGTCGGAGTTCCATCTTAACCAGTCAATTGTCTTGCCAACATTTTTCCCCAGGCCGCATACCCGCCCTGCTGAACGTCAGTTGCACACATTGGACTGCAAGAGAGCATTGGCCTTCTACTTGGAGCGGACACAGCCCCACAGACAGTCCGCCCAATTGTTTATTTCTTTCGACCCTAACAGGCTAGGGGTCGCTGTCGGGAAACGCACCATCTCCAATTGGCTAGCAGATTGCATTTCCTTCACTTACGCCCAGACTGGGCTGGCTCTTGAGGGTCATGTCACGGCTCATAGTGTTAGAGCCATGGCAGCGTCGGTGGCCCACTTGAAGTCAGCCACTATTGAAGAGATTTGCAAGGCTGCGACGTGGTCATCTGTCCACACATTCACATCACATTACTGCCTCCAGCAGGATACCCGACGCGACAGTCGGTTCGGGCAGTCGGTGCTGCAGAATCTGTTTGGGGTGTAAATCCAACTCCACCCTCCAGGACCCGAATTTATTCTGGTCAGGCTGCACTCTGTTAGTTGTTCTTCGTAGGTCAATTTTCTGTTGTACCCTCGCCGTTGCGAGGTTCAATTGACCTGGGTTCTTGTTTTGAGTGAGCCTGAGAGCTAGGGATACCCCAGTCGTGAGAACAAGCAGCCTGCTTGTCCTCGGAGAAAGTGAATGATACATACCTGTAGCAGGTGTTCTCCGAGGACAGCAGGCTGATTGTTCTCACCTACCCTCCCTCCTCCCCTTTGGAGTTGTGTGTTTCATCCTTCTTTTGCTAGTCATTCAACTGGCGGGAGCGGTCGCGCACGGGCGGGAAGACGGCCGCGCATGCGCGGTGGGCGTGCCCTGCGTGCCGACCGTCCCGCGAAGCTTTTTCCGGTTGGTGGGGGCTGCCGCGGACGTCACCCAGTCGTGAGAACAATCAGCCTGCTGTCCTCGGAGAACACCTGCTACAGGTATGTATCATTCACTTTATCTCCTCCTGAGAAATTATCCATCAACACCAGAAAAAAATTTTTTTTTTCAGTCCAATCTACTGAACAGCGGAACAAGTTACCCCAGTCTCTCCTCCAAGAAACATCCCTTCAAAACTTTAAAACTAATCTTAAAACATTCCTTTTCTTAGATGCGTACTCCTAACTTTGCTTTGGGTCACCATAGAGGTGGGTGTTGTTAAGCCTATCTAGCCAGTGTAGGCTCTCCCCTTCTTTCGTCCCTCCTACTTTCCTATATACAGTTGTAGTTCCACCCCTCCCCTCCTTTCTCATCACTTTTTCTTTTTCTTACTCTATCTTTTAGTCTGTAAGCTGCCCAGACATTTCCATGATGGGGTAGCAAACTTTATAATAAACTTGAAATTTGAGCAACGGGGAGCATGACCTAGCAAATAGAAAAGGGAAACTGTTTTTGAGTCATCAACAGTTCTTGATGACAAATCAAAGCATACATATCCAACACTAAAATGATACTGAGATTCAAATAGCAAAATGTACATAAGGAGGACAGCATAATAATGTCCATCATCAAACCTTTAATAATTTGTACCCCCCAACCTCTAGTTTAGTTATGGAAAACCATTTTTATATATATATATATAATAGGGGGGGGGGCGTGTCAAGATGGCGCCGTGAGCGGAGGTGTTGGAAGCGAGCTCCTGCCTACTACTTGCTGAATTTTGAATTATTTACCTGTTTTTCTAAATGCCGCATACTAAACGTAAGGGGACGACTCGGGGGACTTCCCTTCATCCCACGACGTCCACACCGGCAAGCGGAGGTTTGGAACGCTTCTTCCCCGCATTGTCCCGAAGAAGCGGAGCGGAGTCCTTAGCAGGAGGGACCGGTGAAGCGAGCCCCCCGCAGGAAATAGAAGTCTCTCTCTCCCCGCCTTTCTCTACGACGCCTCCTTGCCCTGCAACTGCCTTGAGCAGGACGGGGCTTCTCTCGGAACCCGGAAAGGGCTACTCCGAGTAGCTCAGAGGGGAGTCCAACTCTGCAAGGATATCTGCAGCTACAGGAGAGACGGAGGTGAGCCTGGGCAAGATCTGGCTGAAGTTATTGGAAATAGAAAAAACCCTGAGACAATCTTCAGATGAGGTAAAGACTTTGAATTTGAATGTACAGGAGGTGAAAGGCTCCCTAGACATGGCAAAACAAGATTTTTCTTCTAAGATTGAGGCCTTAGAGAGAGAGACAAAGCAAATTGAGGATTTTAAAATGGTTGTGGTAAAAGATAATATGGAAATCAGAAGAAAACTGGAACAAGTAGAGAATTTTAATAGGAGATTAAATCTCCGAATATTGAATTTTCCTAGAATATTGGGAGAAGCACCAAAAGATATCTTCCAGAGATATTTAAAAGAAAACTTAAATTTTCCCCAAGAAGCTTTTCCCCCTTTGAATAAGATCTATTATATACCAAGTACGATGAAAAAAGCTGGAACAGAGAATTCTATAGACCTACAAAATGTCACAGCCATTTTGGAGCAAACAATTGAAGAACCACCTGAAAGGGGGACGTTGATAATTTCCTTTGTATTCCAACAGGATTTAAACGCAGTAATGCGTCTTTACTTTAAATCAACTAACCGTGTTTTTGCTGGCCAAAAGATTTGGCTTTATCCGGATGTGACTAAATCTACATAAGAAAAACGAAAAAAGTTTCTCTCTATGAGGTCAAAAGTATTGGAATTGGGAGGTTCTTTCCTCCTGGCTTATTCCTGTAAATGTGTCATCAGGTTAAATCAAGTCAAATACATATATTATATGCCTGATCAGCTTCAGACTCTCCTAGACAATAAACAACGATAGAGTTGAGATACATATGGGACTAACGGAACCAAAATTTTTCATTTAAATGTTATGATTGTGTTATCTTCACTAATTCCTACCCCCCCCCCCCCCCCCATTATTGGGGTCTAAGGAAGCCAATATTTTGTCTTTGTTTAGGACAATTTGCTTGATTATTATTTCCTTTGTATTAATCACTTAAAGGCTGTATTACACTTTTGCAGTATGTTAATTTCTGTAATAAGTATATAAAAATTAATAAAAATTATGAAACATATATAACTATATATAACTATATAGTTATATATAGTTATACATATATAACTATATATACATATATAACTATATATATATACATATAGTTATATATATATAACTATAACTATATATATACAGTGGTGGAAATAAGTATTTGATCCCTTGCTGATTTTGTAAGTTTGCCCACTGACAAAGACATGAGCAGCCCATAATTGAAGGGTAGGTTATTGGTAACAGTGAGAGATAGCACATCACAAATTAAATCCGGAAAATCACATTGTGGAAAGTATATGAATTTATTTGCATTCTGCAGAGGGAAATAAGTATTTAATCCCTCTGGCAAACAAGACCTAATACTTGGTGGCAAAACCCTTGTTGGCAAGCACAGCGGTCAGACGTCTTCTGTAGTTGATGATGAGGTTTGCACACATGTCAGGAGGAATTTTGGTCCACTCCTCTTTGCAGATCATCTCTAAATCATTAAGAGTTCTGGGCTGTCGCTTGGCAACTCGCAGCTTCAGCTCCCTCCATAAGTTTTCAATGGGATTAAGGTCTGGTGACTGGCTAGGCCACTCCATGACCCTAATGTGCTTCTTCCTGAGCCACTCCTTTGTTGCCTTGGCTGTATGTTTTGGGTCATTGTCGTGCTGGAAGACCCAGCCACGACCCATTTTTAAGGCCCTGGCGGAGGGAAGGAGGTTGTCACTCAGAATTGTACGGTACATGGCCCCATCCATTCTCCCATTGATGCGGTGAAGTAGTCCTGTGCCCTTAGCAGAGAAACACCCCCAAAACATAACATTTCCACCTCCATGCTTGACAGTGGGGACGGTGTTCTTTGGGTCATAGGCAGCATTTCTCTTCCTCC